>NC_141680.1:53550940-54015940 GCF_028749965.1 Puma concolor
TTAAATATATATATATATGTGTGTGTATATATACACACACACACATATATATATATAAAATACTATCATACAAGCTGTTTTACAGCCCTGGATTTTTTTTTTTTAAGCCCTGTTTTATTTTTTCTACCAGACAATATGTTTCACATTTTTTTCTGTCATTCTCTTCCATCGCTTTTAATGGGCACATTAAAAGTAACTAGTAGTGTTATGATTGTACCATAACCTATGAAACAATCCCACATTTATTAGATGGTGAGACCCTGGCCAAAATTTGCTACTACAAATAGTTGTACAAATTAGCCATGTCTCTATGCTCACCCATGATCATTTCTTTAGGATATACTGGTACAGATGGAGTTTCTGGATCAGTGGCTGCATGAAATTCGTAGACTATTGTCGCGTCATGCCAACTTACCTCCAGAAATAGTTCAAATTAAATATATAATATATATTATATTTGGACATATCTTTAAAATGACAGTATAATGACAGGCATCCGTGTTAGGGGAACCACATTTCTAATAATTCAATCATGGCTTTAACAAATGTTATTAAACACTTTTTAGTGCCAAGCTGGATTTCTTTTTTTTTTTTTTTTTTCCCCGACTCCAGAGTTCCAGAGTTCTGCAGCATAGCTGCGGGCATTATCATACTGAAATCCGCAGTTCTAGGGAAGCTGCTAACCTAAATAAACAGTGTGATTTTTTTTTTTTTTTTAAACCATGTGTGAACTGGCAGCTAGGACAGGGGAGAGGCAAGGTAAGTGGAAGGAACTGAGAGCTGATGTTTGCAGAATTACCAGCGCTGATGGTCTACACTTCTAAGAAGGCTGATTCTTTTACTAGAACTAAAATCTCCTTAAGGATAGTATATTGTTCAATTAGTTATTAGTTCATTCCTTCGATGTATAACTGGTGTATTAGTTCATTCCTTCGATGTATAATTGGTGAATACCTACCTGCCACACGTTACTCTAGCTGCTGGGGATACAGGGGCGAAGAAGACAAGAGAATCTTTTTTCATGGAGCTTACAGTCTATTCCATGGGGCAATCCAGCCAACAAACATGTAATCCATCACTGGTGGCGAGTGTTTTGACATGAAAATCATGCTAACGATACAAAAAAGAATGATGTGGGGGAGGATTTTAGTTCACATCCTCATCAGATACGGCCCCTCTGAAAAGGTGACATTAAAGATGAGACTTCAGTGATGATAAATAAGAAGTCACACAGGCAGAAAAGGATGTACAAAGGCCCTGAGGCAGAGCATCCTTGGGTGTTAGAGTGGAACTTGGCAGACTTTTTCTGTAACGAGTCAGATAATAAAAATATTGGCTCCGTGAATCATGTGTGTCTCTTGCAGCTACTCAAGTCGGCAGTGGTAGCATGACACTAAGTAGCTGTAGACAATTTTACAAACAATGGTCTGAATGTGTTCCAATAAAATTTTATGAAAGCGAGAGGTGAGCCCGATTTGGCCCTTAGACTATAACTTGTGGACCTTTGTGTCAGTGAAAGAGGGAGACACGGTGATGTTAGAGAGTGAACAGTAGGAAGGAGAATGGTAGGAAGTAATTTCAAGAGGTGGGCAGAGTCAGAGGTATATGCTGTGTATATAACACAGATTGTGCAAACTACTCTAATTGCAATGGGAAGACTGGAAAGGTGCTGGAGGGTTTTAAGCAGGGGAGTGAGATGTTTTGGTTTTATTTTCAAAAAGAGTAGATTAAAGTGCAAGGGCAGGCAGAGAAGATCTCTTAGTGGTCCACTGAAGATATGGTGGTTTGGACTACCAGGAGATCTGATTAGATTTAAGATCTACTTTGTTCTTTCTTTAAGTTTATTTATTTATTTTGAGAGAGAGAGAGGGAGCACGTGCAAGAGAGAGTGGGAGAGGGGAAGAAGAACTTTACTGAAGAAGGTAAGAGAGAGAGAGAGTGGGAGAGAGAGTGGGAGAGCATGTGCAAAGAGAGACACGGAGAGAGAGAATCTCAAGCAGACCCTGTACTGTCACCATGGGGCTGACACTGAACTCAACCCCATGACCTTAAGATCATGACCTGAGCCGAAATCAAGAGTCAGTCACTTAACTGACTAAGCCACACAGGCACCCCAAGATCTATTTTGGAGGTGAGCCCATAGGACTTGCTGCTGGTTTATGTGATAGGAGTAAGGGAGACTGATTAGACCATACTCTTGCCTCTTTGTATGAAAAGAGAAAACCCGATATGAGCCAAAGCAAGAAGCAAAGCAAAATGAGCATCTTACCTGGGGGACCGTCTCACTAGGAGTTGCGACTTGTACCCTTCCGTAGAGAAACTTAGACGTGCCACCTCACCGCTGGCTTCTTGACTCCCTGAAGTTGCCTCAAATAATAGGGTCCAGTACCCTTGTATCAATCGCTTCCTCAAGAGTCAAAGACTTGTTTGTGAAGTTCTGATTGGTCACTCCAGGGTCATGTGACTCTGCTCCAGGTGCTGGTAAAGAAACCCTGTGGTGATAAGTGGCTTTGCCACTTCCACTGGCAGCGTCCTAATCCTGACCACCGTCACCTCTTACTTGATCATTGAAATACTTTCCTGGTTTACTCCCCATGCCTGCTTTTAAATTTCTCCAGCCAATTTTCCATTGGACAGCCAGAGTGGTCTTTTTTTTTTTTTAATTTTTTTTTTTTAACGTTTATTTATTTTTGAGACAGAGAGAGACAGAGCATGAACGGGGGAGGGGCAGAGAGAGAGGGAGACACAGAATCCGAAGCAGGCTCCAGGCTCTGAGCCATCAGCCCAGAGCCTGACGCGGGGCTCGAACTCACGGACCGCGAGATCGTGACCTGAGCTGAAGTCGGACGCTTAACCAACTGAGCCACCCAGGCGCCCCAGAGTGGTCTTTTTAAAAATAGAAACTTATTATGCTGTACTGTTAGTTAAGATACTTCAATCACTTTCATTTCCAGCTTCAGCTCCCTCTCTCCTTGATTTCAGTTCTTTGGAAAGCATGCCCTGTGCATCCTTGAGTCACAGAGTCTTTGCAAATGCTGTTCCTCTGCCTGGAAAACTCTTTTTCTCCTTCTTCTTATTTAGTCGTATTCATTTTTTCATATTGTAGTTCAGATATCCATCTATCCCAGAGTAGATAAAGACCCAGTATTGTAAGCTATTATAAGAAACAGAGGAGAAATAGGCATTCAAATTAAGGGGTAAACAGAGACTATAAATAAAGACAGCTTCCAAGATGCTAACCATTGTGATCTTTTACATTATGCCATTTTTTCCTTATGAAAAGCGTTTTGAGAGTCAACGATTGTCCCTGTGTTTCAAATAAAGAAAAGGAAGCTGAAAGATATCTGTAAGATGCTGATATCATGCAGCTGAGATGTGGAACCATGATCAGAATCCAAGTCTTTGATCCCCATGCTCTTGTCCTTTAACAGAGCTACTGCAGGACCATAATATGGAGCTTCGACTGGATCCGTGGTAGCAGGAGAAGGAGTATTTGATTTATATTTTAGGTTAGAACTATCACTCTGGATAAAGGTGGCAAGAGATGAGTTAGAAGGCTGTTATGTAGACCTGGTAAAACCACGTTTTTACCTGATCAGGAAAGCCTGACTTTAGCGATAAAATGCAGATGCGTTCCTGTAATGATAGGTTCTTCTGAGAACCGGTTCTTAAAATTAGCTCAGAGCAAAGGGTGCAGCAGCCAGATTACACCTGTAAATAGCAAAAGCCTTAACGACTAGATAGTGACTGTGTCTCAAACAAACAAAATACAACAGGGAACGAGGCCTGAGTCGAGAACTTTCTTACTGAAGGCCACAGGAAGGAAAAGTGAAGAGCACATCCTCACTTGGATGCCAAGTGGGCACCAAACACTCTCTGATCGCCCGGGTTAAACTGCGCCCTCTTTCCTTGCTGCGGGCCATTCTCTCTGAGTTAGTGCTTCCTTTTGCCAATCCTCAAATGCGCCTTCCGCGTAAGTGGGACTCTCACTAATTCCTAAAAAAAAAAAATGAATAAAAGACAAGACAAGAATGAAAACAATCAGCAACAAATTCCCATTGGAGACCTTTAGACGCCACTGGGGAACCTGACACAGGAAGGTTGGACTGCGTTCTCTTAAAGGGACGTAAGATCTCATGACATCCAGCTTCTGCAGCTCAAAGGAGCACCCTTCTGAGCAACCCAGGCTGGCGTCCAACCAAGACAGGGATGGGCTGATTATCACGATAAGAACAAGAGAAACCTTCAGAACTATTTTAGTAAAACATGCCCATACCTTTTAAGACAAAAAATACACATGATAACTACCTAATGGATTTCTTTAATCTGTTGACTTTGCTAAGCTTGTCAGTCTTGTTTCCTTTAGCTTGGTTGTTCAGAGGGAATAGCAGCACAATTTTTCTTTTTAAGCAATGCATTTTTATCATTGAGTTGGAAGTATGTGCATGCATGTATATGGGAGTGTGTATGTGTGTTGTGGGATAGGGGTACGTGTGCGTGCGCCTGTGTTGAGGACAAGGAGTAGGGGATTTCCCATTTGGTGACAGTTGTGAAAAGGAAAGGAATACGATCCAGTCGCTGGCGCTTTGGGAAGCTAGAAAGATGGAGAATTGGCCCCTGTAGCTCAGTAGTAGGAAACAGTGGTGCCACCCCTGAATTTAAAATAGAAGTATCTGCTGGGAGCCACATTGTCAACCCTTCGGTCAGGCAAGTGGAAAGCTCCTTGATAGGGTCAAGCAGATGTTCTGATATTCTGATATTCTGATATTGAGTCTTCACAAGATTCACATTCAAACAATAATTATCTAGTAATTACCATGAGGTTGGCACAGTGAAATATGGCTTCCCATTCACTATCTTGATCAAACTCACAATAATTCAGTCACATAGGTGTTCTTATCCCCGTATCATGCACGAGGGCACTGAGGTTCTGAGAAAAGTTACTTTCATGAACCACTCCAGATACTGGGGACAGACCTGGAATTGGAAGTCTGTCTCTCAATTCAGGATTTCTCTACAAGACCAAAAAACATTCTATTTCAGACTATTGCTTATTAAGATCATTCATTTTTAAGGCAGAATAATTTGGAATTATAATTCTTCTTTTTAATTTTTTTTAAAGTTTATTTATTTTTGTTTAATTTTTTAACGTTTATTCATTTTTTGATAGAGACAGTGAGTGGGGGAGGGGCAGAGAGAGGGGGAGACACAGAATGTGAAGCAGGCTCCAGGCTCTGAGCTGTCAGCACAGAGTCCGACACGGGGCTCGAACTCACGGACCGTGAGATCATGACCTGAGCCGAAGTCGGACGCTCAACCGACTGAGCCATCCAGGAGCCCCTAAAATTTATTTATTTATTTTGAGAGAGGGAGAGAGCATGTGCAGGGGAGGGACACAGAGGGAGAGAGAGAGAGAATCCCAAGTAGGCTCCTCATTGTCAGCTTGGAACCTGACATGGGGCTCAAACTCACAAACGGCAAGATCATGACCTGAGCCGAAACCGAGAGTCAGATGCCTAACCAACTGAGCTACCGAGGCAGCCCTGCAGTTACAATTCTTACTGCTTTTGTATGATCTTGACATCCAGAAAATGGGGAAACATAATTCCAGACTTTCCTACTTCTTTACAAAACAGAGCATCATTTTTGGATATGGCAGATTTATGATTAGGTTGTAGATATTACATAAGAAAAAAAATGGGCTAGAAAGAGGCCGTCCAGATAAAGTTACCAGCAATGTTGTAACACCTGGTTTCTGTTTCTCCCTCCCAGCTCCAGGATTCAGTCCGGTTGTTTGCTCGTAGCATAGCAGAACCCCCTTTCCTGTCTTAAACTGGCACAAGACTTTCTTAAATTGATTCAGGAGAGATTGTAGAGTGCTATCAGGAAAGAGGTAAAGTCTTTCATCACTGAGAAGTTGGAAGGCAGAAGTTTGAACAGAGAGGTTAAAGGCTGGAGTTCAATCCGAGACCTGCTCTGGGGATGATAGCAGCTGAGGAGAAACAGGAGAAGGCCATGGAATGTCAACAAAGGAGAAACTGTTTGAAATTTGGGAGACAGGGAGTATTTGGAGAAGTCTGGGCAGTATCTAGTGGGTTCTGGGCGAAGCAGGTGTTCAGTGGCTGAATGAAGAGCTCCACCTAATTGTGTCTGAATGTCTTTGGAGGATTCCAGGCAAGACAAGGCTCTAGCATAATTCCAAGGCAATAAATTATGGAATAGGTTTTGAGCAAAATAACCTAACTGGTTTGGGTTCTGTCCTATCCCATGAACTCCGTCCTTCTTTCCTCCTCAGCGGCCAGGGCCCACCCACAAGTGCCTTCTGACCACAGGTTCTTGCTCTGGCCCCCTTCACACGCCACAGAGCTGCCCTCAAGGCAGTCTCTAAAGACAATGACCTGCACACAGAATCTAGGCCACCCTTCCTACTCTCTGCCTCATCAGCTCTCATGTGTCCACTAAACTTTATCTCATCTAATAGTCGCCAGGAAAGTAACTTGATTACCGATGACCTCGCGTAAATGGTGTACGTGCTCGAGAAGGTACTTGTTAATATCAAAGGCCAGGGGCATTAATAATTGAATTTCGCCAGAGATATTTAGAACATTCTCTGTGGCATATCTCAAATTATACAATGACAATTCATATCACTATTAAAATATTTTTATTAAGTAGATGCTAAAGGTAAGATTGAATTTTAGTTTATTTTTTTTAATTAATTAATTTTATTTTTTTTTAATTTTCTTTGTTTATTTTTGAGAGAGACAGAGCATGAGTGGGGGAGGGGCAGAGAGAGAGAGGGAGACACAGAATCTGAAGCAGGCTCTAGGCTCCGAGCTATCAGCACAGAGCCCGACGCAGGGCTCAAACCCACGAACAGTGCGATCATGACTTGAGCCGAAGGTGGATGCTTAACCAACTGAGCCACCCAGGAGCCCCTTTAATTTACTTTTCTAATGTTTATTTATTTTTGAGAAAGAGGGAGATAGAGCATGAGTGGGGGAGGGGCAGAGAGCAAGGGAGACACAGAATCCAAAGCAGGCTCCAGGCGTCGAGCTGTCAGCACAGAGCCTGACACGGGGCTTGAACTCCCAAGCTGTGAGATCATGACCTGAGCTGAAGTCAGACGCTGAACCGACTGAGCCACCCAGGCGCCCCTGAATTTTATTTTCAAAGTGACATGGGGTTAGAAAGTTTTAACCATTTTGTTGCATTGTCACCGTGCTGAGGAAAAGTTTAAGTGTGAAGAACTATCAATGAGAGCAGTCTGCTTGGTAGATAGCTGAATTTGAGAGACTGGCAAAATGGCAGAGGGATTCCTTCACAATGGGTGCATCTGACTGAGGTCCTTCTGCGTATCAAGAAATGGGGTCAGATAGGGAGGATGCTTACTTGTGCTGTTGCAAATACTCCCTGTCATGTGGATAGCCCATTTGAAATTTGCTAAATCAGTAATGGTTTCTCCCCGAATTCGTATAAAGATCTAGAATACTAAGGGCTAAAAGCAGATTCCCCTCATCAAAGTAAATTACAACTTTTTTTTTTTTTTTTTTTTTTTTTTTTTTTTTATGTCTGAACGTAACACGATGAGTGGGGTTTGAAAACAGTCGCTGTCAGGATCGGGTCTGCTGACCCCTAGAACTTTCTCTGGGTCGTCTCTGTGGTGTGGAGAAAATTGTAATGACTTCGACAGCATTCTCAGGAAACAGCCCAGCATCCTGACCTGCCTTGCCTCTTAACTCTAGCTGCTCCTATAGGAGAACTCCGTTCACGACAAAGAAATTGCAGTGTTTTTTTTTTTTTTCCTGCCTTTGTCATTAGTCACCTGGCAAATAATTTGAAACTGGCACCGAAGGGGGACCCCAGATTCAGCACTTCCTTTTGAACTTTATATTCCACAATTTTGTCATTACAGTGCTCAAATTCCCATTTTTAATAAAAAATGGAATTTCACATCCAGTGATACAGTCACCATTGGTTGCTAGAGGGCAAGAACATGCAAAAAGACATACAGAAGTAGGCACATCGCAAACGATTTTTCGTGACGGAATGGAAGGTGATGAGATGATTATGAATGCATGGAGGCATTTTGAAAGCTGGGTTTTCATCCTAAGAAACGTGCATGTTACACATAGAATGTCCAGCCAACCCACAAGTCTTAGCCTCTATTATTTAATGGTAAAAAATTGGGAAAGTGCTCAAATTAACACAACATATGAGACAAGAGATTAATAAACATTTTTGTCAAGTCATTTTGACGAAAGGTCATCCATAAAATTCTTTGTCCATTGGGTAATCTGAGAAATGGTTAAGACTCATTAAACTAGTTTGTTTATAATCTGGCATTTAGTGTAAAAGACCATCTCTTTTAGAAAACGTATCATGCACATGGTTGGCCAGTCAACGAATCAAATGCAGGCATCTAAACAGAATCTGAAGGCTTTTCTCTGGATAAGTTGGAATAAATGATCAATTCAACATGGTGGGCCACGGCAGGGGCACAGGGCACGGTGGGTTCAGGGCAGAACTCTCACAGCTGTAACTTGTCTCCCTGAAACGATTCCATTATTTAGAAATAAATTTTGCACATCATCAAATTTGCTCCCTTACGGCTTGTATTAATTGAAAATTCATTCACCGATTAGCATGCTGTTGAAGGTGTTTTTCAAATAGCTTGTTTGTAACAGTCGCTGGCACTGCTGGAATTTGAACTGCATGCCATTTCAAATAAAAACCTTTTCTTTTTTTTTCTCTTGGCAGTGGAAGAGAGCAGAGTCACACAGTAGCTCTTGATTTATGAACTGCGTTTTCTTATTCTCAGACCTCCACAGGGTGTGCGGGTCCCTTTCAAAGGAGCTGGGTTGGGGGCCTTTAACAAGGAAGCGATTCTATCTCCAAATCGACTTTTTAATTTCCAATCATACGTGCCTTTGATTAGAATTGGTCCCATTCTCATGCCTCCGGTGATCGGCTGAGAGAATGGAGACGGAGAAACCTTCGGCAGCTTTCTTCTGTTAGGAAAGTGTCACTCAGTTAACAAATCACACAGGAACCTAGGTATGCGTTGCAAACAAAATTTGTGGAAATATTTTATGTTCACCATTCCGGTAAGCATTTTGTCAGCCCTGGGTCACATCCTGAGATTAGGCAATCATCTCTCCAAAAACCCGATTGGGGATAAAGAGGGGATATTATGACTCAAAACATATCTGGAGGACAAGTGGGCAGAAGGCTCAGGCGGGGGGCATGGGGATGGACGGAGAGAAACGTGTACATGCTTTACAGGATGTTTGGGCTGAAAGCAGAGTTCATCCTCACGGTGGTCCCCGAAACAAAGTGTTTATTGTCCAGTGGGCCTGATCCCTGGAGAAGAAGAAAAATGATTCCTATTGACTGGAAGGAAATTAACTCTTTGCTCCCTTTTGCAGGGAAGGTGTTGGATAAGTACCTAGTGATTAATTTCCTTCATTGGTTTCACGGGGAGGGGTCTCGATGTCCGCAATAGTGTTACTCTCACTGCATTTTCTATACAGCAGTGGCTGGATTCTCTACTGGGAATCTTTTCTCCCCCTTATCCTCCCTGCCCCCAACTGGCACAGGCAGATTATGGGGAAAGCATATTCTAATAATTAATACACCATTAAATTGGGCTGCAGTGACTTTTTGTTTCTGGCATAGAAGTAGCTGAAGGCCATTTAACACTGAAGTTTTAAAACTTACTTTCAGACTTGAGCTGGGAAAACCACTGGCCTATTCCACGGATGCTAAAAGCGGTAAGAACTGTATGTTCTACCCTGATCTTTTAAAGACTGAATTGGGAGGGGGAAAAATGATTTTGCTTACAGATGGCTGTGAAAACATCAGAAATACATGTCAGAGCTGGAGAGAAGGGTCCAATTGTAGTAAGCTCCCTTTAAGAGGGAAACAAGATTAGAACTTTGGCAAATTTTTCGGCTTCTTTTGAGAGGGAAAGAGAAGAGATTGCAGTGTCCAAAAAAAGAAGAGGGAAAAAAAAAAAAAGGATGGATGTCATGAGACAAAAGCAGAAGCAATTTTATACCTTATTGAAAGCTTACCTGGGCGTGGTTTTAACTCCTCTGGGGTTAAGAATTTTTTTTTTTTTTTTTTTTCTCCTCTTAAAACTAAAGGGGCTAGGGGAAAGGACTTGAATCTGAAATAGCATCCCTGTCAGTTCTGTTCTGTCCTGGGAAGTATACAAGGAAGCAAAACCTCCGTGGAAGAGAAGGGAGGCATCAGGCGCTGGAGGTGAAAGTCTGCAGCAAAGAGTATGTAAGTTACATGTTAGCATGAAGGTGGTGATGCTTCATTGCGTCCTTTTTAGAAAACCCATCTGGGGGTGCCTGAGTGGCTCAGTCGATTAAGCGTCTGACTTAGGCTCAGGCCGTGATCTCCCCGCTTCTGAGCTGGAGCCTGCACTGGGCTCTCTGCTCTCAGGGCAAAGCCTGTTTCAGATCCTGTCTCCCTTCTCTGCCCCTCCCCTGCCTTGCGTGCCCTCTCTCTCCTTCTCTTTTAAAAATAAATAAAAACATTAAGAAAAAGGAAGAAGAAAAACCATCTGACTTAAACAGAAGGCTGATAAGGCTGCTATTCAAATATGTGAATTGTGTTTTGCCTTTTTACATTATAGATGGCTTTGTTTTCTAAGTGCCCTCATGTCAGAAGAGCCAAAAAAAAAAAAAAAAAAACCAAGACTTTTGTTTATATCAGGTCAGAAAAGGTAGTGAGTCTTCATTTGAGATAATCATAGTGTTTACCCAAGCCTTGTGCATATATAAAAATGTTATTTTCTCTAATTACATATTTTGTTCCTATAATGACTGAGCTGAATTCTAAACTGAAAGGAGTAATCAATACTGAATGTCTCTGCCGTTCAAATGAAGTCTTCACCATTTCAGACGGCATCAAATTGCTTCAAATTTGGCAAATTGCTACAAAGATGGAAATTAAAATCTAAAGCTGAAGTGTATTTAATTTTCTTTTTTTGCAGATCTTAACTGAAAACTTAAATCAACAGATAGGAATAGAACTATTACTATTACGAAATCCACCTGGATGCTTGAAGGACATAGGAAAGGATGAGCTATTACGGCAGCAGCTATCCGATTGTAAACGTGGACCCCAAATACCCAGGCTACCCCCCAGAGCACATCATAGCTGAGAAGACAAGAGCCAGAAGACGTCTGCTCCACAAAGATGGCAGCTGTAATGTGTACTTCAAGCACATTTTTGGAGAATGGGGGAGCTACGTGGTTGACATTTTCACCACCCTCGTAGATACCAAGTGGCGGCACATGTTTGTGATATTTTCTTTATCCTATATTCTCTCCTGGTTGATATTTGGCTCTGTCTTCTGGCTCATTGCCTTTCATCACGGTGATCTGTTAAATGATCCACACATCACACCTTGTGTTGACAACGTCCATTCCTTCACAGGGGCGTTTTTATTCTCCCTGGAAACCCAGACCACCATAGGTTACGGTTACCGCTGTGTCACTGAAGAATGCTCTGTGGCCGTGCTCACGGTGATCCTTCAGTCCATCTTGAGCTGCATCATAAATACCTTCATCATTGGAGCCGCCTTAGCCAAAATGGCAACCGCTCGAAAGAGAGCCCAAACCATTCGGTTTAGCTATTTTGCACTCATAGGGATGAGGGACGGGAAACTCTGCCTCATGTGGCGCATTGGTGACTTCCGACCAAACCACGTGGTAGAAGGCACAGTGAGAGCCCAACTTCTCCGCTACACAGAAGACAGCGAAGGGCGGATGACGATGGCCTTTAAAGACCTAAAGTTGGTGAATGATCAGATCATTCTTGTCACACCAGTAACTATTGTTCATGAAATTGACCATGAGAGCCCTCTGTATGCCCTTGACCGAAAAGCAGTGGCCAAAGATAACTTTGAGATTTTGGTGACATTTATCTATACTGGTGATTCCACGGGGACTTCCCACCAATCCAGAAGTTCCTACGTTCCCCGAGAAATTCTCTGGGGCCACAGGTTCAATGACGTCCTGGAAGTTAAGAGAAAGTATTACAAGGTGAACTGCTTACAGTTTGAGGGGAGCGTGGAAGTCTATGCCCCCTTCTGCAGTGCCAAACAACTGGACTGGAAAGACCAGCAGCTCCACAACATGGAAAAAACCCCTCCGGTCCGAGGACCCGGCCCGTCAGACACCAAGGTCAGAAGAAGGTCATTTAGCGCGGTTGCCATTGTCAGCAGTTGTGAAAACCCGGAGGAGACCACCACCTCGGCCACGGATGAGTGTAAGGAAGCACCTTATCAGAAAGCTGTCTTGACTTTAAATAGAATCTCTGTAGAATCCCAAATGTAGTTCAAATTGTGATCACAAGGGCTCCCACCCAATCATTTTACTCTGTAGCCAGTCACCTTGAGGCGAGTAGTTATACAGGGGCTTTTAAGGGATGTTATAGCTATGTGCCATGGTGATGGGGATAAGAAGAACATGTTAAATCTGGTGAAAGATCATCTAAACATGACATAGTACCCAATTGTTTAAACTCTTTTTTTCTTTGCTAGCAAATTTTGTATTAGGGATGCTATTAAGAGCCTACTTGATTAGTTTAAATTTCATCTCCTTTTATTACACCATATAGTTGTATCTTCAATAGGGGGTATGGTATTCAGTAATGGAGACAAAGGTAGGGTACTGGAATAAATAAAAATAGGAAGATGGGCAGCCAGCATAAATAACAAATTTTTTACATCGATAGTAGTTTCCCATAAAAGCATCTTGTCATCCAACCAAGGTATGTGAGAAATGCATCCAGTAGATTGTAACCTTAAGATATTTAACTGAAGTCACCTGGCAGGTTTGATGTTTGCCCCTCGTAGTGTCTTGGTATCAGCAGAAAGAAGCAGTGGCAGTCAGAAATAGACACCTGCCACTTACCCAGGTGATGATCGTTGAGTGCTAGAAGTTGGTTTGTTTTGTTTTGTTTTGTGTCTCACTGATAAAGCAGAAGAAGAGTGGACATGATTCAGAGCAGTATTTCTCTCTAAAATGCCTTGGTTGACTGCAACAAAGAAAGGGCTTTATGTAGAAGAGCAGAAATAAGGCAATGAAGGATAAGGGGCTTCCTTTGCCCACCTCTCGTCTTCTCTTGGAAGATGGAGCTGTTTTGTGTGTGTGTGTGTGTGTGTGTGTGTGTGTGTGTGGCATGGGGGGTGGGGAGCATAATGGAGGGAGGGCAGGGGAAAGATACTTATGTGTGCCCAGAAGCAGTTAGGTATGCTTCCTGTCTTGGTCACTTTACAAGACATAAATGACTTGAATTCTAGATTTTAAGAAACTCTTCCTTTGAACTTGGAACAATCATGTAGATAGAAGATTTTGTGAAATAGAATTAATGTGATTTTTATGCATATTATTAAATGGATAAGCTAAGTGCTATGGAATTGCTTAAATTTTAGGACGAGATAAATTTGTATGCCCTGTTTCTGTGTTAAAAGATGTTAATCATAGTTACTTTAAGCCCAATCCCTTATGAGTAAAAAGACACTTTAAGCTTTCTGAATCGAACAGTTAAAGGGTGACTGGGTGGTTCAGTCGGTTGAGCGTCCGACTTCGGCTCAGGTCATGATCTCACAGTTTGCGAGTTCGAGCCCTGCATCAGGCTCTGTGATGACAGCTCGGAGCCTGGAGCCTGCTTCAGATTCTGTGCCTCCCTCTCTCTCTGCCCCAAACCACTCGCATTCTGTCTCTGTCTCTCTCAAAAATGAATAAACATTAAAAAAAAATTTAAATCAAACAGTTATTAGCTGCATTCAGAGTTATCTGTTTTCTTTCTTTCTTTTTTTACGTTGCTGCTGAGCTGACAATAAGTATATGCCCCAGTGTTTCTTTGTTTATTTTATTTAAATATATGTACACACACAGTTTTTGCTTTCTCTGGAAAAGCTCCCTATCCCCCTCTCTCCATTTAAATTAAAGCACACAAGTAAATTGAACTGAATCACATAGTCTGTGCTTACCAATAAAAGTGAAATAGGTAGGTATGTGAAGTGTTTTTCTTTTTTTTCTTCTTCTTTTTTCTTTTTTCCATCCTCCCTTCCTCCCTTCCTTTTCCTCTTTTTCTTTTGACTATGAGCAATGAAGTTACTTTCTAAAGGCACATGTGCAAATCTTTTATTCCTGTTGTTTTATGGATAAGAGTTTTGCTCAGGTCCCAAGTTGTAAAACTGTCCTGAAGCTTAATATCAGAGATCTAAAGAATGCAATTTTTTTCCTATTTGGCTTCAGAAATGCAAAACCCATTTTTAAAATTACACATGCATTGCAGATTTGGATTTGTAGCCGCGATTACTCAGCTAAATTAGAGTACTACGGTCTACCAAGTAGCAAACAACCAGCACCACGACAGATCCAAATGCCCTTCCCCTGACTTTTTAAGCTCGTTTCACACACATCTAGTTTCACTTCATTTTGCCTTGCTTCCTAGACTCTGCCTAGCCATGATTCTGGTTTTGTTAGTATCAGAATAGACGTATCAATGAGTACATTCTGCTGTGCTCTGTCTCCACCATTAAGACCTCCTACCCAGAATAAAATGTAAAATAGACATTCACATGTAACATTTGTCCCTAATTTTCTGTTTAGATTTATAACATACTTTGATGCCCCAATGAGTTACTTAATAATAAAGATCTCAAAGTAATGCAAAAATTGTGTGCATATGCCTGTATTTCAGATTAGTACAAACTCTGCCGATGTGGTCAGCGTTGGGTGCAGAGCACCAAAAAAAAAAAAAAAAAAGGAGATGCTCTCTTACAGAATTAGAACATAGGCAGAACTATAAACATTTTTATGGGTTTTTAACAGCTTGTAGAACAGCTATATCCGAATTAGCAGTTGTGTTTCTGTAAGCTTTGCAAGAAGTCTCCATGCAAAATGGCATTCTAGTTTCAAAAGCTCTGTCCATGATGAGAAGTAGGTCGAATATTCTTTCTTATGGCAGCTATTTTGTCCCTCAAGATGAAAGTATTCAGTGGACTTAATTAGACGGGAAACACACTATGGCGTCAAGGCATTCTCTGCTGTGTGCCCCACCTGTGAACTTGGCCCTTGAAGAGGGAGGGAGATCTGGGAGAGAGAAGGAAATGCTGTTTCATATACCACCGGCTTATCAAGCACCTTATGCTTTGCACATGTACACTTAGCCCCCACAACAAAACAGTGGGGTGGATATTTTTAATTTCCATAGCATCAAATATCTATCTCATTCTCTGCTTCTTCCTAACTAACCAGTTCCCAAATGGGACAGCAACTTGCCAGACTAAAAAAAAAAAAAAAAAAAATTTTGCAACTATGCTTCCCAGTCTCCCTTGCAGCTAAGGGGTGGCAGGCGGGGGTGTGGGGTGGGGGTAATACTTACTTGGCATGGATCTGGCCCAGGAGATGTCAGTAGAGTTCCTTGGATGTGACCTTTAAGAAAGCTCTCTCGCTGGGTCTGAGGTGGCACACGTCCTTTGACTCCCTGCATCAATCCTTCTCCCCTAGACCTCACGGACACCCCTTAAAGGGACGTCAGGAAAGTAGGAAAGAGGCAGCCCAAGATTGCAGGTCTCCGGACTTCTTCTGCATGAGTGGAAAGAAATGGTTTCTAACTGAACAGTGAGAGGGAAACATAGGAGAGTATGCATCAAGGGAGCACTTGGGTCCAACTTGTACTTGATGGAGTTCAACTTGTACTCCATCTGATGGAGTGGGTCTCTGTGGAAAGCACATATTTTCTGGGCGTTTGAGGAAATGCCAGTATATCGTAAAACAAACACAAAAGAATTACTTTGGGCCTGGAAAGCCCTCTGAGACACTGCCGGCTGAGTGACCTTGATAAGAAGATTGACTAGGAGTGCTCTGGGGCCGCCCTTTATCTTCTTCCTTCCCTCCCCCGGACTTATATCAGTAGGACTTTCACTAGGGCAAGTGACCGAAATCCACAGAGACTCAGGCAAGCAAGCACAAGTACAGCTTGGGAAAAAAAGCAAAATTCTGCTAATAACCCTTCTCAGGCTCCTAGTGAGACCAAACTGCATCAACTTATTCAAGTGGACTCTAAATACAGACCAAGGAATCTAGACCCTTACTTTGGATCTTTGTATTTCATGACTTCTGAGTTGGCCAGGATATGTGTCAAGCAGATTCTCTGGGCCACTCTCTGGGCCTAAATAATGAGGCACCAAAAATTTTATTTTGGCTTAAAATAGTCTGTTGTTTCCATTCATTACAAGCTCTGATTCTTCTGCTTGAATGTTCTGCAAGGCATGTGGATAAGCCCCTCTGCTTTCTTTCTTTCTTTCTTTCTTTCTTTCTTTTTTTTTTTTTTTTTAAGGTAAGCTTCACCTGTGCGTTCCCAGAAACCATCCTACACACCCTTGGTACCCTATAAATCACAAAGCCCTCCCTCAATTCTAAATTTGGTGTGGCCTTTCTTTCCTCTCTCACTTTCATTTTGAAATCAGCAGCGTGACCTATATTCCAGAAAAAAGAACTTGGGGGTGCCACATACAGAATATACAAGGAAGGATAATGACACAGACAACACGGACAGATTAAACCGCAGGGAGGTGTTTGGCAAATTCTCTGCAGAAATTCTCCCGGGCACGAGGCCTTTGAACATGAAAGCTGGTAACTGAGATTCAGTTCAGATAAATCTGTGGGCAGAGAGCAAGCGAGGGCCTCCATTTTCCGGAAGAGGCAAAAATCACGGTTGCCAGGAAACCATCATTGGTCTGCATTGCTTTGGAGCGTTTGTTCAGTAAGAAACCCCTTAGAACCAAGAGGATTCCCAAGTTCGTCTTGCATGGCTCCTACTTTTCTTAAGCAATTTAACACAATCCTTTTAGGACTTGGGCTGTGAATTTGGCAGAGGGCAAGCAGTATCTATCCTATCATATCACCCTGTGGTGCCCCCTTTCCTCGGGAATGGCGGTGCCTGGGGTTTGGGATCTTTTGTGCGGAGACCGAAGGTTTAAGTTGACAAGGCTACACGTTTTGATGTTCAACGGACTCGTAGTTGCTGAGTACCTGGTGGATATTTTTAAATAAACTGAGCTAAATAAACTATTGCCCTCTTGTTGTTTGGTCTCATTGATTTATGCTATTTTATAAATACTGCACAGTGAAAGAATGCTGCATCTAGAGTCTATCTGTCATCCTAAGAAAAAGGAGCTGGACTGAGATTAAGGAGCTTCTAAAAAAAAAAAAAAAAAAAAAAAAAAAAGGCAACCCAAGCTGGGTAATCACTGAACTCAGGCCCTGGATGCTAACTTTGGAGCCTCTGTAGGCTGCAGAGAAACAGGTTAATCATTTAAAGTTTTCAGCAAGCCCAGTGGATGAAAATCCAAACAGATTAAGTCTTGCTAAATTACATGGCCAAGGAATGCTTTTCCTCTATGCTATCATTTACCACAGGGGCCTATAAAACATCCTTAATCACTATCTAAGTAACTTGAACTTGGGACAGACAGAGCCCCAAGAGGTTTGACCCTGTGAAAACTTCTTTACAGAGTGTGATCAGAAACTTACAAATTCCACATAAAATACTTGAGTCACATGCACTATGTACTGTGGGTAAAGGCTCTTTGTTTGAATTAGAAACACATGTTATCGATCAATTATTTATTCTGCTACCTGTTGGTTCCATCTGATACCAGTTTGTGTGGGAAAGGGAGGCCAGCTATAGGGGACAGGTTAAGGACACAGCTGCCCGTTGCCAGTTCCACAATCAGCAACTTTTGGGGCATCAGAGAGATATCAACTCGTTTAATCAAATTCTATTTTGCATAACCTCCAGCATTAGAGAGGTTGTCTGCCCAAAGAGACACGGCCATGGAAGGGCCGCAGAGGAAGAAGACACAACCATCAATGCCCAAGGCTCTTCTGAATGGGCAATGAGCAGTTCTGACGCTGAGGTTGAGTTGTTTTCATTATGTAATCATTAAATGGGAAAAACAATCGTCTCAACACACTTTGTTAAAAAAGAAGCCCGTTATTTTCTAGAAGGGCTTCTGAAATGAACTGTTAGTTGGTCATTGATTATTTAGAGAGACAAGAGAGTGAGCAAAGAAAAAAATTATGTGGGAAACAGCTGATAAGAGCCATGATGAGTAAGGATGATCTTCTCCAAGATGTAAACAAAAATGATTGCATTAAAAGGGCTCACCGCTTTCTAGGGCACTGCTAATGCACATCCCCGTGCATTAATCCACAGTCACCAGGCCTTTTGCCTTGGAAGCAGGAACATTTAGTCCTCTGGCGGGGCTGCCCTTAGGGAATAAACAAACACAATGTGGCATGGGATTTATCGCCCATTAAATGGACACTGCTGTGGGTTGTTTTGTTTTTTTTTTTTCTCTTTATTTTTGAGAGAGAGAGAGTGAGAGTGAGAGAGGGGCAGAGAGAGGGAGAGAGAAAATCCCAAGCAGACTCTGCACTGTCAGCACAGGGCCCGAAGTGGGGCTGGATCCCAGGAACTCTGAAGTCAGGAGCTGGATGCTTAATGGACGGAGCCATCCAAGTGACACTGGAGTTTTGAGGCAGGCCCTTCAAGGAAAGGAGGCCAACCTGAGGGGTTACACAGATCTGGGCTGACGGCAATTGCTTAATTGCTCATCTTATAAATTGTGCAACTTAGAGCAAACGACTTAGCATTTCTGATTCTTCATTGCCCTACCTAGAGTTTTCCTTGCCATATTAAGCTGTCATGAAGAGTGGAGCCTTCAGAAACGAACTGCCTAGGTTTACATCTCATTTCTACTGTTTTCCTGCTGTGTGACTTTGGGCAATTTACTTAATCTCCCTGTGCCCCAGTTTCCTCAGCTGCGAAGTGAGGAACAGAATAGAAACCACCTCACCGTCACTGCAAGGATTAAGTGCAATAACATCTGTAAAATGCTTACGGCAACGTCTGGCACGTCGTGAGTGCTAGTAAAGTGCGTGCTGTTGTGGCCAGCAGCAAACTCCTCTCCTTTAGTGTTCTGTCAATTAATTTACATTCCTTGACCTTTGACATTGACTTAAGCCAATAAAAAAAAAAAAAGGAAAGCAAGAGAAAAGAAAAAAAAAAAGAAATTAAAAAGTGTCATTTGGAATTTGGTAGAAGGAATATAAATTATTCTCATCCCAATATAAATTATTTGCGTACTCTCTTACCAAAACCACTTCGGATTAAGTAAACCACACTTCCTCCCCGTTGTGTGAAGCATCAGGATTCAGTACAATGGTGCTCTGAGAATGAAAATACCACTCTACTCACATACACCGAAGGCTTAGTGACAGTACTAAATGAAGGAAACATCAGGCTGTATCATACAGGATACTCTGCGGTATAAACTACCTAGGAGACATTGCATTTACGCAGTTTCAACCACTGTTTAACCATTTTATAACATAATGTCATGATTATGTCCAAACTTCTCAACATGTTCCAGCAAAGTAAAGGGGTTCTAAGAGAAGCAGGATCATTATCCAGCAACGACCCATCATGACCAATCAAGCCACAGCTAACTGAACCCGGAAAAACTGCTGACTTACAAGGTGCTGGGCCCCATGAGTCTGCAAAGCACCCAGAAGACTGAAAACCACGTTTCATGTGCCAGAAAAGACATGTTGCAACTCATCTGGGATGAAGGAAAAACCATTCTTTTTCTTTAAGGTAAGACATACGGTAGTAGGATGGTCATAGACTTTATGTCAGACAGAAGTGGGTTCAAATTACAAGTGTGTCCAGGGGCGCCTGGGTGGCTCAGTTGGTTAAGCGGCTGACTTGGTGGGTGGCTCAGTTGGTTAAGCTCAGGTCATGATCTCAAGGTTTGGGAGTTCGAGCCCCACGTTGGGCTCTGTGCTGACAGCTCAGACCCTGGAGCCTGCTTCGGATTCTCTGACCACCTCCCTCTCTTCCCCTTCCCCGTTCACGCTGTCCCTCTCTCTCAAAAATAAATAAACCCTAAAAAACAAACAAACAAAAAAAAACCCTTGCCGGTCATGTGAACTTGGCAATTTCTCAGTTGTCACTGAACATCAATCTCTTTAGAAGTGTAAATGCAGATAATAATATTTACCTTGTGGGCCAATTGCGAAGTGTGTACCAGCATATTCACACACACATACATGCATGTACATAAATATGTATGTATATACAGGCATAGACAAAACTACCTGGCACATAGGAGTTGCTCAATAAACTAATATTCCCTGTTTTCCTTCATATAAATCAGTAATAATAGCATCTTTCAAAGGGATTTGAAAGCAAAAGCATTAGTAGCTGTAGGATAATTATGCTGTATTATCCCCCCAATTTTTTTTTTTTTTTTTTTTTGAAACAGCCATGCTTTCTTTTTGATGTCCAAACAA
Source organism: Puma concolor (assembly GCF_028749965.1). NCBI lineage: Eukaryota > Metazoa > Chordata > Mammalia > Carnivora > Felidae > Puma > Puma concolor. The sequence goes on from NC_141680.1 coordinate 53,571,337, forward strand.
CATTCTGGATGTATTTTCTTCCTGCCTCCGGGAGTAATTGATTTTCGTCCCAGCATTGCCACTAATTAGCTGTGGGATTTGAGGGTGTTACTCACCCTCTCTGGTCCACTGTTTCTCAACACTAATGGCAGGGATGTTACTTTTTGTTACCCCACGGTTCCTTGTGGCCTCAAAATGTGATTTTCCCTCCTACTTCCCACCCTGATTCTTTTTGTTTGTTTATTTTTGAGAGAGAGAGAGAGAGTGGGAGACAGAGCAGTGGAGGGGCAAAGAGGGAGACACAGAATCTGAAGCAGGCCTCAGTCTCTGAGCTGTCAGCACAGAGCCCGACACAGGGCTCAAACCCATGGACCACTAAGATCATGACCTGAGCCGAAGTCAGATACCTAACCGACTGGGCCACCCAGGTGCCCCATCACCCTGATTCTTTTTAAATTTCTTGTTGGCTTTTCATGCTTTCTTTCAACAGCATAAGTAATTTACTGCAAACTTTCCTATTCTCATGATTACTGTACTAACTGAATTTTATAGGCAAGTTCTAGTTTTCGTGTTATTTTCTACTTCTTACAAAATCCTGCTTGATTGTGTAATTGGGATGTGCCTTTTTACTTCCCATGATAATACACTGACAATTCACCTATAATAATATTTGTAGAACTTCATTTTCAGGTCTGATATTACTGTCTTTTTCTGAAATTGGATCTGTTTTAGCAGGAAAATTTAAGGCATTTAAAAATGATGCAAATTTATGCATCATTTATGACAAATTCATAAAGGACATCAAATATGCTATTAAATTTTGTGAAATGCCAAGACACTTGATCTATGGAAGTTGAGGAAAAACTTTTCAGTGAAGGATGCTACTAACCCTTTGTATCACTACTCAGGTACTTCTTCAGATGGTGATTTATGCAGTGAACAGTCGAACAACTGTATCTGGCCAGCCTGTGTTGTTTTCAGCTGGGAAAAAGTGGCTGCTCTTTTATACCCTCGTGATAACTATAATTGTTTGATGATAGTATATAATTGTATACGTACAATTATATAAATAATTGTATACATACAATTATATAAATATAATTGTTTGATGATAGTATATAATTGTATACATACAATTATATAAATATAATTGTCTGATTATATAATTGTATGATTGCAGCATCTCGCTTTCCAGGCACCAGTGGACTCTGAGTCCCCTGAGCATGAGGAGAGATGGTCTAATCTCAATACCAAACAATCATAAAATAGGTGGACAGCACATTGGAATATCCTGGGTGCTCTTCCCAAGATCATGTCTGATGTCAGACCAGGGAAAAACCCATTTGCAAATAACAGATCTGAACTTTCACTGTAAACTGAAGTTTCTAGAATGGCTTTTGTATTCCTGTATCACAAATAGATATTAGAATGGTCATAGGATGATTTAAACAAGCTCAAAAACAACATCACATACATCAAAAAATTATATAGTTTTGTTTATCCTTCTCCAGATATGTACCTTATCTAAGTCATTATTCCTTGTTTTAAAGCTTTGGACAATTATTAAATGAAGGATCTACACACCTACTTGTCCTTTCTGGGGTTGGGGTTTGGGAGAAAGCAAAATATTAATGATTTAACAGGCAGAAGGAGGATGATAAAAAATAAATAAAAGCACTTATCTTTTCACCAACCACTAAGGTGACACGTTGGTCTTCTGAAATACCATAATGATAATGAGGCACAGTATTAATAACAGCAATTATGTAAAAGCCTCTGGTAATTGCAATTCTATTAGGATGTTGAATATTCTTGGTCACCATTGTGCCACCTTGTGGTCACAAGAGAACACATTTTTTTTTTCCATGAAGTAAATCTATTAAATTTTTATTTTCTACCCACTACTATGGAAGGATATTTGGAAAATTAAGTTGGGAAGCACCTTGCCAATAAGGGCTATAAACAAAATGTAATGGGCACCACTCACATCAGAAACTAACATACACTGAAAAACAACAGTGGTCTAGGTATGGATCCCATACTGGATTTTCCCTTTGCTACCTCAGTGTGAATTACGTATTTAGAAGATGGAATTAAAGCTCATTTAGGTTGCCATTCTTTATCTACAAATATAAACACGGAAGTCTGGATCCTGTCCATTGATAATCTATTAATTCAGGAATCCCTTAGTAAGAGAAAGCAACCAGAATTTAGGCATCAGTCACCAATACTATATTAGAATAATCACATTTATGCCTATATAGAAACAGCTTAATAAACACAATTTTTATAATAAGTAAAGATTTGCTTTGTAAAATATGTGTTATAATCTCATGAGCTTTATGCTTTTCAAAGACTTGTGATATTTGTTTAAATGATTTTTTTTTTTAATTTCTAAATTCTACTATGTCACCATCCTGATGTGAAGAAGAGAGAAAGACAGGACTGGCCACCATCCCAGTGTACTATCTACTTGGGGTTAAATAATATATTTTGTAACAAATTCAGAAATTTTATGGCCACTGATTTATATTATCAGTGTTTGTCTGATCGGGGCTACAGCTTTTATCAAGGATGAAGCTATTGGTAAAAAAATGAAGTTCCAAAAATCTCTCATAAGTAGTGTGTGTGTGTGTGTGTGTGTGTGTGTGTGTGTAGAATGAGAGAGAGAGAGAGAGACAAGAGAGTTTAACAAATTCTCACAGATGTATTGCTGTGCTAGTATTGATTTTTTTCTTCATCTGTTTCTTGGTCTTCTTTATACCTATTAATTTCTCTGTCTCTGTGTCTGTCTCTATTCTCTGTAAGGTAGTCTCTTTGCATCTCTCTCTCTCTTTAGTACACTCTCTCATTTAACTTAGACTGAAATCCGGGAGGTTGACTGGTCTGGATTTTAGTCCCAGCTCTCTGGATTTCTAGCAGTGTGCCCTCGCACAAAGTCCTCAAACTCAGTTTCCTTATCTATTAAATAGGGGTAAAAGTACTCACTTCTTACAACTGTTGTGACAATTAATGACTCATTGCATGCAAAAGTGCCCAAGACAATACTTAGCCCAGAGCAAATGGCCAGTACATGGTGCCCGTCTCTATTTTTATTGTCTAAAAAAAAAGTACCCATTCTTCATAGTCAAATCCGTATCACTGTTAAGACATTGTGAGGCTGCCTCACTTAGAGGTATAATGTCACTGTAAATTACAGATGTAGCACACAGAATTTTAAAAGGGAAAAATCTCCCGTGTACCTCTTTTCACAACGTTATCATTCAAATGCTGAATGAAATATCTTACCTACAATCATGTGATTATTAAGTAGCAGAACCCATACATGATCCCTATCTTCTGTTTGTACATCTTACCCAGAGTTCATTGCAATGAACAATAATTCTCTTTCTAAACCATGGCCTCATTTTTTGATTAGTTTTACTTTTCCCTTCTTTCCTTGCCTCCCTTTCTCCATTCCTCTATCTATCTATCAATATCTATCATTATTAATCTATTCATCTCACTATGTATCACCTATCTATCATCTATCATTATCTATCTATCTATCATCATCTATCTATCATGTATCTATCTATCTATACCTATCATCTACCTATTTATTCACTAGGACTAGAATGAATGCAGTTAGTGAGATAAAAATTTTCATTTACAGGGGCACCTGGGTGGCTCAGCCGGTTGAGCATCCAACTTTGGCTCAGGTCATGATCTCACGGTCCATGGGTTGGAGCCCTGCGTTGGGCTCTGTGCTGACAGCTTGGAGCCTGGAGCCTGCTTCGGATTCTGTGTCTCCCTCTCTCTCTGCCCCTCCTCTGCTCATGCTCTGTCTCTCTGTCTCTCAATAATAAATAAACATTAACAAATTTTTTAAAATTTCATTGACAGTACGTCATTTTTCTAACATTCATTAATTCATGTATTCGCATATTGAACATCTACTTCATGTCTGGTCCTTCCTAGACATTGTAAAAGTAACGATGAACTAAACAGGAAAAAAAATTATCTTTCTAGGAACTTCCAACCTAGGAAGAGAGACAGAAGGTAAAACAAACACATGAACAAACAAACAAAAAAACCAAACATATTTCAATGCCAGGCACAGTTAAGTTGATGGGAAAAGAAAGTAAAGGAATATAACCGTGCAGACAGGGATAGGTGCCATTTTAGCAAGGATAGTCAGGGAAGGCCTCTCCGCGGAGGTAACGTTTCCTCAGAAATCTAGAAGAGTTTAGAAGGTAAAGCACATGGATGCCTGGGGAAACAGAGCCAGGGCAGAGGCCCTGAAGCAGAAACAAGTGTGAGAGTCCAGGGGAAAAGCAAAACTTAAGAGTTCAGTTTTGGCCGCAATATGTTTCAAATGCCTTACTGGATACACCCAAGTGGGGAAAAGAGTAGGAAGCTGTATATGTGGGTTTGGAGCTGTGAGAGAAGGTCAAGGCCTGAGGGGGGAAATTTGGAAGCCCTCTGCAGAGATAGGTATTTAAAAGTACAGGCTTGCACGAGGTCCCCCAGGAATTGAGTGAAGAGGCAGGTGGGAGGCTGCAACATCGGGAGACAAGAAAAGCATTAAAGGGAGACCAGAAGGAGCTGTCCGTGAGGTAGGAGAAAAGACAGAGGTAAGTGGTTACTTAGCCAAGTGGAACAAGTGACCGAGTGATGCCCTGTCAAGTACTACTTGGAGAAAGTGTGAGAAAACAGAGTTGACCCGGGAAAGCACGCCTGGGGGGGGGGGTGCCCAACTCTGGGAGATTCAACGGAGAATTTGGGGCTGAGAAGACAGGGACACCTTTCGACAAGTTTTGATAAAAAGGGGAGGAGATACATGAAGTAACGGCTGGAGAAATATACAAGGTCAAGGGAAGCTGTTTTTTGTTTTGTTTTGCTTTCCTCCCCAATTTTCTTCTTTGTAGTTTTCTTTCTTTTGTTAGCGGGAGGTAGTTCAGCATGTTTATGAGCAGATGGGGACGATCCCATCGAGAGGAAAAAATAGACAATGTAGGAGAGAGGGGATAAATAAAGAAGAAGAGGCCTTGAATAGATGAGAAGGGAAGGCGCCCAGGCTACAAATGGAGGGAGGGAGGCATCCTAGCTACATTCACAGGAGGGAAACCTGCGCGCCCAGGTGGAGATAGAGACGCGCATTTCAGGCAGAGACCTGAAGGCTGAAGACATACCCTTCTCTCTGCTTCCATTTCTTTCACTGTGATGACAAGCAGGGGAATCAGCTGACAGTGAAGCATGTATGTGAGGTTCCAGTGGAGCTGAAAATGGCTCCAGTCCTACCCTGAGAGCCCGGGCATGTGATGGACCAGGGTTGCCAGGTGCTCCCAAAGTGTCTTGGAGTCCTGTGACTACATGTGTAAAGTCACAACGGCCAGCAGGTGTGTTTTTTGTCATCTAGCACGTTTGTCATAAAACTGAATTCCCAAGAATTAACCAGGTTTTTAAAAATCCAGCTCCCCCCACCTCCCAAAAAACAAACAAAAAACCACCAAAAACCCAGCTTTCCAAATGAACATGTCTCATTTTTGTGAGTGACACTTGGACTCACACAATTTAATAAAAGAGATCAATTTTATCTGCTGTGGAAACATTAATTGTGAAGATCTAGAAAGAAGTGGCTAGATCACCACTCTGGCTCAGGAAGAACATTTGACCACATAAGTATACCAAAGAGGAGAAACCCTGTGACTCATTATGCTAGCTCTCCCTCCCTCTCTGTTTGGTCCTAGATTACAACCAACTGTGGAAGGCAGATGTGTAAAGTGTGTTGGGACTCCATCCTGGCCCCTGGGTCTGTATACTATTTCACAAGCTTTTTAGGATGCGGTATTAAAGTGCAGTAAAATAGGCTGTGTTGAGCACTTGAGCTAGAGAACCAGGGGCTGCTTTAAGCTGAGGTTTTTCCAGAGCTGTGGTCACCTGGCTGCTGTGGGTTTGTGCTGAGGAACACAATTTTTAATCAAACGTTTGTTTGTTTGCATGATAGTTTCACTGTTGTTTTTTTTTTTTTTTTTTTCCATCTGTGGATTTGATTTTTTTTTTTTCTCATGTATTTGGGTACAATGTTAAAACTGGCCTTTTCGGTTAAAGTCAGGCCCATCCCCTGTATCTATTCTCGATTGCTATTGATTTCCTTTCAATGAACTCTTTCCATGTTCACTCTTTTTTGGGGAGGAGGGGACAGATCTTAATGGATTTGGTCCTGCTGTGGTTTGAGATATTCTTTGATATCTTTTTACAACAAATTCCTTTTAAATTTGATTTCTTTTTAATGTTTATTTATTTTTTAGAGACAGACAGAGAGAGAGAGAGAGAGCAAGGGAGGGGCGGAGAGAGAGAGAGACACAGAATTCGAAGCAGGCTCCAGGCTCTGAACTGTCAGCACAGAGCCGGATGTGGGGCCTGAACCCGCAAGCAGGAGAGATCATGACCTGAGCTGAAGTTGGACGCTTAACTGACTGAGCCACCCAGGCGCCCCTAAATTTGATTTTTAAATTTACTTTTCGTGTTTTTAAAATTTGCTATAGAGAGCATGTAGTTAAGTGACGCTGAAATCTAATATGGCAATTTTCGATCAGTCAATAGAATATAAAAGCTAGAGAAGTTCGCTTTTCACTAAAAGTGTTGTAAAGATGGAGGGTGATGGATTCAAGTCCAGTAATGGTTTTTCAGTGAACACGTTAACATTTGTGAAGCTATGTTTGGGTGTATATTAAGGCATGCATTATTATAGTGATTAATGAAAAATGTTCAATGTATATTCTTAAAAGTACTGAAAAAGAGGCATTTATGATGTAAACAAAACTCTGATACATATTTTGTCATTGTCGTAAGTTCAATTGTAATATTTACGTGAGGGTTGTATTTATATTTAGTTTATAGTAAAGTTGCTGTTTATCAGGTAGCTATAGTACATTTGTTGACTATCAACATATAAACAAGACAGAGGCTCACAAAAACTTGTTAGTATGCTTACTTACAAATACTTACAAATGAAAACCTCTTGGAAAGCATCAAATGCACTATATTCTTTTTTTTTTTTTTTTTTTTTTTTGTATATTTGCAATGATAGCTGCCATCTAATTAGTTCTTCCAGGAGCCTATATGAAGGAAATTCATAATCCTATAAGAACATTATGTTGACCCTGAGATCAAGACCTGAGCTGAGATCAAGAGTCAGACACAGGCAAACCATAAGAGACTCTTCAATAAAGAGAACAAACTGAGGGTTGCTGGAGGGGAGATGTGGGGAGGGAAGAGTTAAATGGGGGATGGGCATTAAGGAAGGCACTTTTCAGGATGAGTGCTGGGTGTCATATTTAAGAGCTGAATCACTGGGTTCTACTCCTGAAGCCAAGACTACACTGTATATTAACTAACTTGAATTTAAATTAACAAAAAGGAAAAAAAAAAAGAAAAAAAGGAAAAGAAAAAATAAAAGAAGAGAAAAGAAAAGAAGACAGAAGAAAAAAGAAAAGTAAAAAAAAAAAGTCAGATGCTTAACCAATGGTGCCACCCAAGGGCCCCAAGAATATTGTGTTGCAAAGACAGGACATTATTGTTTCTAAACTCACATACAATTGTTGGCCATGAAGAAAGAAAGGGGTGGTCTTTACTTAGTATTGCCCCAAATGGAAATTACAATGATGATGATAATAATAGTAATAATATTAACAGCACCTTTCTATCAACCTTCAGAGTTCGTTAGATTAAAACAACTATGCAAAAACAAACAGAAGAAATATACAATGATGTCATATTGAATGTCACAGACTGAAACCACCCAGGTCATGGAGAACTAAGGCAATAACTCATATTTAATTCTGTTTACATCTTAATCATTTACTTTATATGACTTTCAGAGGACTTACATTCATGCGGAAATTTTGAAAACAGATTATAACTATTTTATTTCTAGTAGACAAAGTTAAGAGGGCCAATAGCATCAGATAAAATGTCTGCCATTTTAGTTTGACCAAAGAGATCACAGAAAAGTAACTTTGGGCAGAACCTTAAAGAAACTCTTGTTCAACCCCCTCTTCCAAGTTTGTAGAATAAAAACAGGATGAAATAAGATAATTCATTTTTAGTCACAAATTTTTGGTGAACAATATTTAACTCCAAAGATCATTAGAATCTTTTTTTAATAAAAAGATATTTAAATTAAATATAAAGGATTTGAGGGAATCCTATATTGTTTGACAGAATTAGCATTACCATTACCATTTCATTAGAATAGATTCTGAAGCTCACAATTCCATTGAAATCAATGGGCTGGCTTTATTTCTCCCTTAATTTTCTTCCTGCAATTTCTTAGGAAATGCAATAATTTATTAGTTTTTAAATCCCATCATTACCATATTTGATTTTTCTCTCTGTTGTGTTTTCCTTTAATTGATTCCTGGAGGCAATTCGGAAATTTTTATCCACACCACATGTTTTGAATGGCTAATTGTTCTCTATGGAAGCATAGCCATTATGCTACTATCTAATTACATTAAGAAAAATTAATGTCAGATGACAAATCTATCAGCAACAAGCTCCCTGCGAATCAATATTTTCAGGAAGATTTTCACATCCTAGAATCTGGTTTTCAGGGTCAATGTGTGGAGTTAGCACTTTTTATTAGTAGTAGTATGATGTCAAACCAGGGGCAGGAGAGTTAACGAGAGGATGTGTTCCCACCTCTCTCCTTTTTAAAGGAAGTACTCAAATGGGCAGAAGTCTAAAGCCCTATTTATTTAATACTGAGCTTCTGATACTAAAACAAACCGACAATAGAACTCTTATAGAATAGGCTCAAATTAGGCTTCTAGGCATGTCTAGTGGTGTTCAGGGAGAAAAGACCAAACTTCTATCAATTCTTAGAAATTTTTAGTAGGAACTATTCTTGGTGACTTTGTACTTCATTTCTCCAAGGAATTTACCAGAATTTGCGTTCTGTGAGGCTTGGGGGATAAAAGGTGCACACTGAATTATGTTGAAAACGTGCATTCTGCTTCTTACTTTTTTCTCGTTAAACCCAGGAAGGAAATCTCGCCTAGCCTCACCAGTGAACTTATATTGGTTTGGTTTAGAACTCTTTCTGCATTCACTTATTTAACAGCTAATGAACAAAATGTTATATGAATGATTGATTTAGTTGTGTTTCTAGACAGATAAAAAAAATGTTCCCTAATGAGTATAGAAATATGATTTCAAAGTCTGCATGCACTCGAAGAGCATTTACCCAATATTCTTTGTAGTCACCTCAGCAAATGAAAGATCAAATTGACATCTTGGCCTTAATAAAGACAAAATTTTAATAAAAAAGGAATGGCATCTTCTTTTTAGTTTCAAAATTATATCACGCATTAGGTTTTGTTCTTGATTATGAAATAATAAATATTTAGAGAAAAATGAGAAAATGCCAAGACACAAACGTAAGACAATAAAAATAAATTATAACCACATCTACTAGGTCATTGTTAAATTTTACATATGATATAATATTATGTTAATAACTATATTATCTTATACGTATGCGATATGTACATATATATATGATGTCAAAGCTGAGATACGGGAGCCTGACCCATCAAAAATGGCATGGGGCCCCCAGCACACCATCTGTAGGATACCCATCTCCAAATGATTTTACATGAAGGAGAAATAGGTCTCCATTTTTTAATATATTGATATATTGAATTTTTCCATTGCAGGCAACTATAGCAAACCTGAATTTATACAATAATTTTGGCCTATTTTGCTCATTATGGGTTATTTTGCATTATTTCTCATTTAAAAAAATTATGAATTGAACTATTACTTATCTTGATTACTGGTTTTTCTTTTGTGCCTCTTAAAGTTCACATTTGATGTGTGTAGTCCTTGTCACATCCCAATCCTAGCACTGAAGACAAATATGGACAGCGGTGCAGATCTAAGAACTGATTTAAACATCAAGAGTTTCTTTTCTCAACAAAATGGAATCATATAATCTGCATTCAAAGTTCAGTCTTTAAACATTTTCCATGACACAACTTTTTTTGCAAATAACCCATTTTCTTCTATTATTTATTGTTTTTTATATGTTTCAATCACTAAACACTCTTTTTAAGTTTATTTATTTATTGTGAGAGAGCAAGGGAGCATGAGCAGGGCAGGGGCAGAGAGAGAGAGGGTGAGAGAATCTAAAACAGGCTCCGTGCTGTCCTCGCAGAGCCCGGTGCAAACCTTGAACGCACGAACCATGAGATCATGACCTGGCCAAAATGGAGAGTCAGATGCTTAACCAACCGAGTCACCCAGGTGCCCATCACTAAATACTCTTATGTGCAACACTTAGCAGTTGCTAACGAGGTCAAATTCAAGATTTGTTGAAGCAACACAAAGGGAAATACATGTCTGATAGTTTCACAGACTCTCTGGTCCCCTATGGATCAGCAAGCATAAAACAGGTTAGCGGTGGATTTGCAAAAATCAATCTCCATGGAGGCAGTTTTGACATTCATTGATTTTTTAAAAATTTTCTTTTAATCTTTATTTAGTTTTGAGAAAGAGAGAAAGAGAGAGAGAGAGAGAGGGAGGGAGGCAGAGTGCAAGCGGGGCAGGAATAGAGAGAGGGAGATACAGAATCTGAATCTGAAGCAGGCTCCAAGCTCTGAGCTGTCAGCACAGAGCCCTACGACGCGGGGCTTGAACTCACAAACTGCGAGATCATGACCTGAGCCTAAGTCAGACACTTAACCAACTGAGCCGCCCAGGTGCCCCCCGCCATTCGTTGATTTTTAAAGGATTGCTATTAACAGTAACCTTAATTTTATTTTATGAGTCTACTTGGAAGACACTTAGTTTTGACATGGAAGTTGACATTTGTCAACTATCATTAGGTTAAACAAAAAAAATATTTATTATTTGACTACATATTTCACCATACATATATGGTTGATCCTAAAAATAAATCTCTCCACTTTAACAAGGAGCGCCCACAGTTAAATAAATCCTACAATACAATAAATGTATTCAGCCTGTTAGTACTAGAGTTGAGGGATGGCTTTCACACCCTTTTTACTCAATTCAGCCTAAAGCCCGTAGCATTATTCTGGACCAGCGGTCAGCACGCTTTTTCTGTAAGGAGCCAGATAGTCAGTATGTGGCCCACATGTGGGCTCTGTGTCTTCCACTCGATTCTGCCTTTGTAGCACAAAAGCAACAGTCAGAAACAATCTGTAAGCAAACAAGTGTGGCTATGCTCCAATACAACTTTACTTCTGGACAGAGAAATTTGCATTTTTAAAAAATATCCCAGTGTCACACAATATTATTATTCCTTCGATTCTTCCCCCTACATTTAAGAAATTTAAATCATTCTTAGCTCAGGAGCTGTACAGATGATGAGGCAGATTTGGCCTGTGGTCTGTAGCTTACAGATCCCCTGTTCTAGAACAGTGGAAAGGTTGACATTTCTTAATTTAAATATCAGAAAGGCCTGGGGTTCAGGAAAAGAGAATGTTGTATTTTCTATGGGTCTTGTAATATCAGGGTATTTGTGTATACATCACATATCTTTGCTCTGGTTCGTTTTCTTGATGTGGGTAGTCTCCCATCAAGAATGCTCAGCCCTGTATTGTTTTCATGAACAAAAAAAAGGAGGGTATTTTTGGGAGAATTCACTTCAGAGTTGGCCACATCTGGAGCCAGGGAAGTTATTCCACCACACAAGAGACTGAGGTTTTTTGTTGTTTTTTTTTTTTGTTTTGTTTTTGAAAAGTTGATATTAAAGGAAAAAAATCTCCCAATGATGCTATCTCAAAATGTCTCAGTTTTTCCTGAAACTGAGGTTTTGCTACCTTTTTCATTTTAATTGAGTCTTTCATTAGCACTTCTAATACAATTAACAGTCTTGAAAAGTCCCCAAGACCAGTTCTTCCAAGATATGTGCTGATCTAAGGTATTTGAGGTGTTTGCCAGGAAGCATCATGAAGGTCTTCCCTGAGACATCTGCGTGCAAACCACAAGGAAGGAGGAGGGGAGGGGAGGAAAAGAACAAGGTGACATGGGTAGGACCTGGACAGAGCAGCTGTTGCATACTGCTCCAGTATCCGTGGGCTCCACAGGCAAATACAAGGCCGCCCAGATGCAGCCGTGGTCAAGGGCAAAAGTGCAACTTTTCCCATCAGTGTCACAACTGATGTCCTTGCTCTCCAGCTGATGGAAAATTCCTAGAGGAGAAAGGGGAAAAAAGGAAAGGGGACTGTTTCAGGGGTGGGAGAGGGTGGTGGTGATTACAGGATCTGGGGGTGGGGAAGGGAAGGGCTGCTGTAGCTCTGCTCACTTTCTATTGCCCCACCTGGATCCCCTACAGGGAGCTCAGTTTGCAACCAGTTTGCTCATCTAGGGAAGCCTCCACTGCGGGCTTAGGCCAGAGAGGACTGTAGCATTTGATCTCATCCCTAATGGAAAACAAATGCATGTCCTCTGTTTTTCTCCAGGACCAGTTTTGTTTTTTGTTTTGTTTTGTTTTTTTGTTTTCTTATTGTTGTTTTGGTTTTGTTTTAACTTAAAACCACTCCAGTGGCTTTTCTCTGCTCGTAACTGTGTCCAAAGCCAAGTCCTTTGGCTATTCAAGTCATCCCCCTTCCTAGCAGGTTAAGATTGGGACAAACCAGTTCTAATTCTAGAACTTGTCAGCCACAGTTGGACCATCACAAACCAATCGCACAAGACTGCTCCCTTCAGACCAATAGTGGAGATTATTTTTCCAAGATGTGATGAACCTTTTAGCTCCTTTTGAAAGAAAAATCACCAGCAAGTACATCTCTCTGTCTAGAGATCCTTTCTAACCACAGGTTGTTGAGATCATCTGCAGTGGGTGAAAACCACTCCTTTAGGGAGAAGGTTTTTTAGACCAGAAGCATTAGTTATGGATGTTGCCATTGTTGTTCCTTGCAAGGAAGAGAATGAAAGTGTAATGGTACTAGGTCATGTGTAAATTTATGCTGTTTTTACTGGCTCTTAACCCTTTTCCTTCCAGGAATTGTTAAGTTCCTTTGCAGTCGTATATCAGTCCTTGGGTACGTTCTCACCAAGGGTGACTGTTTGACGGTAAGGTCCCTCAGTAGACCAACAGAATAGAAGTTGGGTCACATAACGGACTCCCTGGAAATTACGTAAGAGAAATAAATACCCTGGTATTTGCACAGAGAGGAAATTATGAAATTTACTTCGAGCATGAACTCATAGACTCTCTCAAACTCTCCTGTGAGAAAATCTTTCTTGGTCTGAGGGGGTCTTCAGTGGAGTTAGGGGTGAACTTGCCCGAGAGATCACCAGTCCCTATGTTGCTCGAAACAGGCTGCAGATCCTTCTGGTGGAGACTCTGAAGAGGGGGTTCAGGAGACAGGAGAAAGAACAGGATACCTGTCCATGCCTAGGGGGCCTAACTTTTTTCTTTTTTTTTCTGTTCTTTCACCTTTTGGTGTTGTGTCCATGACCTGTAAGTCAACTCACAGAGAACTGCTTTCCCTTATGGAAAAATAATTTCCAAAACGATTTTTATTTTCTTTGTTTTATTTTTGGCCGACCGGACTCTGTTACCTGCAGGGCATAGGTCGGTTTTCTATGCACTGTGCTTGATGCTTTTCCGGCACGTTGCTTTGATGGGCTATGCTTTTTAATGGAGCCTGTGGAGGTAGATCCTGAACTGCATGTCCAGAGACGAACCAAATGCTAAAGAAGGCTAATAATACAATTCTAACTGCTCTGCCTGGATCACTGGCTATGTCTGGGTCCTCTTTTTTGTAGGATTTGAAATAATGTATGGACCACGGAGAGGAAAAAGGAACAAGGCGAGCAATGCATGAGGAAAGAAGATAGAACATAGGAGTGAATTAATGTGTGTGCTTAATTCACTTAGGGAAGAGCGCCGACTCATTGTGAGCCCAGGATTGAGGAGACTTGCATACATTTCCACTATACTGCCTGGATTGTGATACTATGGATATAGCATTGATGACGGTCTTTGGTGCTAAATGATGCTTTGACCAAGTAGATGTTCAGATAAGTTCTGCCAGGACACACAAATAGCACTTTCATCGGCCGCTGCTCCAAGGGAACTGCTTCTGTTATGTGTACTTAGCTAGTGTTTTCCAGAAAGACTGCAGCTGTTTAGCCTCAGAGCTTTATAGATTATTCTTTTTTTGGAAAATACTGAGAATCGCCACTATCTGCTTTGAATGTTTCATATTTTAATGCATAAGAAATATGTGTGCAATGGGTGAGTAGATGATACTTTTTTAAAATTGCAAATTGTAAAATATAACCGAACTCTTAAACACCATACAATCAGAATCACGAAAGCAAGCTACTCAGAAACTGAGTCTCAATGCCGACTATAGATCTTTTGTCAGAACTAAGAAACTACAAATCAAAATGTGGCCGTCTTCAGCCTCTTGTAAGGTCTTTAGGTATGACACCATGAGGTCAAGACATAGAACTCCGAGTGTGCATGTGTTTTCATGTTTATATACTTTGAGTTTGCTTTGTGCCCACTAATTTATTAAGTACCTTCCTCCTTTCAGTTAATCCAGTACTAAGGAGGCACTACATTTTTGTATAAAATGGGTTTTAAGCTTTGCCCAAAGGGGAAATACATCATTATTTTTCAAGGATTTTTCTTTTTGGAAAGCATCACGGTGTGTGTTAACATACATAAGAGATTTAATCTCAGTAAATGTGAAAGCTAGCTTTCTTAAATGATTTTCTTTCCCCATGTTGACCTAACAGGTATAGAAGAGAGTCTGCACGTATTTCAATTTACATGCAGGAAAATGACAATGAGCTTACAAGAAAGCGTTATTTATAGTGTCAGTTCCTGCCTTGCTAAAATTTGGTGATTCAGTTATTCAAACCATGTAACAGAATAGATTTAGTGTAAATACAAGTTTTAAAAAGAGATTTTCTTTGCTGATAAGACCAGAAGCTGAAACACAGACAGAATTGAAGTCTGTGTAGTAAATTCAGAGTTTCTCTGTTACTAACAAGAGAGACAATTTTCTGAAAAGCTCGTTTACAGTGATCATTCATCTGGATTTCTTTAACATTTAGAATGGACCAGGGGAAGCTCAAATCTGAATGGAGGAGAAGAAATATTTGGATTTGATCCTAGTTAGTACCTTAAAATATCTAAGTAAGCACCAATAAGATGGGCAGTAATGTAACTTGGATTTTGTTTTAGTAACCATATAGGGCTATTATTGTTATTTTTCCTGTCATCATTAGTCATTAATGTTATTGGTGACCGTGCAGTATAGCATTTTAATTTTGCATAGTTGTGATACAAGTTACTTATTTGTAACTTGTACATAGGGCTTGGAATATTAAAAGACACATTTACCAAGGGCCTGGAATTAAATATCAATGGGGGATATACGCCTGCAGAACATGAACTTGTCAATGAAAGAGGAAAAGATCGATCGTATCCTCAGATACTGATCAAATTTATTTTTAAAATGGAAGAAAGTCTCCCATAGCGAAGCACAGAAATTGAGCCAAACATTTGGAAATAGGTCTTGTGTGAGGACCTATTATACACTATACACTTTATTCAGTGTAAAAATAATTTGGGGGGAGTTAGTAACTGGCAGCAAAAATTATCAGCCCTATTCTTTGGTTTCTAGATTTGTCTGAGCACGGTTGCCGTGAAAAGTTGTATTTTGCAGAGAGGAGAGGAAGAAACCTTGAGTCTGAAATCAGCAGGCTTAGAATCTGTTATCAACAGCCTCCACTCACATGAGGAACTTCCTTGACACATAATTTCTCTATCTCTATTTCCTTATACATGAAAATTGGGATTTGGGAAATCATATGAGGAGAAATGCAGAAGAAAAGATCACATGGCAGGAATGCAGCCAGAGGCAACAGATGAAGAAATGACAGTCCGAATAACGTTCTAACAGTCCTGCTCACATCTCTTAGCCTTCTGTTCAGTCATCGGCAGATCCCTCCCCGTCTAACGAATAAAGTGTCACTCTTCATGCTTGTCTTAAGGGTCTAAAATCTGGCCTGAATTTAATGTTCAATACTAATATCTCTTTTTTCATTAATTTATTCAAATGCTGACCATCACCTAGAAAATCCGCTTTGGTTTTCTCCCTCTAACAGCAACCCATATGCCGACACAGCTATAAAATGTTCCTAAACTCCTCAGATGCTTCTCTCTTCATTTATGATTTTCGTACTTAATCAGGCACTGCAAAAGATTGTAATGCTATTTAAAGGGTTATTACATCTAAATATCTCTTTAAAACATCTTATTTCCCCTCAATTAATTTATTCTATTTATTAACCTTATCATCATTAGTAGCAGCAGTCTCAAGTAATGTCAATAATTCCATTGCCTAAGTGTTCATCGTGTGGCAAGCATTTTATGTGTCTTATTTCTCATCCTTATAGCAGCCTTTTACAGCTAGCTGGATCAATGTTGCACACACACATCAGGCTGACCCAAAGCCCAAACTCTCACCACCGTGCAATGCCGTCACCATCACCAAGGTCACATAATGCAGAACATCCCTGACATTCAACATATCAGGATTTGCCTTGAAAGAGTTGAAATTAAAAAAACAAACAAACAAACAAACAAAAAAACGTTTCAAGAGATCATACCCTTTGACCTAGTCATTCCACATTTGGAAACCTAACAAAAGATGAAGATAAACAATCTATGTGAGAAGTTAATGCATCGTTACACGAGTATAAAACAAAAATGAATACAAAGGTATAAGAATAGGTGATGGCTCATTAAAGTATGATTCACACATATTACAGACATGAAATACATGTAAACATTAAAATATATGCTTTCCAATGAATTTTCATTGCATGACAAAGAAGTATAAAAAGTAAGATACTCATGTATCAAAAAGCATGACACAATTGATCTTAAAATTATAAAAATATAAAGATACAAAAATGGAAAAAAGGAAAAAGGGGAAGATATATACCGAAGTATTCATAATGGTGAGAATATGGATTTAACTTTTTTTTAATGTTTATTCATTTTTGAGAGTGTCAGAGCATGAGTGGGGGAGGGGCAGAGAGAGAGGGAGACACAGAATCCGAAGCAGGCTCCAGGCTCACAGCTGTCAGTACAGAGCCCGACGCGGGGCTTGAACTCAGGAGGTGTGAGATCATGACCTAAGCCGAAGTTGGATGCTTAACCAACTGAGCCACCCAGGCGCCCTGAGAATATGGATTTATTTTTTATGTTTTCCTGCATTCTTCTATATTTTTAATGCTTCTCTGGTACATTTTCCACAATTGCTTTGACAGTTAAAAAAACAAACAAACCAAAAAACAGACCTATATACACTCATACACTTGAGAACCCCACACGCACAAACTGTTAAAGCCTATATCCCCAAATCTAGACGTTCTGGTATACACCCTTTCTTTCAGAAGTAACATTACAGTATCATTGGCTTTACTCAAACTGTGTTTTGTGTTTTCTTTATAGCTTGTGGCACATTCTTTAAATGTCTATAATCGTGACTAACTTTGGTTGTCTGAAATTGTTTTTTGTTGTCGTTAGTTCTGGAAAAAGCCAAGGTGCAGGCATCTTATGGCCGGGCTCCTTGATCTAAGAAGCTGCCATCCGATGGCAGGGCTCCCTGATCTAAGGAGCTGCCGTCCGTGTTAACAGAGAATGAACTGAAGCTTTAGGTTCATTACCTTTAAGGGAGCTGATGTGTCACAGACAACACAGATACAATGGTCATCGTAATCACTGTGCTAAGAGCCTGTGTAACGTAGGGTCTGGCCTGAGGATGAATATGGTATTTTCAGAGTGTAACTGTCTCACCCACATGAAATACATTAAGTCGTCCAGAGCATGACAGAAGAGAGTAATTTACTAAATAATAATTCAGCTGCACTGGAAGTGTGAATTAAAAAAAAAAAATTCCCACTTAGTACTGCTGGTTTAAAAATATTTGGTGGAAAATAAAGATCATATTAATGGAAACAGTAAGCACTCAAGTGATTTCTCAATAAATGACTGTATGGTTTTATTGTACATATATGTATAAACATGTGCATATTTGCAGACACAAAGGTACCTCCCTTACCCGGAGGTTTTCCTCAACTATTCATTACACAGCAAATACGGGACTAAAGCATTTAAACACTCTGAGAGGCTAAAATAGATGTCATAAATCCATATCCTGAAGCTTTTTTACCCAAAAAGGAAACTGACCAAAACAAGGTAACTCCAAGTTTGGCATCTGCTCATACTATTTCAAAAATATATATATCTACTTTAAGCCTTTTAGAATATGTTTGTTTTCACTTTGCATACATTTCTAAGCAACCCTGGTTATATAAGTTCTCAGTACAGTGCAGATTAGAATCAACAAATTAGATAGAGCATGATGGCAGCCTGATATATTTGACAGAAGAAAAAATGAGAAGTGAAGGCTGTCCTTGGTGGAAAAGAGGGGAAAGAAAAAAACAAGCAGAAGACTTAAATAAGCTTAGTCTAGAGTCATTCAATGTAGATGACATTGCTCTTCCTGTACCCTGATTGTCCCCCTCTGTTGCAGGTAAAAATGAAATTGCTTATGTTTATTATAATGATACTGAATCATTATTCAAAAGTTGTAGTATACTCAGAAATACTGCATTCCATCTATCAACTGACATTTATTGAAACTGACTTATTTCCTTGGCCACGTGCAAAGCAATGAGGATATAAAGACAAAAAAGACATGAGAGTGGATTTTGAAAAGCTCTTAGGTGGAAAAATATAGGGACAACTATTTGGAATAGCAGGAGAGGAACAAAATATGCTACACTAGAAATGTTTCTAGTGGGACAGGAGCAGTCAAAGGCTTACAGTATATCAGAGAAAATAGTTCCCGCCACAAACAAATTTCAATTAATTAGAAAAGCCATTATGCGATACACTGCATTCCCAGGGATGCCAGGAAAAGAAGGCATCCTCACTGTGTGTTACAGTGGTAACAAATGGCAAATAAGGCTTGTGGAATAAATCCCACTGCTTTAGAAGAAACCATGTCTGTGTAGGCAGAGACATGTAGCATTCTTAGAAGCAGCTTATAATTTATACACAGGATTGCATGTCTATGGACAGATCTGGGAGCCTACCAGTCGTTTTAGGACATCAATTGAATGGAAAGACAATCCTATCATCTAGTAGGCTCCTAGCATCCTTAACACAACTCTACATGGTAGTATTTCATACATACTAAGTCTTCGATCCTGAACTTCCCCATAAATTCCAGTTGATTCCACAGAAACTCTTCAGAATTTTTTTTTCTTGCATGATCTATTTTACCACTTCAACCATAGGCTGCCTTATCCTGTCATTGGGCCATTTGATTTTGCTTGTGCATGGTTTGTCTTCTAATGAGAAACTCTCGTTGTGAATTCCCAGAAGGAAGAAATTGTCCCTCCCACAGCTCTTAAGTCTCCCCTATCACTCTGCATATAGCTAAAATACAAAGTATATACTCAACAAATACATTTAGTGAATTTAATATGAAGATTAACTCTTAGCAATATGTAATCGAGATTGCCAAAGCTGTTTTCCCATAGATAAGATTACATTCGGTGCCTTAAAACACCATTTCCGGGAGCACCTGGGTGGCTCAGTCGGTTAAGCATCTGACCCTTTTTAAAAAAAAAAAAAAAAAAAAAAATTCAACGTTTATTTTTGAGAGACAGAGAGCAAGCAGGGGAGGGACAGAGAGACAGGGAGATACAGAATCGGAAGCAGGCTCCAGGCTCTGAGCTGTCAGCACAGAGCCCGACACAGGGCTCGAACTCACGAACTGTGAGATCATGACCTGAGCCGAAGTCAGATGCTTAACCGACTGAGCTACCCAGGTGCCCCATCATCTAACTCTTGATCTTGGCTCCAGTCATGATCTCACTGTTCGTGAGTTCGAGCCCCATGTTTCGTCCTAAGCTGACAGCGCAGAGCCTGCTTGGGATTCTCTCTCTGCCCCTCTCCAGCTCTCATACAGCACTCTCTCTCTCTCTCTCTCTCAAAATAAATAAATAAACATTAAAAAAAAATACCATTGCCAATGGCTTGTCCTCATTGCAGGAGATTGCAAACTCATCTGGTCTACGCTTTAAGTTCACCTGACATTTATTTATTATTTCTTGCTATCAATTATTACTTTGAAGATTACTAAGGGGTTCTCAAAACACAGTGGATGCAAACGAAAGGAGTTTTTCACTTCTCATCATTGTAAAATTGGACGGCATACCTGGTTAACAGAATTCTGAAAATATATCTAATTGCTAGAGATATTTATATAAGTGCAAAGGAAAGATCTGTGTTCCTAGCGGAACAATCCCTTCTGCGTCACACAACCCTTCATAATCTAACTGCAGATCTGGATTGTGACTAATATTTGGCTCTAATATTATAGGTGGTTACTGTGGAGGGAATCAGTAAGGGCATAACTGTCATTTCCTTGGAAAAATTTAATCCACAGATGGATCCCAACACCCAACTGCATTGGTGTCCAAAACTAATGGGGATTTTTGCTAAATAAGGACTGATTCAGCCAAAAAAAGATACACTCTGACTAGAGAAATCTGTACCATGCATCACTCCAAAAAGTCCTGAAAGCTTTGGAACACTAGAATTTTCCTAATAGGGGCATAGTGACAAGTCACTTATTAATTCAAATGCACACTTAATTTTTTTTTTTCCCTTTATAACACGAAGCAGTGGGGTTAGTGCCCTCATGCATTTACAAAGTGTCATTTACTTACAAAACTTAATCCTTCATGTTTCCTTATTCAGCTAAATAATTAAGGTAAAACCTCTATTCAGGCTGGGAATCTGCGTATTACAAGAATCAATTTTTCTTTAACTTCAAGAAATAAGCCTTGCTGCATATCAGCCCGTGGTGGGTAAGAGTGATGCTGATGAGAAAGATTAAGGCACGTCTATTTATTTTCCCCCTCCATGACAAAATTTACACAACAACCATAATCTTATAACTTCGTGTTCATTTCTTTAAAGAGTCTTCTATTATATGAAACTATCTTGGCCTACGATTATATTCAGTTTATTCAGTTAGAGTATTAAAATAAAACAATTTCAATCCACATGACAGGAAAATGGCACCCCTTTCTGGGCGACTGACTTTCAAAAAGAGCTCATTACCTGGAAATGAAAATGCTGCCTCCCCGAATTCACACGGGCTGGAAAATTCTTAGCTATCTGCAGATGCACAGACTGAATCATAATAAAGGACATGCACATAAATGATTAATTTCCTCTTTCCCTTTAGTCTTAGTATGTGTTAAGGGGTTGATTGGACCTCTCCCAACTGTTTCTTAGAAGAAATCCGTGAAGAAACATATTTCAGAAGGCAGCTTATTGTGGTGGGGTGAGATGTCACTCATTGTGCTTCCTCTGGCTACACGGAGTTAGCTGGTCTATCTCCACGTTTTTAGCTTTGCGCTGCAGCCTGGGTTTCTACACATCCATCTATTTGGCAGAGTTAATGCAAGCTGTTCCAAAGTAATACATTACTTAATAAATATTAAAGTGGACACACACACCCCTACCGCCACCCACCCCACCCCCACCCCGGGTGAGGTATTATTCCCGCATACAAGGCAAGACGGTCACAGGGTTTGGAGTACTGTACAATCTCAGCAAGTGGGACGGAACAGCAAGACGTTTGGCTCTCAGCGCAGATACGCCGCACGCACAACTTATTTCACACTCTTAATTTCAGTCTCTCGCTCGGCGCCAGGACAGGCGGCACCCTTGCTAAAGCAGGGTTAAGTACGCATCTGCAAAACCTAGCATATTTCACCAGCACCTCCTAGGGGCCAAGTGAGGGAATGAGGCTAGGAGGTGGGTACCGGCGCAGACCCTTTCCTTGAATTGTCAAGTTTCACCTTCCCTACGCACACAAATCCACCAGTCCGTGCCGCCCTGAATACGAGCTAGACTGTGCAAGTAGTTTGGCGACTCTAGGAGGCCTTTTGGAGGTTTCAACCAACTGCACGAAGGACGCATTTGGTCGCTTGAGGAAATAAACATTACACACACACACAGGAATTTCAAACTCCGTGTAAGGAAGACTCCTAAATATACTGTGTCCTTTAAGAGCAAAGCTTCCTTAGGACGCCCAAGTAATCAGAGTTACATGCACTTACTCAATTGACACACACACAGAGACACACACACACCGACAGCCAGACACACGTACACACGGACTAAGCTGTAAAAGCCGCAGGATCCAGACGCGGTTAACACTGAAGTTGACATAGGTTTTTAAAGGGTCTACATGCTCTTGCCTGGTTGCTGGGAATGAGGGCTGGGAGGCGCTGATGCGAGGGCAGAGCTGAGTGTCTGTAGGAGTTGCTGTTCCAGAGAATTCATTACTCTAATTGCTCTGATTTTAGATCAGTAGAGCGTGCCGGGCGGCGGTGGAGAAAGAGACTGAGGGCGGACAGTGCGAGAGGGAACGAGTCGTTCACCCTTCAGAGAAGTCTAGGCGCTTTGTAAGTAATTCACGAACAGCCGGGAGCAGAAAGAGCCAAGCGGCTCTGCAGTTGCAAAAGTTGTGCGCGTCTGAAATCCAGCCGGGTTCTGCGCGCCGTCCCGGTCCCTTTCCCCCATTGCATTCGCGGCTCCTCCGCAGGGGAATTCGGGGGGCGTGGGGCCGTAGGTGGGAGCAAGGGGACAGGGAGGTGCGCCTGGGCTGCAACGCAATGCAATCCTCCCCGCCTGCAAACGGTTCGCCCGGCCCTGGCACCCCGCGGGCCCCTCGAGGAGGACGCACACAGCACGGCCGCCACGGAGCAGAGGAAAAGGGAAGTGTGGGGCTCCGAGACGGCTAAGGAAGCTCATCCCAAGGCCAGGCTGCAATTAGGCGGCCGCAAAAGCCCGGCCGCGGAGCTGCCCACCTGCTGCTGTCCCAGCTGGGGCGCAACTTCCTCCTCCCCCAGCCGGGGCCGGACTCCCCGACCCGGCTCGGAGGGCGGAGGGGGAGGAAGCGGCGGCAGGTTCTCCTCGCTGGCAGCGCCGCGGGTCGCGGGTGTAGCATCCTCCCCTCCCTGCCGCGATTCCCGGGGCCGGCCGTGCGGCCAGGCGCGCCGCGATTGGCCGGCAGAGGCCGGAGGGCGGAGCCAGGCGGGCCGGTATCTCAAAAGAGCCCAGGATATTGCAGAGCGCACTAGAGCCCTGGCCAGCGCACAGTCTCACTCGGCGCCGGCAAGCTGGGTCTTGGGGATTCTGGTTTGCTTTGGCTCACTCGCTTTTACAAACTACTGGATCTTACATGCCTCTGTACCCCCCACTTCCACTCCATGTCCCCATGCTCCTGCGCCAGCAACAGGTAAGGGCTGCTGTGTGTTTTCTTCCCTCCTTGTCTCCCGCTGCCTGTGTGTCCGGGGGAGTGGACTCGGGCCGCCGTCGCCGACCCTACCCTGCCCCGCTGCTCCAGAGGTGCCCAGCTGTCACGCTGCTGTAGCGCTTACCCACGCTGCGGAGTCCCAGATCATGCCTATGGAGTTTGTGTGCGCACCAGAACATCCCCAGAGCTAAAAATACTGAGACATGCTTGGAACAGTTGAGCAATAGAAACAGATTTCTCTGCAGCATCTGTGTGTGCTCATAACTTCCAATGCACCAGCTGTAGCGAGATACTGAGTTTGGAGACATGGGCCAGGGAGCCTGTGTTCGATTCTCGCTCTAAGGGAAGGAAAAAAAAAAAAAAAAAGGCGGGGGGTGGGGAGTGCTTCTAGAACACTGGTCTCAAACCTTGGCAAACTTGGGACTCAGCAGTAGTCTTGATCCTTGGCGTTTTTTTGTTTTTGTTTTTGCTTTTTTTGTTTTTTTTCCCTTTGTCATTGCTTCAAGTGTAGCGTCGAGTTCCAAACAGAGCGAGCGTCTCTCAAAGTTGCTTTGCTGGGGAAAGAGAGCGCGAGCCCGCGTTGGATTTGAGCCCGAAGACAGCAAAACTTTCACATCATATGTCACTCTGTCCTAAGCAACGTATTATTCTTAGTAGTAATAGTATTAATACCTAAGTTGAAGACAGGGTGATTTCAGGAAAGCACAGTGGTCAAAATGACTCGATTCTGCAAAAGGATTGCATCATAACATAGACTTGTCATGACAATTGAAAAAAAAAAATCGAGATAGGAAAAGGGCAGTTTAATGTCTGTGTCTGGATAAGCCTAGCAGTAGGATGGTAACTAGGATACCGCTGTGAATCCTGGGGATTTTCATAAGCTCAGAATTTACCTGTTAGGAAACAAGGCATTGAAAACGTGTTTTAGGTATGAAAGAATGCATATTGGCTTTTACCACTTACTTTCTTTTCACGTTAATAATCAAAAGGCTGTCAGATTTCCTCTCACTAACCACTGCCCTGTGTCTGCTATATATTACCTGTACACTTATTAGCTTTTTCTCAGCTCCCCTCCTCCCCCACCCCTGAGTGATTTATTTATATTTGCCAATATCTGAAAAGTCTCCAGGCTCAGGAGTAAGAGCTATTACTTCCAGGATGGTGAGAGGGGTCAACGTTGGGGTCAAGGTCATTTAACTTTGCTTTAACCCCTCCCCCTCAGGTTTTGGTGGCACTTTCTTTAATGTTATTGGCATCCATAGGAATATTTGCTCTAAACGCTTGTGAATTTGGCTTTTTTTTTTTTTTTTAAAAAGACACACAGTATTTCTGCTACCTTTAGATGCTCCAGCTGTAGAATCTCTGGTTAGCTGTAGAGTCCTTGAATAACTTTTCTGTAGCATGAAAGATGGGCCACATTTTTACCTGAACTGACAGACTGTTGCAGGTTTTATCTCACCAAAATGTGTATATTTCTCAGCATTTGCAAATGCTGAATGATGCTACGTGCATTGCCGAGTATAAACGGTAGAGTGCTCACATAGATAAATGCATATCCCTCTGCCCTTCCCCTCCTTCCCCTCCCCCTCCCTTCTGTTTACTGAGCTTCCAAGAGGCTGCTTTGCCAGCAGTTGTGCTCACATAGCAACATGTGCCCTGAGCACACTCAGGCTGGTCTATATGGCGTCAGCTGGGGAATAACTGCTCTAAACACTCATTAGCAGACCTTTCTTTCAGCCCAGCACACTTTCTTTACCTATCCTTATTTCGTGTCCTTAGTTAGAAACTTTCTTATCCACTGTTCACCGGGACCTTATTATGGGACACATTTATTCTTCATAATTATATTTTTCCTGTTTTTTGTAACCCATCTTGGAAGTATTTCCCATATGGTAAAAACGATTCAGATTCACTCATTGATACAGTGTTATCTCCTTGACCTTGAATTTATCTGTAGTGCTCTCTCTCTTTAACATCTACCTAAGATTGAAATGGCTGAACTATTTTTTTCCATTGCTTATGCTTAATTTTGGCTCAGCCTATAAATAGTCTTAACATGAACACCACCACATGTAGCCTCTCAATTTCCCAGAAATACTTTCTACCTCATTGGTTATAGCCTGGGTAAAATGATTATTTGTATCTATTAAATTTACATCAGGGCCTGAAATATTTTGGCTCAGAGGGGAATTTACACATCAAATCAACTATGGATTTTCCTGAATTGTACCCCTCAAGGAGTCACATCACTTAGTGATCTCCTCTACTCTTGATTGAATGTTTCTCACACAATAATTTTGAATGTATGTCTACAATAAAGTTGCATGAAAGCCCTGTTCCTAATGAAAGTTTTTTTTCCTAGACACTCATGAATCGGTGATTTTCAGTGAGAGAAAAGCAGGCAAGGAAGTTTTCTGCTTGCGTAAAGTCAGTTGGGCATGTGAGTAGGTCAGTAAAAAGGACATTCATCATAATGAAATATTAAGACAATCACCCTAGCAAACTGTGGCAGGTTTAGAGTTTTGCTCTGTGATCAGTTTCCCAAAACTCTGAATATACATAATGTGTGTAGACACATATACACACAGAAATCTGTTTTGGAGCATATCTATTCGAAGTGACAAAATCTTCCATTTTGCCAAAAAACAAAAAACAAAACAAAACAAAACAAACCATCTTTTTTCTCCTTTGCAGGCAGAAGGGTAAAATTTCTAAATGATGCTCTGCATGTGGAACAAATTCTGTCATTAACAGTGGAAATAAGACAATAATAGTCGCTCAATACAGGCTGTTTTCAAGTTCTAAATGCAGAAAGCTATCCGTAGGAAGCTGGTATTGTGTTTTGTGGAATTCGAACTAATGTCCTGGGGTCAGGATTTTTGGAAGATCGTAATTCAGTCTTTAGATTTCATATGGTTGTTATGCTTTAATCTGGAAAGAGTGAAGAAATAAGTCAGAAGAAATTTGAAACTGTCTACTCGTGGTCCCTAATGGTAACTCAGATGGAAGGCTTGTTTTGAATCATGAAAAGGGAATTTCTTGGTGTCAACTTATAATATAAGATTCTGAAGTCATTCAGAGCTCAAGGATACAAGCACTATTTAAGTGAGCTTTCTCCCCATCCCCCTTTTTTGGAAAGTACACCTGTATCTGCTGTTATATTATTATCCCTATCTGGTTTTGTGTAGAAAACCTTGGCAATTTCACATGAGCCCAATAATCTGAAATCACTGTTAAAACAATTCTTTCCATGTCCAGGACCTAGAACCCTGAGGAACAGGAGGCTTGTTCCTTTTGTCCAAGTACAAACTTCATAGGGAAGCAGACAAAACATTGAAGCAGGTGGAAGACTGGGAAGGCACAGTAACTTCTTTTTATAAAGTAAT
This sequence comes from Puma concolor, assembly GCF_028749965.1. Lineage (NCBI taxonomy): Eukaryota > Metazoa > Chordata > Mammalia > Carnivora > Felidae > Puma > Puma concolor. The sequence continues at coordinate 53,598,101 of NC_141680.1, forward strand.
TCAAAGGCACTTTCAAATCGGGCATCATTTAGGTGTCAAAAGCTGCCAAAATGTAACACACATTGCAATTTTCACAGATGACTAATCTCAGGAAAAATGTGTTGGGGCACATTCTTGCATAATAACTTGGATAAGGAGGGAGAAGCGAAAAGCCTGTAACGAGGCATTTTCAAAGACAATACACCTTGCCTCTCTTTAGGGGGGGTGTACCAAAACAAGATACATGAACAGCTTTATTTATTTATTTATTTTTTTTTGCAGTTGGCTTGGCTGAGATTGGTTCTGTTAACCACTTAATCCTAATGTGGTTTGGAGGGGGGGAAGAAAAAGTGGAGTCCTCATGATCAGGGCTGCAGCAAATCTCTGCTCCTTGCCATCTGGTTTTCATTGTCCCCCTTTATTGCAGGAGATCGATTGGGTTGTTTGACAAGCGGAGGATGGCTTTTGGTTTTTATATGCCCTATTAGTTTTGTTAATTTCTATGTGGCGAAGAAAACTTGTTAGACTTTATCTTACACTTCTGTTTGTTGGTCAAGGAAAAAAATAGTTTTCTTTGGAGTGAAGATGGGAAGTTAAATAGATAGTTTTTACCTAGGTTAGGATAAGGCAAGAGGAAAATATTGAAAAACTACTATTTGTTCACATTAGGTAAAGGTGAGTGCCTTCTCCATGGGAACATATAGCAAACAAGAGCGCTCGAAGTGAAAGTAAACTGACATTATGCTCTGCTCCTACAAAGTTGTCTCTGTTTGGGAAGACCCAGAATTGGACCCACATGAAATGACTTCCTGCCTTATCTCAATTCGCTAAAGACCTGGTCCTTTGGCACAAAGGTGCTTACTTCCTAGCCTGTCATTACACATGGCAGTCCCATCTCCAGAGAATTTCAGGACTCATTGCTAGGCAACAGACTCGCTCTTTATCCCCCAGAGCAAACCTACGCCTTCAAGTCAGAATCACTTGCACTAACAGAGATGTTATCGGGCATTTCTGCAAAGTGGCTGCTTGCAGCGTGTGAAGTGATGCAGCAAGCCCAAACAGTCTCCAGAAATTGGGACCGATTTCAGATCATCATAAGGGCTGTCGACTCAGTTTTATCATTTAAACAAAATAGCCTGTGCCTTCTGCTTTCCACCGTGTCATCAAGGGCTCCCATATTCTCCCACAATGCGCCTGCAACTCAAATTAATATTAATGTTCTGCATTTATATGAAATGTTCTCTAGACATTTTGAGTTCCCAAAACCTGGCGACAGACTTTGGACTTAGCAAGCCTTTCTCCTGCTTAGTAACTCGGGACCCTAGCATGTAGAGAAGGCAAGAGAGAGAATAAGAGAGGTTATCTGTAAAATAGAATCTCCTAGATTGCTGGAAAAAAAATAGGGAGAAAAGGACCTGAAATGTTGGTTGAAAGGCTGTTCCAAACAACTAACTCTTCTATGTTTATTGACTTTGTTTATATAATACAGATATTTTTTAGGGTACAAAGAAATGAAAACTCCTGTTATTCAATGCAGAGCGTATTTCTCTATCTCTGACTGTATCCTGCTAGGACATGTTGCCTTAGGGAGTAGAACCCTTCAATAATGACTTGTTTTCTAATGAATAATGTCTTTTGTCTGTCTGTTTGGTTTTTTTCAGGACATGTACCCTGGATGTCAGCTGAGTTACTAAGGTAGTGCTGCATGTCAGTAGACAGACCTTGGTAGAACCTCAAGGCTCCCGGAGACCCCCATCTCTCCTTGTTTTTTTGTGTGTGTGTCCTCACTGAACATTCAAAACTGTTTCTCCAAAGGGTTTTGCAAAAACTCAGACTGTTTTCCAAAGCAGAAGCACTGGAGTCCACAGCAGAAGCGATGGGCAGTGTGCGAACCAACCGCTACAGCATTGTCTCTTCAGAAGAAGACGGGATGAAGTTGGCCACCATGGCGGTTGCAAATGGCTTTGGGAATGGGAAGAGTAAAGTCCACACTCGACAACAGTGCAGGAGCCGCTTTGTGAAGAAAGACGGCCACTGTAATGTTCAGTTCATCAATGTGGGTGAGAAGGGACAACGGTACCTCGCAGATATCTTTACCACATGTGTGGACATTCGCTGGAGATGGATGCTGGTTATCTTCTGTCTGGCTTTCGTTCTCTCGTGGCTGTTTTTTGGCTGTGTGTTTTGGTTGATAGCTTTGCTCCATGGGGATCTGGATGCATCTAAAGAGAGCAAAGCTTGTGTGTCGGAGGTCAACAGCTTCACAGCTGCCTTCCTCTTCTCCATCGAGACCCAGACAACCATCGGCTATGGCTTCAGGTGTGTCACGGACGAATGCCCAATTGCTGTTTTTATGGTGGTGTTCCAGTCCATCGTGGGCTGCATCATTGATGCGTTTATCATTGGCGCAGTCATGGCAAAGATGGCAAAGCCGAAGAAGAGAAATGAGACTCTTGTCTTCAGTCACAATGCTGTGATCGCCATGAGAGATGGCAAACTGTGTTTGATGTGGCGGGTGGGCAATCTTCGGAAAAGCCATTTGGTGGAAGCTCACGTGAGAGCACAGCTGCTCAAATCCAGAATTACTTCCGAAGGGGAGTACATCCCCCTGGATCAAATAGATATCAACGTTGGGTTTGACAGTGGAATTGATCGCATATTTCTGGTGTCCCCCATCACTATAGTCCATGAAATAGATGAAGATAGTCCTTTATATGATTTGAGTAAACAGGACATTGACAATGCAGACTTTGAAATTGTTGTGATACTGGAAGGCATGGTGGAAGCCACGGCCATGACAACACAGTGTCGTAGCTCATATCTGGCCAATGAAATCCTTTGGGGCCACCGCTATGAGCCTGTACTCTTTGAAGAGAAGCACTATTACAAAGTGGACTACTCAAGGTTCCACAAGACTTATGAAGTGCCCAACACTCCCCTTTGTAGTGCCAGAGACTTAGCAGAAAAGAAATATATCCTCTCAAATGCTAATTCATTTTGCTATGAAAACGAAGTTGCCCTCACAAGCAAAGAGGAAGATGACAGTGAAAACGGAGTCCCAGAAAGCACTAGTACAGACACACCCCCTGACATAGACCTTCACAACCAGGCAAGTGTACCTCTAGAGCCCAGGCCCTTACGGCGAGAGTCGGAGATATGACTGCTTCCTTCTCTGGAATATTTACTTTAAACTACAGTCTGTTGGTCAAAGGCCCAAAACAGTTATTCAGACGACGGTACTGGTGAAGAGGTGGGTCAAGGCAAGTGGCCACAAGGGACTGAGGCTAGTACAATGGTTTCAGAGAAAGACTGTAAGCTCGGAGATGAACATAAAGCACTCAACATGCCTCCCCCTCCCCACCCTTCCCACCCCCACCCCCGTGACCCAATGGCACATACATGTTGTAGAATAAGTTATGGGGTCTTTATGTATTGTTTTGTGTTTTTACAAAACTTGAACTTGCAGGCAAGCCTTGGTTGGGTATTTGACTAATCCAGAATGCTTCTCTTTAGGGAACAAGAATGTTTTTAATGGCATAACAAAGGCAAGACTCTGCCTTAATTTTTGAAAAGCTGCTAACTACATGAACACAAATTGTATTTTTGTTGTTGTGTAGTTTTTCTTTCGTGTAATTTAAAAGTCAGTGTTGAACTTTGTTGAAAGCTCATGATATGTGCTTCAAAGTGGCAAGCGTTTGCCAAGAGCTGCCAAAATGAGAGCCTGATTTTTTTGAGGCCAGTAATTTGTTTGCTAGAATTGATTTTCTCTCTCTCTCTTCCTCTCTCTCTCTCTCTCTCTCTTTGGTTACATAAGGGCATTATGTAACACTAGCCAAATGGTAGCCTCTGGGTTTGTTTGTTTTGTTTTGTTTTTTTTCTTCCATGATGTTAATGGGTTATCTCAAATTTTAAGTTAGACTACCTAAAATAAATACCAAAGATAATGCACATTTTTGCACAGTGGAGCTTATACTAAAAGGGATAAAAAGCCCCGTGGCTGCCTTGAAATCAAGAGACAGTAACTTTGAACCTCAGCAAGACCTTGAACTGCCCTTTCCTTTTTCACCTTATTCAGAAAATAGAACATCATACACACAGAGTCTAGTAAGTGTAGTGCTTTTTCAGTTTTGTTCTTTCATGCAACTTGTGTATGATAGGAGAAAGAAGAAAGGGGAAGTAAAATTCACACATACACAATATTAAATATCTTTTCTTTCCTGCGAGGTAGGGCTGGCTAGGCTAATGCATAAGGTGCGAGATGGCGACGTGCTCTTAGATTTTTCTGGGTTTCCCCTGTTTGCACATTCCAAAATGTATTCCTAGGTTGGAGTTCGTTGGCATCCTCAAGGCTGAGCCATCCAACATGAAAGATAAATAAGGTTAAACCCTTGTGGCTGAATTCGTTGCCCCAACTGTCAGGACACTTCCAGCTTGACTTTGCCTTTGAGAAGATGCCACAGCTGGCCTCTAGGCTGGTTCTTCCGATCGGTCTGTGTGGAGCAAGTCCCCTGGTGTCTGGGAAGCTGCAGATGCCAAAGGGGGAGCCAGCGAGATGTGGACCAGCCACTTCTGATGTAGTACATCAGCTCAAGTATTCAGGAGGGAGAGGAGAGTTACCTTCTTTTTTAGTGGTAGAGGGTGAGGGTAGGAATGAAAATATCGCAGTGTTTTAGGGTCAACAAGAGCCATAGAAAATATGAGGCGGCCACAAGTAGAGGAGATAATGAACTACCAGGTTTACTTCTCCTTTATATATGCACACCTGGGGTTGGATCTGAGCTGATCCTTCTAGCCTGTGGATCCTGAGAGCAGGTTACTAAGGACACATTGTTTTCGAGAAGTCTCTCCTGCCTGGCTGATCGAAACTCTTATTTTTTCCCTCTTGCTCTAACTCAATAATGGAACTCTTTTTTTTGGCTTAAAGTTCCTTATGTGTGAATTCTGGGGGGGGAGGGGGGGTGCTGACTTTTCTTTTTAATTGGAGTCTCAAAATCAACTCTCTTACGGTATTATATCCCTGTATGCCATTAAAAAACAGCTTGTTCTGGAATCCTGTATTTTGTAAATTGATGTGTGTGATAGTCTCTGGTTCTTGAACAGCCATCTCTGAAAGCCGTGCCTGCAATAATATGACAGATTCTGCTGTTCTCAGCCTTCAAAGTCGATGGGTTTGAAAACTGGTGTTCTTTTCACCGAAACCAAGACAGAGATGTCAAGCAAGTGGATGCTATTTTAAATCCAAATGTAAAGGCAGGTTTGGAAAGTTGTTTAGAGAGTTGGAGGAATTGGGGTTGATGGGACAAAAGGATTGACAGAAGAGGGAACAATTTGGCTGTTGACAGTGAGTGAATACTGAGGGCTCCAGCTGCTGCTATTTCGATATGTTGCAAAGGAAAATAATCAAACCAAAGAGTATTCGGTGATATGTAAATGAAAGGAAGATGCGATGGAGAATGGGGGTGACCACTGAGAAGGTTCCTCCCAAACACACAGTGCTGCCACTTAAAAACACTTGAGATATTTGAAAGGGGGTGGGTCTGGGGGCAAGGATGAGGGAGGGAAATCTTTCAACTTCTTTCTGAAAAAAGGAAAAAAAATCTAACATTTCTGGTGCACAGGTTTGTTTTTGTTTTTGGTTTGTTTTTTTTTTTTCCTTTTCCAAGAAAATTTTGCAGAAGCTATGTTTTTAAAGTGTACATTTTATAAAGTTTATCAGATATTTTCATATTTAAAGCCAAATGTAAATAGACGTCTGTAAAGGGAAAAAAAATTGCCATAGAAAGTATAATTTCCGTAATTTCTGAGAGCGAGTACCTATATGCTACCGGTTAGCATGGTTTTAGCAAATATTTACCAGCCTTATAAGGTTCGTGTTACTATGTTCTGTTATTTATTTCAGCATGGACTGTTCATTTGAAAGCTTTTTCTAGTTATTAGTATTTTTAACAATTACAAGCTTTAAATGGCAATTTTTTTTTTTTTTTTTTTTTTTTTTTTTTTTTGTCAAGAGCCAAGACGCAGGTAATGCACAACATGTCTTGTTGCATTTTACCTTCAAAACATTTGTCCTTATTGACTGGGTCTCCTTTCCGTAATTAGCGCACATATGTCATTAGAATGAAGACAGAGGAGATTCGCCGTGAATATCTGGGGTCTGTTCCCAGCTAGGTGTTGCTTCTCTATTGCAAGCAAACCCCCGTTGAATTTACTTAGGAATTGCTCCCTTTTAAAGAATTTTTGCTCGTGTCTGGATGGGCATTATATTTTTGGGAGGAGGCATAGATTCCTGGCTATCCTATTTTTTAAATAAAAGATAGACAAAGTGAATTCTATTTTGACTATTGAGAATAGAATAGTTTTCTATCCCTCTAAGAAGTATACTTGAATCAGACATTGTAAGGATGTCGCTATAGCACTGTAGCCATTTCCAAATTCCCGGAGAAAGTCTGTTTTACCTTAAAAAACACACACACACACACCTATTAATGCGTTATTTTTTTTCTCCTCATTTCCTTTCTTCCCTATAAACTTCCATCCCAAACCTTGATGTCTGTTTGATGCACTCCGTCCCCCCAAATCATGTTACCCTCGCAAATAACAAATGTCAGTTCATGTTTTATAATAAGCCGCTCAGTAAGGGCAAGAAGCTTTTTCTGAGAAGCAGAGTGAGTTCTTTTTCACTCTGGGTCTAATAAATGTTAAGGTGAAAAATAAAAGTGTTCTATAGGCACCTCCCAACTCCTGACTAGAATCTCTTTTTCTAGTTCTGTTGGGTTTCAGCTCTGGGCTCTGGCGAGTTGAACAATCCCGGCCTTTGACAATCGTGATCACTATTATTTTCCCATTTGCCGTCTTTTTGTATCTAAAAGTCTTCCTATTGTACTGCACAAACCATGGATTGTACATATTTTTATATATTATGTCTTATTTTATTATTTCTAAATAAAAAATTAAAAATTGAGGACAAATTCGTGCAAGAGTCTGTGGGCTTCCTGTGTGATTGCTGTAGAATTGCTGAGATCGGAAGCAAATGTTTCCAAACAATAGGACATAAATCCTGACCTTTGGGAAGAATAGAGCCATAGAAATTGCCCAAACAGGGAGGTGTGGTGGAGTGGCAGATGAACTTAATCCAAGTTAGAGGAAGTCAAGCTCATATTTTGTTTTTGGACAGAATGTCGTAGGTAGAGAGAGGATGGAAAACAAAGGAGCAGATAAAACTGACAAATTCATACGCTTTAGCTTTTGACTCTCTGTTTAATGATGATAGTTACCCTTTATGGAGCCTGAACCATGTGTAGGGTTCTGCCTTCTACATTATCTCACTGTCCGCCCCCCCACCCAACCCTGGCCGATTAGGATACTATTATTCCTGTGTTATAAATCAGGAGTTGGTAAAATTGTTCTGTAGAAAGCCAGACGGTAAATATTTTGGGCCTTGCAGAACAGAGAATCTGTGTCAACAATGCAACTCGGCTCTTGTAGCCCAAAAGCAATCACAGATAATATGAAAATAAATGATGTGTTTCAATAAAACTTGACTAATGACTGGTGGGCCAGATTTGGCCCATGGCCTGTAATTTACCAACCTTGGTTATAGAGGAAACTGAGGCTGGATTTAAAGCTAATGAATTGCTGAGATGGTATTTGAATTCAGGTTTTAACCGCCTCCCAACTCAGTTTAATCCACTAACCTATATACTGTTTCAGGACACAAAGTTGCCAGGGATAGGCAGTCTCAGAGAAAATGCCACTTCTTCCAACAGATTTGGAATAACTTAACCGTTTCTTCATGATTGGAAATACTGAGGAAATCCGCAGTCTGAAATACGGGTTGCTCCTTAATATTTTTTCTTTAACAAATACAGGGCACTTACCATGTTTCAAGCATGGTTCTAGATTCTTTGTAAGTATGAAATAATTTAATCCTTACAGCAACTCTATAGAGTAGGCAGTGGTATTATCCTCATTTAAGAAACGAGGAACCAGGCCCAGGGAGGTTGAGTGCCTTGTTCAAGCACACACAGCAAGTAGGTATTAGAGCTGAGATGTAAACTGAGGCCATTGAGCACTGGGCTGTGTGCTTTTTTTTTTTTTTTTTTTTTTTTTTTTTGGTCTTTGTTTGATCACTACTCTATGCTTTTCCATTTGGAGGCATTCTTGGCACAAGTTTCACCATTTAACCCAAGGCCTTTCTGCTTCCTAGTTTCTATGTTCCTAGGTGATGAAAATGCATTCCTTTTCTCCACACGAGACACATGAGCCCAGGATTTCCACCTCCTTCATAACCTGCTCCTCCATTTCTCATCCAGTTCTTGGAGAGATGGAACAATTCACAAAGGGTAGAGGAACAACAAATTTAAGCATTGGTTGTGGGATCTGGGTAAATTTCAAACTTCAGATTAGTTTCCATTAACTAGGAATTGCTCGGTCCTGTCTCCAGGCGAAACCACAAAGCTCTGGTACTAACCAAGCTACGGGCACCCTACCACATTATATACACTGTGCTTTCTTCCCACTCAGGGAGCCAAAGGTGTAACAAGATCCTCTTGGTGACTGGCCTCACTAAGCAAGATATATAATGGTAACTCCAGGCAGCGAGCTGAATGCTATGTGTGCCTCACCTCTACTTAAAAAAAATTTTTTCTTTTTTAATTAAATATATATACCAAAAGAAAAGACAGAGGTGGGATTTCAGAGTCTTTCTGCTTAGGCCTTCTTTTCAGTGACAAACGAAACCTCCAAATCCTGGCCTGCTGAAGCAGCGGCTCCCCAGATCCTACTTGCAAAGAAGAAAACAAATTTCCCTCTAGAAATTTCCATTTTAGAGCTGGCAAAGCAGATTAAGTCAGTCAGATTTGCTTCCCAAATTTAAATAAATACATACGTAAATAAATGAAGGCTAGCTCCATGTACTTTAAGAACCAGCTCCATGATCAGCTTATTTAAAAAAAAAAAAAAAAAAAAAACAGAGACTTTTTCTTTTTCCAAAATAATTCAGCTCAAGGACTCTAGTGACCTGATGATTTGAGCCACTATATGAGGATTATTATAATAACTTTAAAAATTACATAATTACAAGGTAACACCTGTAAGCCATGAGTCAATAATTCTACCACAGTACCTGCTTCTAGAATAGGGTGACCAATTGTCCTGGTTTCCCGGGGCGGGGGATGGGGGTGGCGGACAGAGGGGCTTCCCCGGAGGCAGGCATCACAGTGCTAAAACTGGAACCTTTCTGGGCACACTGGGATGAGTCAGTCATCTAGTTTGGAAGGTAGTGGAGTAGGATGCTGGGAAAGGAAAGGAGAGAGCCATTAAGAAGAATGTGGAAGGGGAGGAGTTTAAAATTCAACACAAGATTGTTACTAATAAGAATAATAATGATGAATAATTACACCTAAATGGCTCTCTCCAAATAACTGCAAGTTGTTGCCTTCAGGGCATTCATTGTTTTGGAGGAAGGGCTTTCTAAAAGACTATACAATTCCCTGCTTATTAAAAAAATTGAGATGTATTATTTAATGTTTCCAAGGAAACAGGCTAATAGGTGCTGCTCTGTCTGGAGGGATTTGCTTTTAAATTTTGTCCATTAAATCATCAGCTGCGGTTCTGTCCATTGCCAGAGTCCCTTCGCATAATTTAGGCTTTTGTTTCCCATCCGCTGTGTCCAGGACTAAGATAATCCATTATAAGGGCTGTACGACTGAGGTCAGAATGCCCGGCAAACCAGAAAGGTGAGCTGAGACACAAAAGTCTGGCTTGAATAAAGGGATTTTATGATTTCTGTCCTTGTTTTCAGAGATTTTTTTTTTTTTTTAATTTCAGGTTTGAGATTATGTTCCAAGAGGTTGAGGCTGTTAAAGGTTTTGACTTCTCGAAAATTCCGTTCAACTTGACCAAACATTTATGGAGGAGTTATTTATTACCTGGTGCTGGTTATTCGAAGTTTTCTATGTGGCCTTTGTCTTCATTAGATCATAGTTTAGAAAATGAGCAGTGCAGATGGATATTCATTTTGTCCTGCAACTGTGAAAAGTAGTTGAGTTTGCAACAAAAGCAATGTATGTATAATAACAGCTGCCAGTTACCGAGTGCTCCCGATGCATTAGGCGCTGGACAACGACACAGTTCTTGCCCTCGACGTACAGAAATCTTCACTTCGCTGAATATTTTTTCAGGGATGTCGCCATGGATTCAAATACGTTTGCAACAGCTTACTGGGAATTGTTGAGGTTGCTTTTGTCGAAACTTCGCCCCCAAGGATGCTGTTCTTCCACTTCTTCGTGCTGAACGACGGCTCTAACCCCAGTTCCCGCTGAGGTTAGTAGGTCTGGGCAAGCACCTGCCTTAGCGCCGCCCCAATCCTGACGCATGCGCAGAAAACACCCCTTGGGCAAGCCTCTGACTTCACTCCTGGTTAACAAACAAGTGAACCAAAGTCACGCTGTGTAGTTTAGTTTGGCTTTTGGTTTTCACATCTTTGCTACTATACTTCTACATCTAAATTGCTAGTTAAGCAACCTTTTATTTGAGCCTGGAGAGCGTTCCACTAAATGGCTTGTAAGAGTTTCTTTCAAAATCTATAAATGGCTGGATTAGGCGTTTAGACACAGACCCATAAAAACAGATTATTTACCAACAGCGAGGTGTGAAAGGCAAGTGTATACACATCCCTAACAAAACACTCTTGGCAAAAGCGCTCTCAGATGGCAATCATTGAGGGAAAGTCGAATCAACAATTCAGAGATCTTCTTCCGTCCCGCCTTAAGCTCTTTTGGTGGCCTGAATATCAACATTAGTCCCCGCCTTTTGCAGGATCAGCCTAAAGTTGCAGCCTGCATCACTCTGGCGCGCTTAGTCAATGAGGCAGCTGCATGAGATGCCCCAGAGTTGCCATAGAAACCGAAAGAAGCATCGGAGCACCTTCTCCTTAATTTCATCTGACTTTATTCAAGAAGCAAAAATAAAAGTGCACGAGGATGTAATTATTGAAAAAACTGTGTTCGATGATACAGTATGTACTTTGGCCTCAGTCTACAGCTCACTTCTCCCTTCTATTTCGAGACTAACTTCAACTGTTCAAACAGGAGTCTTCATGTAAGGTTTAACTGAAGTGAGCCCAGATTTGCCAAGATAAGGGAATGAGGCTTTCTTCTGAATTTCGACCTTTCCCCCAGCTCACGCTTGACATCTGAATGTAAAGTCTTTTAAAAGCGGGTCCATTTCGAGTGTCTGTGCACATTTGTGCACATTAGGCCCTCTGGGCTCACCAGGGCCGACAGAAACTGCTCTGCCTTCAGGCATCCGCTAGTCTAACGCATTCTAGAAGTTTATGACCATTTTGTAGGATAATAAAAAGAAGTGGACAGGAGAATGCCAAATAAAGCAATTAGTGGAGAAGCTCGCTAACAAAATTCTTCCTCTTTTTCTTCGTCTTCTTCATCTTTTTTTAAATCCTGTTGCTACTTGTATAAACAGCTCCTTTCACAATAAAGAGGTGGAGGAAGGAGATACAAGTACCTCAATAGTTAGTGCTATTTGCAATATTCACCTAGGACAGAGGGTCAGAACTAGAGTTCTTTTTACCCCTTCTGATGGGCTAATGGATTAAATTTGCTGGAAGAAAAAGTTCCCTCTGCTCCTTACTCTTTCTGTACTGAATGAAACAAGGCCATCCTGAACCTTCCTGCTGGCATGATTTGGAAAGTGTTTAGGTTGCTATTTCCTGCTAGTGATTTGCATGAAGCCGTGTGCAATATGGAATTTACTTAAAATGGAAAACACAAAGGTACAAGGTGTGTCCGATAAACAAGAATCCAGCCTTATTTGTTGTCTGAGTATATGCCTTGTCTGTTCTCTTGATTTGCAGGACTGTGTGTAACCTCTCTCACCATTTTACATAGTGTGTGGTCCTATGCTGAGGCTTTCTGCAAGGCAAATAAGTCTTTTATATGAATAAACTAGGAAAGAATTTCCCCCTTTTGGAGAGACAGCAGACTGCAGGTCAACAAGGTGGCAGGTTGGAGCTACTGCTTTTTGTTTTGTTTTGTTTTTCAATTTTTTTAATGTTTATTTATTTTTGAGAGAGAGAGAGAGACAGAACATGAGTGGTGGGAAGGAGAGAGAGAGAGGGAGACATAGAATCCGAAGCCGGCTCCAGGCTCTGAGCTGTAAGCACAGAGCCCGATGCGGGGCTTGAACCCATGAGCAGGGGAGATCATGACCTGGGTGTAGGTCATGCTCAACCGAGTGAGCCACCCAGGCGCCCCTTGGCTAGTGCCATTTGTAAAACCAGTCTGGCCATGCTGTTTAAATGCCTGCTGATTTCTTCACTGGATGATTTGTTTCTCGGGTGTTGAGTTTGGTAAGTTCTTTATAGATTTTGGATACTAACCCTTTATCCGATATACCATTTGCAAATATCTTTTCCCATTGCGTCGATTGCCTTTTAGTTTTGTTGATTGTTTCCTTTGCAGTGCAGAAGCTTTTTACCTTGATGAGGTCCCAATAGTTCATTTTTGCTTTTAATTCCCTTGCCTTTGGAAATGTGTTGAGTAAGAAATTGCTGCGGCTGAGGTCAAAGGAGTTGCTGCCTGCTTTCTCCTCTAAGGTTTTGATGGTTTCCTGTCTCACATTTAGGTTTTTCATCCATGTTGAGTTTATTTTTGGGTATGGTGTAAGAAAGTGATCTAGTTTCATTCTTCTGCATGTTGCTGTCCAGTTCTCCCAGCACCATTTACTGTAGACTGTCTTTTTTTTCCAACGGAAACCCTTTTGCCTGTTGGTGGAAATGCAAATTGGTGCAGCCACTCTGGAAAACAGTGTGGAGGTTCCTCAAAAAATTAAAAATAGAACTACCCTATGACCCAGCAATAACACTACTAGGAATTTATCCAAAGGATACAGGAGTGCTGATGCATAGAGACACGTGTACCCCAATGTTTATAGCAGTGCTTTCAACAATAGCCAAATTATGGAAAAAGCCTAAATGTCTATCAACTGATGAATGGATAAAGAAGATATGGTTTATATATACAATGGAATACTACTTGGCAATGAGAAAGAATGAAATCCTGCCATTTGCAGCAATGTGGATGGAACTGAAGGTATTATGCTAAGTGAAATAAGTCAGTCAGAGAAAGACAGATACCATATGTTTTCACTCATGTGTGGATCTTGAGAAACTTAACAGAAGACCATGGGGGAAGGGAAGGGGAGAAATAATAGTTACAAACAGAGAGTGAGGGAGGCAAACCATAAGAGACTCCTAAATATGGAGAACAAACTGAGGGTGGATGGGGTGGGGGAGCATGGGGGACAGGGGAAAAAGGGTGAAGGGGATTGAGGGGGGCACTTGTTGGGATGAGCACTGTGTGTTGTCTGTAAGCGATGAACCACGGGAATCTACCCTCAAAGCCAAGAGCACACTTTACACGCTGTACATTAGCCAATTTGACAATAAATTATATTAAAAAAAATTTTTTTTAAATAAATGCCTGCTGAAACCAGCTCCATGCTTGCCAAAAATACGGAGCTGAAGAACTTGCTTGAGAATCTAAAGTTGGAAATGTTTACTTTAACGAGTCTGGAATTCCCAGACTCTTGTACCTAGAGGTACGTAACAACTACTCACAGGAGGTTATGACTCTGTCCATCATAGTTATCATATCAGATAAAAAGAAGTCTGTGCAGTTACAAAGTTGCCCATTTCTAACAAGGAGCGTTTTCCTAACCACATGGTCATTTGTTCTGGTTAGCATCTGAATGGTTTCAGGAGGTAAAAAAAAAAAAAGTCAAATCTCACTGGACACTCCCAGTGAAGGTGGGGCGCGGGGTAAGAGAAAAAAATACTCAAGAAATAGGACCTGAAAGATAAGTTAGATGCTGTCTTCTGTGGGGTGTGTGCTAAAAACCCGGACTTAGCCTCCCATGTGAAACTTTCTGCAAAGTCCACATTGCTTATAATGGATTTTTCAATTCTTTTGGATAAACTCAAAGAGGAGTTGAATTCTAGTTGTGGGTTGTTGTGGGGGGAAAGCAAAAACAAGTCAACACCAATGACAGCAGCTAATAGCCGGGCACGATCCATCTGAACTCAGAGCCAAACAGGTATTTAAAGCTGTGTTCGAGGAACTTCCTCCGAGTGGTTGTTACCTGCTTCTAGGTACAAAAGTTTGGAATTCTAGATTCAAGTCACTTTTGAGCTTTGAGCCTTGGTTTGCTCATTGGAAAATAAGAACAAAGACTGAATTTTGTGAGATTTAAAAGAGATAGTTTTTGTAAGAGTGCTTTATAATTTTTGAAGTACTATATATATATTGGTATTTGTAGTAGCAATTTTTCTTTTCTTTTTTCTTTTCATTATTTCTTTTTATTTATTTTACTTTTTAAAAAAATGTTTATTTGTTTCTTTTTGAGAAGGAGAGAGCATGCACATACATGAGGGAAGGCAGAGAGATCCCAAGCAGGCTCTGTGCTGTAAACAGCAGAGCCCAAGGCAGGGCTCAAACCCACGAACTGTGAGATCATGACCTGAGTGGAGATCCAGAGTCTGACGTTTAACTGACTGAGCCACCCAGGTACCCCTTTTTTATTTTAGAGAGAGAGAGTGAGAGTGAGAGTGAGGGAGAGGTGCAAAGGGAGAGAGAGAAAGAGAGAGAATCCCAAGCAGCTCCATACTAGGTGCAGAGCCAGCTCAGGGCTTGATCCCACATCCCTGGGATCGTGACCTGAGCCAAAAATCAAGAGTTGGACATTCAACTGACAGAACCACGAGGTGCCCCCCTTTTAATTTCTAATACAGATGGTCTTTACTCCAAATTCAAAACATTTGTTCATCTCTCCCCCATGCTTTTTCTGCCCATCCCCCCCCCCAAAAAAAAAGGAAGAAAAAAGAAAGAAAAAGAAGAAGAAAATCACCTTTTCTCATTTTGGAAACATTCACCAAGCATCCAGTACCTAAAACTATGATGTGTGTTGGAGACTCAAAGGTACTCTTTTCAAAGAGCTTGCAGTGGGGTGAGGGAGAATGAGAACAATTACAGTACACTAATTTTAGATTTCTATATTTGTGCTCTGACCTTAGCAATCAAGCCAAAAGACCTCCAATGCAGTGTCTGTGCAAGAGACGTAAGCATGCTTTCCTCCACCCTTGCTGAGAAAACCCGTGGCATTACCTGTCGTGTAATATCATATGTACTAAATGCCAAAGTGTTTTATTATTATTTTTTGGTGTTTTTTTTTTTTTTTCTATTGGAGTTTATAAGGTTGGAGTTTATGCACCTGGACCCTGGCACTACGTGAAGGGAAGGCGTTGCTCTTGGCAAAATGCTCAGTAACAAACCTATCAGATTACAGAGTGGATTTCCTTTATCTTGGGGCATTGGACTCTATTCAGGGGGCAAGAAGAATAGGATTTCACAGCTTGTTAGGACATGCTAGTTATTTCTTATTCTCGTTCTTTGTGAGAGAAGACTGTAGTCTCCTGGCATACCTCCTAGTAGGGTCAATGCCCAAACAAGAACCGTATTAGGCACCCCAGAGGCCTTCTGCTGAACAAAATGGCGTCACTGGCCAAAGGAGTTGGCTCTTCCTGGAACTTGTAGCCAAACGAGAGTGGCCTTGCTCTTTTACAGAGGATTGGTGACGTTTCTGTCAGGGTTGATCATATAAGAAAACCTCCTCTACATAATCTCAGTGTCCAAAGCGATTTCCCCTCATTGGTTTCCAAGGAATTCTTTTCCCATCACTTCCTTATAGATTAGATATATGTATTTCTCTCTCTCTCTCGGCTTTCATCACATCATTTTGCAAGCCAAATCACAAAATTTTCGTGTCACTGAAATCTTTTTGGAAAATCTGCTAAAACGAACCGTTTATTTTCCTTTGATGAATTCTTTCAAAAGAAAAGCTGTATTCCTAACAGGGACTTAGGAGGAAGCACATTTTGCCCATCATCCACACCCAACCACGTGCACACCCACGCACCCACACACCCACACCCACACACCACCTGCACATGCACGTGTAGAACCGAAGGCACTCCCTTTACTCCCAGAGTCCTCACTTTAAAAGAGTCTGTCTGGTGATATTGAGATCAAAGGGGAAATCCAGCCCAGAAACCGTGAGAGCATGCCACAATTTGGATCAGTTAGCCTGAGTTATTTATTGTTTGTTATGTGTGTTACAGCTACAAGAAAGGAAAGAATAATAATAGTGGGATTATGGGTGATTCTCACTTTTTGCTGATTTATTTATAATTTCCACAATTTGCCGATGAAAATGTATCATCATTTCAGGTCTTACTCAAGACTGTTGAATTGAACACATGGTTCATTTTTTACCATTCTTTTTATCTTTGTTTTATAATGTGTGCATCAGTTTATAAAATATCATCCGGTTGCCACTTTTGCCAAAGCCCATAGGTTTTGGGGTATGTAGCATTCTTGTATTTTTAAAAAATTTTAAGTAGTTTGTGTTAACTCAAAGATTTTCAAAAAGAATCTTCTTAAATGTCCAGTTGGATATTTGTTGATCTCTTTGCATTGTTTTGTTCTTATGGGAGGAGGTTGTTTCTTTTTTTGTTTTGTTTTGTTTTGTTTTTAATTTCTAACTTTATTCAATCATGTTCAGAAAACATGTGATATATTATTTTTCTTTTAAATATAAAGGGGGGTGCCTGGGTGGCTCAGTCAGTTGGGTGTCCGACTTCGGTTCAGGTCCTGATCTCACAGTTCCTGAGTTCGAGCCCTGTGTTGGACTCTGTGCTGACAGCTCAGAGCCTGGATCCTCCTTCGGATTCTGTGTCTCCCTCTCTCTCTGCCCCTCTCCAGTTCACACTCTCTCTCTGTTTCTCTCTCTCTCAAACATAAACATTAAAAATTTTTTTAATATAATGGCAAATTTTTGTAAATATGCCATGATTATTTGAAATGAAAGTATATCTGTTCTTCATCAGGTACAAATTCTGTGCATTTATATGCCTGTAATTACATCATTCTACAATTCAAAGTATTATATAATTCAAATATTCCATACCTTTAAATACTTTTCATCTGTGTAATCCCTTGATTACTGAAATAAGTGTGTGTAAGTCTCCATAATGATGGGGAAATAGTCCATTTCTACTTGTATTTCCAATGGCACTTTCTTCCTGTATGTCTCAGTGATCTATTGTTAGGTGTATTCATGTTAATGATTGTTCAGACTTATTGGTGGATAGTCACTTTATCAAATATAATAATCCTCTTTTTTGCTAAACACTAATATGACAATGATGTTTTAGTGTGTGTGTGTGTGTGTGTGTGTGATTTGTTGCTATTTACCCAGTATATGTTTTTTTCTCCTTGCAGTCTCTTTATTTTTTTAAAGTTTATTTATTTATTTTGAGGGGGGGAGGGGAAGACAGAGAAAAAGAGAGAGGGAAAGAGAGAGAATCCAAATCAGGCTCCACACTGTCAGTACAGAGCCTGATGTAGGGCTTGAGCTCAACAACCTTGAGACCATGACCTAAGTGGAAGTCAAGAGTTGGACACTTAACCGACAGAGCCACCCAGGCACCCCCACTCTCTATCTTTGTATGTAATTTTTTATATGTCTGAAGAGGAGACTATTTATCATTATTATGTATACTCATGTTTTCTGTTTTCCGTGCTCCTCTCTCTTTCCTGTCCTTTCCTGTATTGATATGTTTGTGTTTACTTTTTCTTCTGTCGGCTTATAAATATATATTCTAGTTATTTTGTTTTAGTGGTTGTCCTTATATATTCAATAGTTGTATTTATTTTTTTTTTTTAATTTTTTTTTTTCAACGTTTATCCATCTTTGGGACAGAGAGAGACAGAGCATGAACGGGGGAGGGGCAGAGAGAGAGGGAGACACAGAATCGGAAACAGGCTCCAGGCTCTGAGCCATCAGCCCAGAGCCCGACGCGGGGCTCGAACTCACAGACCGCGAGATCGTGACCTGGCTGAAGTCGGACGCTTAACCGACTGCGCCACCCAGGCGCCCCTCAATAGTTGTATTTAAACAAGTCATTCTGGGGGTGCCTGGGTGGCTCAGTTGCCTGAGCATCCAACTCTTGATTTCAGCTCAGGTTGTCATCACACAGTTTGTGGGTTTGAGCCCCATGTCCAGCTCTGTGCTGACAGTGCAGAGCCTGCTTGGTTTTCTCTCTCTCTCTCTCTCTCTCTCTCTCTGTCTCTCTAAAAATAAATAAATAAACTTAAGAGAAATAAACAAACCATTCCACAAATGCTTGGGATTTGTTTGCATTTATATCAGTTTTCTCAATAAGACAAAAACTTAACATGCTTACACTTCCCTTCTCTCATATCCCTATGCTTGGAATGTCTACACCCTCTTGTACATGCTAAAAATCAGAGCTGAATGCAGTCTAGTGGGTTTTTATCTTAAGTTTGATGCAAATCCGTTATGCTCTCTTCGTGAAGATGAAACAGACATTACAGTGATTCAAGTAGAATGAAATTTGTACTATGTCAACAGAGGAATCTGTATTAAGTTGTAAATTCCAGGAAATAGGTCAAGTTGTTAATTTGATATTGAGCACAGCTGCCTTTCACAGTTCGGTCTTGAGAGCCCACAACAGCTTACCTTTCATCCAACATTGCGTGTGGTAAAGGACCACTTGTATTTAAACAGATCTTCTGAGTCATTCTTATGCATAGGAGTTTGAGAACTTAGGCACTAGACCTAACATAGATGGGCCCCACCCCAGAGTTTCTAAGTCAGTAGGCTTGGGGTGGGGCCCAGAATTTGCATTCCTAACAAGTTTATTATTTTTTTAGGTTTATTTATTTATTTTGAGAGAGAGGGAGAGAGAGAGATGGAGAGAGAGAGAGAGAGAGAGAGAGAGAGAGCTGGGGAGGGGCAGAGAGAGAGGGAGAGGGAGAATCACAGGCAGGCTCTGTGCAGACAACAGGGCTCCATCCCAGAAACTGTGAGATCATGACCTGAGCTGAAATTAAGAGTCTGGAGCTTGACTGAGCTACCCAGGCACCCCTCAAACAAGTTCTTAAGTGCTGCACAAGATGCTGCCCCAAGGGCCTCACATAAGGCACAACTAGTCTAGTGCATTAAATTCTGAGCAGGAGCTCGGGGTACTTGTCTTGTCTGTAATTGACTAGTTCTCCCACTTTGGGACATTTACCTTCCAAGATTCCAGTTTCTTCAGGTAAAGGGGCAGAGGAAGGACCAGATAGTTTCTAAGGTCCAGGTGACTCCAGTTTTTTGTTTTTTTCCTTTTCTCTCTGTAAAGACTCTATGATTTATTTTCTGTTTCATTTATTAAGAGAACATCACATTAATGCATTTGTCAGTGATGTTGAGATAATTACATAAAGATGGTTATTTGTAGTATTTACATACTGGAAAAATTTCATACAAAAAGCTACAATAAGTGTGTGTGTGTGTGTGTGTGTGTGTGTGTGCTTAGAGAGAGAGAAAAAATGCATGCATGTGTGTTGTGAGCCAGGGAGGGAGCCAGAGGGAGAGAGAGAGAATCCTAAGCAGACTCCATACTCCGCTTGGAGCCCAGCAGGGGGTCAATCCCATGACCCTGGGATCACAATCAGAGCCGAAATCAAGAGTCGGACACTCAGTCGACTGAGACTCCCAGGAACCCCTACAAATAGATTTGTTAGAAGCAAAAAATAAAAATTTAAAAAAACGCCAAAGAAAACAAATAACCCAAACAACACCTAGGGAAGTAAAGTTCCAACAGAATAGAGAGTAGCTTATATAAGTCATGCCATTAATATTTATACGTTTAGCTAGTGGGTCAAAAATATGCTTCTGCGTATGTTGTTAGCAGCTAAATTCAAGAAAAACAGTCAAAATAAGATGCATGGTTTAAGAAACACATACATTGCTATTGTCATCCAAAGGCAAAGGAAATCACCTCAATTCAGGGAGCCTGGTTAAAACAGAGACAAGACTTTGACGACAGGAATTTTTCTAGATAAACCTTAAATGAGGGTATGAGTTGAATAAAGGTGGTAGGGAGGACATCCCAACATGCCTCCCAACCACTGCAAATACACAAAAAGACATGGAAAGCCTAAGATGTATCTTGCTAACCAAGGAGACCCGTCTTGTCTGGGGCAGGGATTTTGTTCCCCAGGAACTTTGCACAATATCTAGAGACATTTTTGGTTGTTACAACTTGGCAGGGAGTGCCACTGGCATCTTAGTGGGTAGAAGACAGAGATGCTGATAACCATCTTACAATGAACAGAACAGGTCCCACAACAAAGAATTTTCCAGTCCAATATGTGAATAGAGGCAAAGTTGAGAAGCCTTGGTCTAGGGTGTAGCTTCTTTGAGACATGAATGGGGAATATGATTGGAAAGTAGCTTAAGGGTTTTAAATGATTTTATTTGAAATAGAAGGCTGGGAGTGACCACTGAAGTTTTCTGAGTAAGAGAATGGTGTAGCTATAGAGACTTTTAGGAAGATGAAATGTCAAATACATAGACTTGACTGGAGGAGTAAGAGGTGAGGATAGGAGCTGGTTATGAGTTGATGGCTCTGTTTGGATGACAGGTAATGAGTGCTTGAACTTGAGAATGGAAAGGAATCGGTCAATTCCAGAGATGCTTCAGAAGAAGAATGTACATGATTTGGCAATTTTTTAAAATTATAGCAGGGGAGAAGGTGGCAGGAAGCATCAAAGGTTGGTCACAGCGTGGCTGAATTAGGAAACAGGAGTCAGGAGAGAGGGCTGGTTGGATGGGTGGGGGATACTCACTGAATTTGAGGTGTGAGCAAGACATTAATAGGTGGACACATCAAATAGGCTGCTAGAAGGCAGATAGATTCAGAGTAATGCTTCCATGTTCCTAAAACTCTTCCAGTTGAGTTGACTCAGGTTACCACCCTCATTTGCAACAGCAGAATCTTTTCACTCAGACGGCAGGGGGCATGGACTTGACCCTTTGGCAACTCCACTAGAGAGACCAGCTCATCCAGTCTTGTCTTAGCCGTGCATGATTGGAGTTCACTAAATGTTTAACAGTAGTCAAAAGAAGTCATGGTTTTAGTTTACTAGAAATGGTGTCTGCTTCTGGGTACATCTTCCATGATGTACAGGGCTGCAAATTTGCAAGTTCCATTTGTTTTATGGGCATGAGTTCACATTTATGTAAATCACCTTCACATGCTGCTACAAATCCACTCAAGTCGACTGTTCAGCACATCCTGACATGTACATTTGAGAGGTTTCCATGAATTACATTCTTTGTTCTAATCCCGCATTGACTCATTCCCATGTACTTGCCATCATTCTTGCTGCAACTTGACCCACGGTGCTTTGTTAGCCTTGTTATGTATGTCTTACTTTGCAGTGGGTAAAGATGCTATCCCTCCTCCTCTATGGCATGAGTAGAAGTAGCAGAGGCCAGGAATTAATCACTGCCCACAGCTGATGTACACGGCAGCCAGAAACAGGCATTTTGATGTATTCATTAGATGGAAGCATGGCCAGTTTAATTCGTTCTGACTTATGCAAGGCACATTTGCTTTCACTTCAGGATTTCCTCATGCTTCCAGCTCCATAGAATCGTGCAATGCTAGAATCCACATATTCTATATATTCCAGCCATATTTTCACCATGCAACTTGAGTGTATGATACAAAGAGTAAACGTGACATAAAGCAACTAATTCTGGTCACCTACAAAATTTCTTTCCATCTATGTCCTGTGAGCTTTCTATGATTTGCCAATGTGCTGGCCCACTTGCAGAAGTATACATGTTTTATGAATTTTATTGACAGGGTTGGATTTAGTACCTAAGCCCCTCGAGCTACTACTCACGTCCATGTCCAATAGTCAAACTCACCAAGAAGATAGACATAAACCAGGATGATCTGCTGTGAAGTCTGCTGAGAGGCTGTCTCTATGGCAAACCCTTCCTACAAGTAGGAAGGGGCAGAGAGAAGGTACTTCTAGGCTACCCCCTTTCATATGCCACCAAAGAAACAACTTCTAGGCAGGCAAATTGGTCAGTGCCATTGATTTACCATGCTTGGCATGAACACTTTTTCTAATGGACACATTAATCCCTTGCTGACTTGGGATCCTGAGAAACTTCCATCTCCTCCCCATCAGTGGAAAATCTATCTCCTGGAGATTTTTTTGCCTGGTTGCCCACCATGATTCCCTTCCTTGCCACTTTTATGTTTTTCTGCACAAACTATAATATTTACATTCCCAAAGATCTATAACAATCATCAGCAAATGCTTTTGAAGCTGAAGATATCACAGCAGGTGACTTAAAAGAGAGACAAAGAAAAGGTTAACCAACCTCATAATTCTGTATAACTAGTCCTGCTCCACTGGCTATTTTAAGTTTGTTTGAAAATTCAGTTTGAAGAAGAAATAGAACCTAATGAGTAAAGAGTAGAATGATTTTTTTAAAAAGGAAAAAAAAAACTAGGAAATATGGATTCTTGGAGAGCTATGGAATGGATTGAGATTTCTTGTCTAAAGGAGTAAAATGGATAAATGCATGTTTTATGTAATCATCTGAAATTCCAGGCAGACAAACATCTCCCTGGGACTCTGGAAGGGACTTCTGGAATACTATTTGTGACAAGTTAGTTCCTTAGGGGCCTAGGAAGGAGAAAATACCTTTAGAATTTCTTTTTTTTTTTTTTCTAATCTAATTTATTTATTTAGAAAGAGAGCATGCACACAAGTGGGGAAGGGGCAGAGAGAAGGAGAGGCAAAATTCCAAGCAGGCTCTGTGTCATCAGAGCAGAGCCCAATGTGAGGTTTCAACTCACGAACTGTTAAAACCATGACCTGAGCTGAGACCAAGAGTTGGATGCTTAACTGACTGTGCCAGCCAGGTGCCCCCTAGAAATTCTTCTTTATTCCACATAAGGCCTAGCCAGTCATAATCTTTCTTCTCTCTTGTTTTACCAATCTGGAACAGCTTGTAGGAACTATAGTCTTCAGACTGTAAACTTTGATGGCAAGGGTATAACTTTATAGAGATGAGATGGAAAGTATGGCATTAATAATATCCCAGACTTATGGCAAGTGTTTCCAGCTCCAATGAGCCTTTCTATTCGGATCCTGTCAAAAGTGATCACTAGGACTGAGCTGGGTACTGATGCCCACCACTGCCTAAAAACCACTTTTGTCTGACTGCTCCTGGGGAGCATCACCTGGGCTTTCCAATGCTTAGCCCTTTACACATCCTCACACAGACACACACCTGCGTTATTTTCCATTTTACCTTAAACACTTCCCTCTGTCACACTCTGCCCTGTGACAACCTTGCATGAAAGAGCTTCACTCGTGCAATCACGTACTCCTTCACCCGCAAATGGAACAGGGATTCATTAAATCTATAGAGTTAGTGCCGTTACCTAAGGTTTCTACTAACCCTTAGTTTCATTTAGGATCCATAATTAGTAAGCAATTTACCCCAAGACCTTTAAGGCAATTCCTAAACTACCTGCATTAAGCTAGAGACAATTGGGAGAAAAAAGTCCTTTGGGTCATTAGCGAATAAGAACCGTGTCTCTGCTAATTACAACCAAAGGAATCTAAAGTGTGTGGTATGTCCCCACTCACAGTGTCTCAGAGTAAAGATCTGTGTTAGCTAAGTAGTCTCCATCCCCTCTAGTCATCAGACAATGATTTAGTGTAAGTAACCAAAGATAAATATTTTTAATGGCAAGGAAAATTAGTCCTCAAGGCCACTAACCCAGCATTTGGCAGTCTTGTTGTTAACTTTACGTCTTCCTTTTAAAGAATTACAGGAAAGCTTAAATTGTTCTGGATAATTCTGGACAACCTTTGAAACTTGTGAATACTTTCATCAAAACATGGCTTTTGAAAAGGGCCCCAGTGATTTTGGAAAAGCACGGTCAATAACAGGCTTCTGAATTTTGGGGAGTTCTGACTATTTTCTCTTTGTTAAGTAGTGAAATCCCTGAGAAGGGAATCATGTTGGCATTTCTTTAAAAACAACTTAAAAAGTAAATGACTGCTGATGTTGGAGCAAAGAGAAAACCGTGTTTGGGAAATGGCGATTTGAAGTTAGTTAGTTCCTTGCGTGCTGTGTCAAACTATAATAGTTGCTTGAGTTTGGGTGATTTTGAAGTTTGAAGGAACATCATGAAAAAGGAATCAGAAATTATTGCTTTCAGGGACTTAAGTAAACTGCTTCACCTTTGTTTCTCAGACCGTTTCCACGGCAATAAATTTGTGTGCAATGCCAAAAATGTTAGGTTGCCGCTCAGGTAGATGAAGATTTAAACAAGACGAAACAAAATATTTTTACTGAGTTGGTCTGCAGCTGGAATTAGATTTGTTTTTGCTTGTGTTATATTTAGTCAAATAACTTTTTAAAACATAATGCCAACAACAGCAATGAAAGCAACTTTGCGATGCACCACACATTATCGTGAGCGTTTGACATTCAGCGTGTATGATCTCATTTAATCCGTAACAAAATCCTTGAGGTAGGCGTGGCCACCGTCATTTTTGCATAATCAGAGAGATTTTCGAATTGGAGAGACTTTAAGAAACTTCCTCAAAATTAACTCGTTCCAGGGTGAGCCGAGCTTTCAACCAGGTCTTTTTTGAATCTGATCAATACTAATAGCTGTGCTACGCTGTACAGGATTACTATTTGTGCGACTGTATCAAATGGCAGAAGTGATACACCCCTATTGGAGACTTATCTGAATTGATATTGATCCATATTGACTCTTTTTCAGTGTGTTGTGAATCACTGATCTTACTGTTTTGTTTCGTCAGCAATGTGCAGGCTTCCGTGAAAAAACTTCTGCATTACCTAACTTGTGTGTTAACTCTTCCTTCCCACGTGTGCATTTTTCTGGCCCTCAAGTCCCTTGGTGGGAACTTATGAGTTATGCAAATGTCATTCATTTGTTTAAATCAAGAAAGCACCGTGAGTATGGGGGATACGGTCAGAGGTCAGTTTAAAAGTCCCTAGGGGTGAATATATGGGTGCATTCTCAGGAGACACATTCAGAAGCAACTCTCAAACACCACCTAAGTGGAGGTCAAGTGTGTGACAAGTCCAGGAGTGTACCTGTTCTTATGAAGTTGATGTTTATAAAGTTGAAAATAATTGCCATATGGGTCACCAGAAAGGATAACAATATTTAGGAAATGTGTAATTAGTTCCTTTGTACACATTTTTATTTTTAGTTTAAATGACTTTTTTTTTTCAGTATTCTTTGATATAGGCCCATTGAACTTGTGGGAAAAAATACATTAACCCTTATATCTTTTGCTTGAGACTCATAATCCTCACAGCTGTACAGAGCTCGGCATAGCGTCATTAATGAATTGACACTCCAGCCATCGGACTTATTTCGCTGTGTGAGCAGGCTGAGCCACGGTTGGTTACCATGGGTGACATTTAAGTGCATGCAGTAACTAATTCCATACCCATTTAATCTGCTTAAATCAGTACTTCTAAAAGAGATGACCCAGTAAAAATCACTTTCCTTTGGCAGTCCTCCACAAAAGACACTCCACCCCAAACAACACAATTAACAAGAAAAAGAAAAGAAAGAAGAAATATCTTGCTTAATGGAATGAGGAAATGGCCACAGCTGTGACAGTAACCGTGATGACCATTTGCCAAGCAGAGTGACAATGGATAAAGACCCCTAGGAGAAGCTGTATCTTTAGCTCTTCAGCAATGCAGCTGAATGTTTTTTTTTTTTGTTGTTGTTTTGTTTTCCATAAAAGCTGACAAAAATCAAAGTTTTGACCAATGGCCATTTTCTTGGAAAAGCAAAATGTAGGAGCATGAGCTGGTCCAGGGGAGATAACGTGCAACCACTCAATTTTGTGGAGCCCCCATTTCAGCCACAGAGCATCAGGAAGACGGGGAGAGGGGAGATCCCAACAGATAAATGGACAGCAAATGGCAGGCACCTACCTTTCCTTGTTTCCATGTTTACCCTCCTGCCACATATAGATGCAGTCTTTGTTTCTTTTTTGGTTTTCTACCGAACAGTTAGAGCCCATGTGATATTCTGGGCATATCTACATCTGGGCCAGAAGAGAACATTGCGTTCTGTCTTTAACTCACAGGACCTACAGCAGGAGTCTGGGTCTCCAAAGAAGTCCTGGAATAACCGACAGATATAATTTCTCTTTCACGCTTCTTAGAGCAGTCGTGAAAAATAAGTGAAATAAATTTAATTTCAATAAGGGGGCTATCTTTGGATTCCATGAGGATGAGATAGAAGAATATGTAGTTACATTTTAATTGGTGTCAAAATAAATATTTGTATTGCCATCAAAATTAGAAACACATTAAATTTTAAATTTTAAAATCAAGCATTCTAAAAGGGATACATGTCTTATTAATACTTTTTAGACTTCCTTAAACTTTCTTTGGCTCACTATTCTCAGGTATCAAAATGGTGACAATAATACCTACCAGGCAGGGCTTGTATGAGGATATAAAAGAAAAAGAATTATACAAAACATCCAGCGTGGTGCCTGGTACATAGTACAGATCTAATTTCCCTCATTTTAGATAGGCTCCTAATTTAAAATTTTCTGTGCCTCTCTTTCCCAGAACACTTTAGAACCATTTTTTAAATCTCATTAACATACTTGAAAGTTATAAAGTAGAGAAAGTAAAATCTAACGTTTCTAAAATGTTTGAAATCATTAATTAAAATAGTACCTGAAAATGAAGAGTTATCTATCAGGTTGAAGGTATAGTACATGTTTGCCCTTTACAGTTTGAACCATATCCAAAGTTGATTTTTTTTTTTCTGTCTGACTTCTTGTACTTCCGTTCATCAACGTCAGAGATTCAAAGACTATGGATCAGCTTCAGGCACTGGTTAAGACAAACATTCTGAGTTGGAAAAAGTTGGAAGGTGGTTTCTTGCCAAGCCCATCCCTGATGGTGGGAAGAACTCTCTGCAAAAAAAAACAAAAAACAAAAAAAAAAACAAAAAAAAACCCAAAAAAACCCAAAAAACACACACAAAAAAACTCTGGGCACGGATACAGTGCTGTAACCAGCAAATCCAGCATCAGGTGACCCTGACCTCAAAAGGGAAAACTCTGAGACTTGCCTATCAGCCTGTGTTCATAGAATAGTTCTCAACCAGTGCAGCACCACTGTCCCACGTTTGGGAGTATATATGGGTATTTTTGTATTTCACAATAACTGGAACGTGTTTTTAATATTTAATGCCAGAGAGCCACGGATGTTACTCTCCTGCATTGTGCTAAGGAGCTTGCACATCAAAAGGAACTCCATCTAATTTGCATCCCCATGCATTTAAAGATAATACTACATACACATATGCTTATACACATAGGTCTATATAATATATAAATTTTACGTGTATCTACATGCAGAACCAAAACATCTTAAGATGTTAATATAAGTGAGTGCATAGAATGACTGATGCACTTCTTACCAACTGAGCTACTTAGGGATTAATCTCGTCTACTTCTGAATGTTGATTCTCACATCATTCCCCAAAGGTGCAACTCTAGGGAATAGAACTGCGTGTCCTTACCACACCCGGCTTGTGTTCAACAGGTATCTGAGAGTCATAACTCGCTTATTTTTTTCTAACCTCAGGGTTTAAAGATTACCCCTCCAAGAGCCATTGCCAGAAGGCTACTTTGGGTAGGTAGTAAATCTATGTGTGAACCTACATGCAGTACATCTTCTTTAGGAATGCATGCTTTTTAAAGAAAGATTTTTGTAGGTGGTTCTTTTTTGTTCTGACATTGCATTTATATTGGGTTCCACCTCCACATTCTTTCATTTAGTTGCATTTTCAGAAAGCCAACTCATAAAAAGAGATGTATTTTTTCTTTGTCCTATACTGGGGTGGAACCTCTTATTTATATACACTGTCATAAACAGATGCTATAGAAACACAAACTCTTATTTTTGGTGGCAACTTGTCTTTCCCAACTTCATGCAGACCTGAAGGAAATTATATCCCAAGAAAATGAGAGATGGTAACACGTTGGTGAGAATAGGGTATCACTTAAGAGCTGTATTGCTCAGGACTTTCTTTCATTGCCTTCCTGGGTCCCTGGGCAAAGACGCTTGGGTTATCCTGAGTGTCAGTGCCTAATTCTTCCAGCCAGAATGACAACGTCACAGAAAAAAGAAGAATGGGGTTTTTAAAGAAATATTTTCCTTGGAGTATAAATTTATAATTTAGGAGGGAGAAAGAAAAATTCGAAGATGGATCAAACTCTTGCTTCTTGTCAGAATAACTATTATAAGTGTGTTGTTCTATGGCAGGATCCAATAGCCAAAAAAATGTCCTTAGATCATGTGTACTTGAGCTAACATGCATCTTCATATTTTCAGTTTATTTGCAAAAGATAAAAATAAATACTAGCAGTATCTATGTCATTAAGTGCTTTATTTCTTTGAGGAGGACATTTCTCTAAATCAAATACAAGCATATCTTCACCAAAGTCAAATTTTCCATCGTGGATGGGAAGGCACTTCATAGTATATAAAGACCTCTTTTTTTTATTTAGAGCAGTTTTAAGTTTACCGCAAAAGTGAGAAGTAGGTACAAAAATTTCTCATAGATGGCACACCCTCACACATGCACAGTCTCCCTGATTATCAACATTCCCCCCGAACACCCCTGACCCCCTAATGGTATATTGTTAGAACTTATGAACCTACATGATAATCCCTCAAAGTCCATGGTTTACATTACGGTCACTCTTGGTGTTATATATTCTATGCATGTCATTGTATTTTAATGCTTGTATTCTAAGGCAGATATTGAGTTCACGGGATCATATAAAGTCAGAACTCTCTCATACATCTACCTAGTTCCCTGGATGAAGCTGTGTCAGTGGGAGTTGTATTCCATTTGTCTTTCGGATTCATTTACACTTCCTGGTTCTCTGTCATACTGGAAGTGCCTACATGTAGCAAGAAAGAACAGCTCTAACCTTACTGGAAACAAGAAGTGCTTAAAGGTTCATGAAAATGTGAAAGTCTTATTGTGAAATTTCTAACGCCGTTGCACAAATTTAACAGTTTCTAATCCAAACTTCCCCCCTGTTGTCTCATGTGGTCTGCTATGGGAAAACCAAACCCAGGTATGCTTTTTATTTAACTTAATGAAGAGAAGTCAAGATGGAACGGGCATTAGAAGAACTTTGGAATATCCACAAAGGGTAGCTGAGAACGTCTCCTTGTCCAGCCACATTCTCCTCTGTCCTACTCGCACCTCTTGGGATGTGGCTGGTGTTCTGAGCACAACCATATGGCTCACATGACCTATTTCTGAGATGCTCAATAAATGATAATATCTATTTATGTGACCACATATATATTAGAGCATCAACTCTTTCCCTTGGGCCATACATATAATTTATCTGCTAATCTACAGAAGTAATCATGATTACCACAGTCTCCAAGGTGGTAGCAAATAGAACCCTGAGCATAGGTATCTATGACCAAAATAAAAATTAACTTCGTTAATATCCTATATTACCTGAGGAGAAGCTAGCTTAAAAGAAAGAGCACCATTTTCTAGGAGTCAAGCATTTTCAATTTAAAACAGAATATGGTTGACTCTTGAACAACACGGGTCTGAATTGCACAGTTCCACTTACACATGGACTTTAACTTTTTCTTTTTCCGATAAATATAGCATAGTACTGCAAAGGTATTTTCTCCTTCTTAAGATTTTCCTAGTGACATTTTCTTTTCTCTAGCTTACCTCACTGCAAGAACACAGTATATAATACACATAACGTACAAACTATGTGTTAATTAAGTATGCTGTCTGGAAGGCCTTAGGTCAAGGGGAGGCTACTAGTAGTTAAGTTTTTGGGGAGTCAAAAGCTATATACAAAATTTTCATTGTGTTGGAGGCGTTCAGCTAACCCCCATGTTTTTCAAGTGTCAACCGTAATCACTTTTTACATTTTTACTCAGCCCAAATCATATACTTCATATCCCCTGGAAATCTCAAGCTTTAATGCCTAAAATCCTTAGTAGTTAATAGAAAAAGACAGCTGCATCTACACATTTACAACCAGTCTGACTCCATTAGACTTTTGTAATAAGTCACATACAGTAAAAGACAAAACAAAACAAAACAAAAAACAAAACAAAACAAAACAAAACATGTATCCTTAAGTAGATAGGACAATATACATGGGGTTTTCCCTTCGGGGAAGAAGGGTTGTGTAGACACACTGTTATTATATAACACCGCATCTTCCAAGTCACTGTTCTGCCTTAGAAAGCGTCAGTGTCTCCAATGTATCTGCTGCTGCTGGCCACTTTTGCCATGAAAAGCATAAAGACTAGCTTCCAAGAAGAGTAATAGGACAGAGCTGCAATGCAGGTATCTATTCTAGCCGTCTTGCATTGCCTCTTACAAAACAACTATATTTAGGGAATGATTTCACCAGTTTTAGACTCTAAGTTTGGGGGATAAATACAATTCAAATGTCCTCACAATTCTTCATATCAGCAAAAAAGAGAGCACAGATCTGAGTTATGCTATAATTAAAATAACAAAAACAGTGTATCTGTGTTACGCGCGCATGCGTGCGTGCGTGTGTGTGTATGAAATTCTTCCAAAATCATACCTAAATGTTTATGGTGCTCATCTCTGGGTGATGAGCTTATGAATAATTTTATGCTCACCATGAAAATTGTAGGTACTTGCCAGATTTGATAATGATTAACAAGTTAACATCATCAGGACGAAATAAAGACGTAGGGTATCATCGGTGACATGAAATTAACATCTACTCTCTGTCTGCAGCCCTTAATTTCATAATCAGAATGCCAAATTATTTGTCAGAGCTGTGGACTGTTATTCAACCAGCAGAAGCACAGAGTAATGCATGATGTGTAATAAGAAGGAAGACAAAACAGTGGAATAGGAAGAAGTTATAAACACAGGACACAGTTTGAAGAGTTGCAGCCACTGAGCAAAATGTGTTTTTGTCTGGTGAAAAGGGTGTTAATCTACAGTCAGTTTTTTTTTTTAAAGTGTTACCTGAGGGGCGCCTGGGTGGCTCAGTCAGTTAAGCATCCGACTTCAGCTCAGGTCATGATCTCACGGTCGTGAGTTCGAGCTCCGCGTCAGGCTCTGTGCTGACCACTCAGAGCCTGGAGCCTGTTTCCGATTCTGTGTCTCCCTCTATCTCTGACCCTCCCCCCTTCATGCTCTGTCTCTATCTGTCTCAAAAATAAATAAACATTAAAAAAATTAAAAAAAAATAAAGTGTTACCTGAAAGTATGACTATGACCTTGAAGGCAGATTGCTGTTTTGATAGAAAATCCAAGTCTGTAGTGAAGGATTGAGGCGGCTTGTGGAAATGAATTTAGCCAGCCTCTGTCAATGCTAATTACACACCTCTGATTTCATTTTCCGAGATAGTATTCATTTGTTTTACTTTTGATCTCTAATGTTTGCTCTCCTTTTGCAATCTTGGAATTCTTTTTTCAAAACAAGATTCCTTAGACTTTCCAAAACCTGGTGTTGGACAAGATTGGCCATAACGTCTGTAGGGGATTTGGATGACCACCACGCTGGAGTTCATGGAGAGGGCAATTTGTCATTTGTTATCTGTAATTTTATTTGTGCCATTCGATATTTCCAGATTTTATTTATTCCATTTGAAAGCACAGGTTGTTTATTCCTTTCTCTTGCAAAGAATCTCCGTGATGTGGAAGAATAACCCTGGTTTTGAGGGGCATATGATTACACGCTTAGTGGAAAGAATCTCTTTACCCTTCCCTGACTGCTAAGCATTCCTAGATTTGCAATGTGGATGGCTGCCTCTTCTTGAAGACCCGTGTGACAAACTCATCAGGCAGAGGCTGTGATCTCCAGGGGCCACACGGAGTGCGGGTCTGAATTTGATGTCCTCCGAGCAGATGCACGCAGATGTCCTTCCTCGCTGCCCTGAGGAAGACAAGACGGCTCTTGGCCGTTAATAACCAGAGACACAGGATTCTAGTCCTGGGCGTTGGAATGGAGAATACTGATTTCAAGGGCTTTCCTTCAGAATTTACTCTGTG
Organism: Puma concolor; assembly: GCF_028749965.1. Classification (NCBI taxonomy): domain Eukaryota; kingdom Metazoa; phylum Chordata; class Mammalia; order Carnivora; family Felidae; genus Puma; species Puma concolor. The sequence continues at coordinate 53,630,169 of NC_141680.1, forward strand.
AGATGGAGGCATGGCCTGCATGAAAACTAAAATCTATCCTTTACAATGACCTGTCTGATATGTTTTCCTCTTCTTAGCACAGAATGTGTCGTCATAAACAAAAATATAGACCTGTACTTACATAGAAGCCAGAACTTGGAGAAAGACATGAGAAATGGGGATAGCTTATACCTGTTTTCCATTTCCTCTATAGTCAGAGAGAGGAGCATAGAGCCTCATGCACACTGAGCACCCTGGCTGGAACATGATACCTCCCCCAGCAACCCAAAGTGGAGGACCCCACTCACATCTCGATTCAATCATCAAGAAGACTTCTCTTGATCCCCCCGACTGTGTTTTCATAGCACTGATATTTTCCCTTCTTAGAAAAAAATGTACATTTTCTAAATGCATTCGCGTTACTTTTTTTTGTGTGTGTGGTAATTGTACTCAGTCTTAATAATAGACTTAAAACTCCATGCTCACAAGAAGTTGGTCTGTTTCCCTTACACAGCTTCTCCCCTTCTTGCATTCCCATGTCTTGGAACACAAAGGTTGGTCAACAAATATCTATTGAATGAATGAATAAACAGATTGAATACATGCAAAAATAAATAAATAGGAATAGCCTTTATTCTGAATCTCCTGCTAACCTGTAGCTTTTCTTTTAGTTTGCTCTAGCAACCTTGGCCCACTCCTTAGATGGTTTTCCTTGAAATTCTTCCATGTCTCTTCACATTCTACCCAAATGGGTAGAATTTGGATAGATTCATTTCATTCTTGATTGATTGATTGATTTGTTCATTCATTCCCTGATTCATTTCATTCCTTCTTATGGTTTCCATCAACTATGTGTACAGTGACTCCTGAACCCATGTTTCCTCACTTGACCTTTCTCTTCGGTTTAAAATGACCTTTCCCCCTTTCTGTTCGACTTCGGCAAGAGATAAGCTTGTCTGGGCAACCCCAGGCCAACATCTAAAGTGAATGTAATTCTTGCTTCCCTTTCTGTCCCACTTCTGCCCTGCTCCCTAATGAAATCACTCATCTCCAAATTGCCCACCCTAGAAATGGAGCATTATGTTTGATGCTTCCCTTTCCCTTACACTCAGTCACTCACGATGTTTCATCAGCTCTACCTCCAAATTGTCTCAAGAATGTTTTCATGGGATTGCCACTCTCTGTCTCTGTGTTAGGACAGGCTCTCAAGAATATTTTCAAGAATATTTTCATGGCATTGCCATTCTCTTTCTCTGTGTTAGGACAGGCTCTCCCATGCCCCCAGAACCACGTTCTTTCTGACTCCTGTCCTCACCGACGAGCGCATTTGTGTGTGTGTGTGTGTGTGTGTGTGTGGCGTCAGAATTATTTTTCTTTAACACAAATCTGCTTCTGCCATTTTCCTGCTTAAGAAAACCTTCAATGGATGTGCATTACCACATAATAAATTGCAACCACTGAAGATATCATGAAGTCAGCAGTTTTGAGCACCTCCATTTTGTCTATGTTCCAGAGATCTCTGCTAAAGTATAGAAGGAGACTTCACGTGTCCCGGCATGTATACGTTGTTTCTATGTGTTAGTACATGTTTATTGTTCTGACTGAAATGCCCCTCCTTTACTTTTCTGGGCCAAAAAATCTCCCACTCATGCTGTGAAACCCAGTCTATCTCTACTGAATAGCCCTGATAGGGCTAATTGTTTCCTCATTTGTATGTCTACAGAGCTTCATCTGAATTTTTTAGATAGCCCTATTTGAACACTGAGGGATGGATCTAATTCTCAGGATCCAGAGCAATGCCTAAAACAGCGCGGATAGTTTTGTTGTTGTTAATTGAACAAACCCTTATCCCATTCTTATTTTGTTCCAGGTTCTGTGGTGTTTACAAACATTAGCTCATTTAATCTTCAAAGCAACTCATGAAATAGCTACTGTTACTGTTCCCATTAATATATGAGAACACTTAGGTACAGAGAATTTGAGTGACTTAATGTCACACACAAGCCAGGAATTCTGGGATGTCCAGCTCCTGAGTCTGTGATCTTGCCAACTTCAGCATTATGCCATATCCGTCCAATGGATGGTAGTCTTCAGGGCACGTGCATCAGTAGAATTTCAGACTAATGAAGTTGTTTCATAGGAGCTGGTAGGCTATCAGTCTCGTTATTCATTCAACCATATAGCCATAGAGTGGAGTAACCAGAAGTTTCCTTTGAACTGCAATGTTTGATTCAGGCAGTTGCTCAGAGTCACATAGCTTTATGACCTCTTCATTCACATAGTGCAAAAACCAGAACACCCTGTTCTCCATGAACCTAGTGTCTCCCAAAGTGGAGGAGATAGCTAGTTCTCATTAAGTTTTATGAAGCTACGTGCTAAAGGGAACTCAAGTTGCTTGGAGACTAGGTGTTCTCATATCTTTCGGTTGCCTGGGATATTTCCCCTGGCAGAGCTTGACAGTTGAAAGTCCAAGCCTTGGAGGTGACTTTTTATTTCCCGGGCAAGTCGGCTTTGAGATGGTTAAATAGGTTTCAAAATGTGTAAGCTGTACATAGACCATGATCTTTTTTTTTGGGTATGTTTGTTTTCTGATTGAATAGTACAATTTCACGGTCAACCATTTTGGATGAGTATAAATAGCTTAATGGTTAATATATTTGGCCTGAAGGTAACAATATATTTCAGCATTTAGGTTACTACTCCTTTGATAAATGCTAAGTTAAATGGAAAAAAGAATCATTTTTTACAAGTCTAGGCTAATCATGCATTTCATATTTTAGCTCTTTCCCCCCCTTCTGATTATAAAGTAATCATTTCAAAAGCAATACACTCATTATATACTTACTGTTCAAACATTACAGAAAAATATAGCACAGAATGTAAAAGCTTCTATAAACAGCTTCTCAGAGGCAACTGTAACTAACAGTTTGGTACACTCCTATAATTTTTAACACACAAGCATATATTTATATACATATATATTTATAATATAATTATTAACAGTAATCTTAAATGAAATTATATTATCTTATAAACAGTGTTTTTAAACCTTGCTTTTTAACTGAGCAATAATTGTTGAGTGTAAAACTACTCAGGAAGTATTACATTATATAATTTCTCTTGTAAATGGGAATCTGATTGTTCAATATCGCCTAATTTATATCTCCAAAATGTTTTGTATTCTAATAACTGAAAACAACTTTTGACATCAAAAAAAAGTTTGCCACCTTAAGTAACAGAAATTAAAATTTCTTTATTTTTCCTTGATGTCATTCTTGGAATGTTCTTGACCACTGAATTGAACCAATAAATTATATGGGAACTTTGATGTTCCTCTTTATTTTAAACACATGCTATGTCTATCAGCCTCAGTGCTCACCAGATTCAACCACATTACCCATTTACTTATCTGCATCTACATTTCAACACCTGTCCACTTTGAGAACTCGAACTTCTAACATTAAAAATAATTTCCCATGAACAAACCCTTGCCTAAGTTCCCATTAAATTTTCATAGCAAATAAGTTTAATAATTTAAGTTAAACACACATACACAGAGGATAGGTGAAAAAGAAACACTTCCATGGGTTGGATAACAATGAGCAGGTTTCAGGACAGATTCCTCTCTCATTAGACTCTTTTCCACCTTGTGTAATAATTTTTTAGACGCTTCAGAATATCTATAATCACTGTTTCCATATAGGGAAGCTCTCTCTTAACCAGATGCAGAAAAACCATAGCACTATCAGGAAAGAGTAACAGAGTAGTGAGAGAGTCATATAGGTTAAAGAATATTTGAAGAATATGGGCAGATTTAGGCAGTATAACAGAATAATAAAAGAAAAGGTCTCCCTCTCCTCATTCTCTCCTCTCTCCTCTGTCCCTTTCTCCCTCTGTCACTCTCTGCATTTATTTATTTATTTATTTATTTATTTAAGTTTATTTATTGTGTGTGTGGGGGCGGGGGGCGCGGGAGACAGAATCCAAGCAGGCTCCATGCTGTCAGCACAGAGCCTGACCTGGGGTTCAATCCACGAACTATGAGATCATGACCTGAGCTAAAATCAAGAGTTGGATGCTTAACCCACTGCTTCTGCATTTAAGTTCTGGGGTTGGCTCAGAGCAGAGCAAAAACAGAGAAGCTGTCCTGGGGACATGTTAATAACTGAACTTAGCCATGTAGAGTATTGGCTGTATGTATGTATGTATGTATGTATACAATGGGGACTATATTAGAATTGGGGAAAAAAATCTCAAGGAGCCAGATTTCAACATAAGAAAATGTATTTGCAGTCACAGATGTATATGAACGACATTGATTGTGCTGAATGGTAATGAGGATGATGGTGACGGTATTACAAACAACAAAGAATGGTTAACATGTATTGAGCATCATCAAGTACATTACAGGCATTATCACATTGAATCTTCAAAATAACCTCATGAACTAGTTATTTTTGTTAAACCAATTTTAGAGACAGGAAATTGTGATATTAAAACATTTTCAATGTCAAAAACAAAAAACAAAAAACCTTTTTCAATGTCTTACATGAGATAAACTCAAATGAAGGGTAAGCCATATTGTAGGAGTGACTTTCACTCTGGAGACCAGACTCCTAAGTCCTTTGCTGCACTGAATGGTAGTGACTCATTTATTACCGAATTAGTCATGGAATCATCTAGATGAATATTTAGCGGCCATTGTGAGGGGAAGAATACAGTGAGATTTCAACAACTGGTGAATTGTTAGATTAGCATTTTATTGGTATTATATTCTATGACCAAACAAACAAAAAGGTCACCATTTCTGGGTTGACAATATTGAAAGCCTTTTTCAAATGCTTTCATGATTATTATATGAAATATAATAATTATTATGATGAAATAGTAACCCCCCTGATTCCCCCCCCCACACACACACACACACCCTCATTTCAGACAATACTTCCCACTCGTAGTATATGGAAAGCACCTTAAAAGCCAACAGACTTTGGAAAACTCCATCATCATTGCAGACACCATACATGCTCTTTAAAAGTCTTTCTTGTCATAGTGACCATGAAGGGCAATTCCTCATCTTTTATGTTACTCTATTCCGTTTATGTGAAATGACAAAGTCTGAGGACCAGTGCAGTACTGTGCTGGGCCAAATCTCTGCTTTCAGTTGTCCTCAGGACCCAGTATATAGGGCTCACAAAACAGTGTGTTCTCAGGGTGAGGCAATATATTGCAACATTTCATTATTGAAATAATAAATATAATAAGTGTTATGTCATGTCAAGTTTTCTAAGGATGCAGTAGCTTCTCAGCATGCATCATATATTTCTCTTCACACATACAACCTAGAATGCTCTATTTTCCTTAGTCTATGTGCTAGGATGTATACGGCTCTGACTCTGTGAGTGTGTGTGTCTTTATATATATATATATATATATATATATATATATATATATATGTATTTTTTTCCTTCTTTTCTTTTCTTTTTTTAACTGGAGCATGAAATTTGGTAGTGGGACTCATTGCTTGAATGTGTCAATGGCTAGGACAGAGTTCTTTCCAGTCAGACTCTTCAGAACTTGCAGAGAGATGATAAAAATAATTATAATTAACCACTAAAAATTTAGAAAAATATTTAAACTTTTGGATCACAGGTAACTGTTAATTCAAGAATCTAAGATTTCCATTACTGCCCTGGGAGTGTTTTACATCTGCACCTAGTCTACAAAATAAATTTGCATATGTTAATTTTGTATGGATTTCATGTCAATACCCACCCACCCCAAAGGCACTGACTGCTTAAAAGAAATAAGAAACAAAAAACCCCTTTGTATTGTGACTATTGTGCACTTGATTACTTTTATGAGTGGTACGTTTTTATTTCAATACGATGATTTGTACTGATTCTTGAGTGTGTTTTCAAACGTGGTTTATGAGAATTAAAGTCAGCTCCAAATTCAGAATTTTAGATAAATTGACAGTGATGTAGTTCTGATAGCATGTGATAACCCTGTCTCTTCTCTGGCAGCCCCAGGCCATTTTCCATGCCATTCAATTAAGGAGTTTCCATTATGACTAACTTTATGTGCTCTGAAGATCTTTCATCATATGCAGGGAGGCATTATTTTAAAATAGAAATGCCTATAAGAAAGCTCTTTATTTTCTTCCTATTGTGACATGTTCCTTTTAAGTGTGTGTACATCGCCCAGACACCATTCAATTTATTCCTTGATTCCTGGTGGTGTCTGTAATTCTCCACCTTTATAAGGTCAACCTTTAAAGTTCATATGGATAAAGGAATAGGACAATTTGTGGATATTTCAGAGTCCAGCTGAGAAAAAGAAAAAGAAAAGAAAAGAAAAAGGAAAAGGAAAAGGACAAGGAAAAGAAAAAGAAAATGAAAAAGAAAAAAGAGCTTTGGCCTGGCCACTTCATTCTCTCTCTCTCTGTCTCTCTCAGCACATCTTACTTTTCCACTCTGCTGAAGGCACTTGAAATGCAACATTATTTCAAGAACTGTCAAGGGGTAAAGTAGCATACTCAGGTCCTTGGACTTTCCAATTGACTTCGCAAGACATAAATAAATTCCTGAATTAAGTATGGCAAGGGACTAATAACATATCAGTAAATATCTTATTTCTATGAGGTTCAGATTGCTTTAAAATGATTTATTAAAATCAGTAAATTAATGAAGAATGGTAGCTGAACTCTCAATATTCATAAAGAACTGATTTTAAAAAATTGTAACCAAAATGAGGTCCAGTTTTCAGTTTTAGAGGATATACGTAGGCGTGATATGGGGAGTTTCATCAGACTATTCTTTTGGTTAAAGATGTATCTCTCACACCAGGGAGATATATACTACAGTTATACAGTTATATAGTTATACCTAGAAACCTTGAGAGACACATAATAATAATATGAAAAAATTTTTGTTGGGATAAGAACCCTTTTTCCATATTACACAGATTTAAGTTTTGTTCTAGAAGAGAAGATGCCACAATTAACTGGGATTCATGATTCTGCTTTAAACTTAAAAAAACAATTTTTTTAATGTTTATTTTATTTTTTAGACAGAGAGACAGAGCATGAGCTGGGGAGGGGCAGAGAGAGAGAGAGAGAGAGACAGAGACAGAATCCCAAGCAGGCTCTAGGCTCTGAGCTGTCAGCGCACAGCCTGATGAAGGGCTCAAACTCATCAATCACGAGATCACGACCTGAGCCTAAGTTGGATGCTCAACCGACCGAGCCACCCAGGCACCCCAATCATGATTCTGCTTTGAAGCTTATGCCACTGCCAGCTGGTTACCTCTTCAACCTTCATTGTCAAACTTTCTTTCAACTGAAGAGCTTCATTTTTTTTTAACATTTGTTTTTTGTTGCTGTTGTTGTGAAGAGACAGAGAGAGACAAATCATGAGCAGGGAAGGGGCAGAGAGAGAGGGAGACACAGAATCCAAAGCAGGCTTCAGGCTCTGAGCTGTCAGCACAGAGCCCCACACGGGGCTCAAACCCATGAACCAGGAGATCATGACCTGAGCCGAAGTTGGATGCTTAATTGACTGAGCCACCCAGATACCCCTGGAGAGTTTCGTTTCTTAAGCAGACAACACTGAAATGTTCTTTGGCCTCCAATTATTCTCAAACTGGAATTTCTTTGGCAAAGCTACTCCTGTCCAAAGGTAAAGAAGCCCATTTGCGAGTTGGTATCTAAGAAAGAAAATGGAATTTTGTATTGATGTTCTTCCCTTTCAAGTTCAACAAGGGATAAAACAAATTTCCATCTGAAAAGCTCATATTGTTTCATCAGCAGATGGATGTCATCTGGATGACATTCATTCACACAGATCTTTTAAATCCTAGAGATCATAAATCATTTCAAATGGCAATTGCTCTAAGTAAACATGTGATTCACAGGGAAACTTTCATACTTGCTTTACCTATTCAGTTTACTTTACCTTTCAGCAGTCCCTACTGTTCTGATGTATTAAAGCATTGAACAACATGTATGAGGTTACTTTCTCAATATTTTTGAACAGTTTGTTCTTACTTGGGAACAACAGTCTTCCTTTCTCTCTTCTCCCTCTTCTTTCTCTCCTCCTTCTCCTCCTCCTCTGCCTCCTCCTCTTTCTTCTCCTTCTTCTCCTCTTACTCCTTCTTCTTCTTCTTTCTCTTCTTCTTCTCCTTTTTTAAATACAATATTCTCTTCACCTCAGGATCACTCCTGTGTTCCTTCATGTAATATTCTATTACCAAGAATCACTTTATATTGATGGCATTAATATCATATATGAAGAAGTTGCTCTACAATGGCATTTGGATGAACACAGCTAGTTGACTACACCAATACATTTTCTTTTGTAATGTAACTTTAAAAAATGGTTTAAGTATGAACATCTATGTCTCTATACTGTCTTTATCTTCCCACTCACCTGTGCAAATATACTCCCAGGAAGTAGAACTAATTTACAACAAAATTGATTTTGTTGATAGGATTTTTTTCCTTCTTCCCTCCTTCCCTCCCTCCCTTCTTCCCTCCCTCCCTTCCTTCCTTCCTTCCTTTTTGTCTTCTTGATAAATAATTGAGTAAAAGATTATTTATGTGCCAATAAATATCCAGACTGGAAATTTCACTTTAAATTTTTTTTTTCAACATTTATTTATTTTTTGGGACAGAGAGAGACAGAGCATGAACGGGTGAGGAGCAGAGAGAGGGAGACACAGAATCAGAAACAGGCTCCAGGCTCTGAGCCATCAGCCCAGAGCCCGACGCGGGGCTCGAACTCACGAACCGCGAGATCGTGACCTGGCTGAAGTCGGACACTTAACCGACTGTGCCACCCAGGCGCCCTGGAAATTTCACTTTGAATGGATACAGTGATACAATAAAACATAGCTTCTTATTTTTGCATCTGACTTGGCCCATTTTCAGATGAAATTCCTTTAGAAAGAGATAGTAAAGTGTCGACTAAATCACAGGTGTTTAATAGGGCATTCCTTGGTGCCAGGGTGTAGTATTAACCAGTAAACTCATTTGATGGTATTCTTATTTGTCTTCCACACAACAAAACCTAGAAAGTTCTTAGCACAGAACCTAGAACTGGGTAAACATTAATTATAATTAACATTTTATGGAAAAAATGTGTTGTGTTCTGAACAATAGTTATCCTTAATAGGGTATAGATTTTAGATATAACCCATTGGAAAACAGTCTATTTCCTTAAAAAGAATTTCCTTAAGTGGCCAATATTAAGGACAATACATGCTTTTCAGGATACTAATCTAAAACCTCTCGGTCAAGTTAATGAGAGTGAGGTTGTTAAGGACCCTGAAGTATTCATCCTTCCAGTTTTATGTATGTATAGATCAGGGGTCTGTAAACTACAGTCTGTAGGCCAAATAGCTGTTTGTGTAAATAACATTTTATTGAAACATAGCTCTATTTGTTTACATATTATTTACATATGACTGATGGCTGCTTTTGAGGTAGTGTTGTAGGATTGAATAGTTGTGACAGAGACCATAAAACCTAAGATACTTAGTACCTGGCCCTTGAAGAAAAATGTTTGCCAACACCTGGTACTAATGATCTGCTTCTATTTTATTTTTTATTTATTTTTTATTTTTTTAGAGAGAGAGAGAGTGCATGTGAGCAGGGGAGAAGGGCAGAAGGAGAGATAGAGATGGAGAGAGGAGAGAGAGAGAGAGAGAGAGAGAGAGAGAATATCAAGCAGGTTCCACTCTCAGCACAGAGTCCAATGTGGGGCTTGATGCCATGACCCTGATATCATGACCTGAGCTGAAATCAAGAGTCAGATGCTCAACTGAATGAGCCACCCAGGCACCTCAATCAGCTTCTATTGATCTGGCCAAAAATTAAATGGTTTATTCAACAAACATTCAGCAAACATTTTACAAGGTTTCAGATGTAGAAGACAAACACTTTCCTTACAGAGCTGAAAGTTAGTCTGGTTGAGACAGAAAAAAAAAGAGTAAAACACATTAATCTATACTCTGCTTATTGTTTTTTTTTTAAATTCTAGTTTGTTTATTTTTTGAGAGTGAGCAGGGAAGGGGCAGGGAGAAAGGGAGAGAGAGAATCCCAAGCAGGCTCCTCACTGTCAGTGCAGAGGATATGGGGCTTGAACTCATGAACTGTGAGATCATGACCTGAACCAAAACCAAGAGTCAGACACTTAACCAACTTAGCCACACAGGTGCCCTCCTCCACTTATTTTTTTGTAAAGCCCTTTAATATTTCAATGATTTCCCTTAATAAGTTTTCTGAGAAAAGGATTTTCCAATTCATCTCACACATGGGACTGAGTTTTGGCAGAATCTCTATTTATCAAAAATCAGCTATCTTAAAGAAGATGTGAGATAGATATATATATATATATATATATATACACATATATATATAATATTATTCAGTTATAAAAAATAATGAAATCTTGCCATTTGTAATAACATGGATGAATCTAGAATGTATAATGCTAACTAAAATAAGTCAGTCAGAGAAAGACAAATAGCATATGATTTCACTCTTATGTGGAACTTATGAAACAAAATAAGGAAAAAAAGAGACAAACAGACTCTTCAATACAGAGAACAAACTGGTGGTTAGGTGCTGGGGAGCTGGGCGAAACAGGCAAATGATATTAAGAGTACAATTATGATGATGAACACCGAGTAATGTATAGAATTGTTGAATCACTATACTGTATACCTGAAACGCATACGACCCTGCACCCCTAGTGAATTATACTAGAATTTTAAAAAAGACTATCTTTTGGGGGTAAACAGAGGAATCAAGATGAGAACTCCTCTCCGCTTTGGCAAAGGAGAAGACAATAAGGTCACTTTGGACAAATCAAGAAACACGAAATTCAGAATTCGTTCCTCAAGGCAAAAATGAATCTCTTAGTACTATTATCTCGAATGTCAGAGGGTCACTTGCTCTCTTGCCACACTTTGCCGTTGAATCTCAGAGTGATCAGAGGCAGGACATGCATGGATTGTGATTTGACAAGCAACGAAATCGTCTGTTACCATCCAGTACAAGCCAGTGATGGCAAGATTTCCAATGCTACTATTGATTCTATTATTCATGCTACAAAACTAATGCTCACTCCTCTATGGGGCTGCACAAGAGCAGGACAAGTCACATGCCTCATAAACAATATCCGTCTGGAGTGTACTGTGCACTGACAATGTGATAAAACGCAAGAACGAAGGTCCTGGGCTTTGAAAATATTAATAGATGCTCAGGCAAGTTCACTGCTGCTCCTTTCACTTGCAAACTGAAAACACACCACGAGAAGGGAGTTAGCGAGTTAAATCTTCCTTGGCCAGAGCAAGCATAAAGACAATTTGTAGTGCTCAAAGGAAAAACCATTAACCAGTATTGTTATAAGGCATCCCTTGACTCTATTGCTCATTTCAGAAGCTGACTTCAAGGGTGATTATCATCACACATGCAGATTTCAAGACTTTTATGGGAGAAAGGTATGTAAACGTCAAACCTGAAATACAAAGTGCACTTTGAAATGCTTAGGTATAGTGTGAAAAGTCAGGAAAAACATCCCTTAAATTCTTTAAGGTATTTTCGACCACCTGCAACATTAACTAGTTTCCATGAACATTGGCATTAAATTGGTGAAGAGGATACCAGCCAAAATACCATTCTCTTGGTTCAGGGATGAGATGAAAAAATGTCATGGGGAATATGTACATTTGTTTGATTCCTCTCATCAGTAGACGCTCTTACATTCTATAGATATACATACATACATATAGAGACACAGGCCTGGAGAACATTGCTGCCCCAGTAACTAGAAGCGTCCTTGAAGGACAAATTATCTTTTCTCTGGTATTTTCCTTGAAAGATATAGAGAAGGACCCTTAGTCCTCACGAGTACTTTGGTATTTGGTTTGTCCTCGCCCCTCTAAGCCTTCAGGTTGGTCTAGCATTCCTCTGAATGCACCGACAACCAATTATCTCGGATCAAAGACAAATACAAACAAGCAGAAGGCAGTTACTTAACATTTGCAGGATATAGGGCAAGAGTTAAAATAGAGAGCCACATACCATATGTCTCACTACTTAAATTACAAGCTAACCTAAAAATGATTAAATGAAAATTCTCTATTCAACTATCTTGACAAATACAGCTTCTTCAAGCCTTGAAGATCCAAGTCTGAATTTAGAATTTTCAAAGGCTTTGAGGTTCCTGGTTGGCATGCGACAGTGAAGAAATGCCAGCCCTCAGGGCCTGGGCCGGCAACTCATGTTTCTAATGGCTTTTGGTTCTGACCAAAACCATGAAAAGACTTGCAGGAAGGTATGTCGATATTCACCCATGAGGTATAAGATCTTTCTAGACCTCCCAACATCTTTTGCCTTCCCAAATAGCTACCTTTGTCAATTCCTTGGAACTAGAGGTATACATATGGTGATGGCCTCAGGAGGACTGGCCTCAGGAGGCTATCTGCACAGGAAATTCCATGGTTCTGTAGCCCTGGAATAGAGTCTAGAAGAGAAGCATTGTTTCCATGGGGACTTATCCCTTTACTCAACCTTTGCTCCCTGGTGCATCCAGACCAAGGATAAAATGGCATCCTCTAAAGTATGATGTTGGCACAGTGGCTGGCTAGTCTTGTCCAAATCTAAAGGTAGTAGGGGGCACCTGGGTGGCGCAGTCGGTTAAGCGTCCGACTTCAACCAGGTCACGATCTCACGGTCCGTGAGTTCGAGCCCCGTGTCGGGCTCTGGGCTGATGGCTCAGAGCCTGGAGCCTGTTTCCGATTCTGTGTCTCCCTCTCTCTCTGCCCCTCGCCCGTTCATGCTCTGTCTCTCTCTGTCCCAAAAATAAATAAACGTTGAAAAAAAAAAAAACAAATCTAAAGGTAGTGCCACTCATGTGTTTCTATGACAGAAATGTCTCCTCAGAATCTCCCATCATATATTTTCTACTTGCCTTTACATATAATTTGGAAAATATTTAACTCTCAGCTAGAGTAAAAAAGATCATGGTTATAGCATGTCATCGAACTGCATTTCATAATAACATAGATCAAAGTTCTAAATTGATAAGATCAGGGGCGCCTGGGTGGCGCAGTCGGTTAAGTGTCTGACTTCAGCCAGGTCACGATCTCGCAGTCCGTGAGTTTGAGCCCTGCGTCGGGCTCTGGGCTGATGACTCAGAGCCTGGAGCCTGTTTCTGATTCTGTGTCCCCCTCTCTCTCTGCCCCTCCCCCGTTCATGCTCTGTCTCTCTCTGTCCCAAAAATAAATAAACGTTGAAAAAAAAAATAAAAAAAAATAATAAAATAAAATAAATTGATAAGATCAAATCAGATCGTCTGTGCCTTGTGTAATTATTGTGTGAAGGATTTATTGAATTTAGCATGGATTTACTGCATGTAGGCCATAGTTAAACTAGCTCAGACTCCTTTTCACTCCAGACAAGAGTTTCATCGTATTTTGGGAGATTCTCTGTATGTACAATGTACTGCATCTTTCCATGAATATACTCTGGTTTAGTCTCTTTCTGTTCATTCTGATATCCCGTACATCAGACTGTTCTCTCCTATAGATGTTCTTCTTCAGATAGGAGCTCCCTGGGGTTTACTCTTGGCTCTCATCACTTTCCATGATCCTTTTGACATTTTCTGAGAAAATCTTCTCCTGTTCTTCTTTACTCTAAGAAAGTGATAACTGATGATACAGAAATGCTTTGTATCTGAAGATGAAATCTCAGTTCACACAGAATCTTCAAGTTTCACAGAAAATTGCATATGGATCTTGGTTCTATCCTTCCCATAAAGACAGTTGGCTGAGGAAGTTTTCTTTGGAACTGGCATCTCAATGTGACCTGATCATTTGTACAATGCATAATTCATTTTACGATGTAGAGAGTCAGGGGTGGATGGAAGACGAAGGGAAAAGAAATTACTTCTGCAGTCCCCTTCCACAATACACCTACAGCTGAATATAAAACTTGGGGCTTGCTATACAAAGAAAGGTTCAAACACCTCATCTTTTGAATCAGATGACCCTCTCAGCTCTCACTTTGAAAATGATTTTGATGCTACATCCATGACCGTAAACCCACAGATTTCTGAGCTGTCTTCACTTACATTCGTAACAAAGCAGAATTAAAAAGTAAATAAATAAATGAAGAATGGGTCACAAAAGCAAGTCATCTTAAGCTAAGTCAGTAAGATTTTCTTTGGTTCACTGGCAAACTATGGGAGTGATAACTCCACACACATTATATACGTGTCATTAAACATGATGATAAAAGCCCACACATTAAATGCTTTTATTTTGGTTTGCATATTTATTTTTATCGCTGGCATTTAGGTAGTAAAATAGACCGTTAAATGAATCTGCCTTCTCAGACTTACCCTAAACTGAGTGAAGACTTTCTACCCCAAGGTTACAGTGTCTGCTTTCACATCAGCTCATCCCAAATGCAATTTGTTGGGTTGACAAGACAGACATGGTTTTCATTGCCAACATCCAGATAAGTTGTAAGTGGTTCCCTGGTGGTCAATGAGTCATCATGAACTAAAATCTCAATTTTTTTCCATTCCACAGAATGAGACCTTTCCTCTTACTTTTTTTGTTTTGTTTTGTTTTGTTTTGTTTTGTTTTGTTTTAAACCAGCCACATTCTATTCCAGGAATCTTGGGAGCAAGAATCATAATAGCTACAGATGACTGAGTACACATTATTCTTTGCTCAGTGCTTTACACATTTCACTCAACCCTCATTATAACACTGTGAGCCAGGAACAGTGACCCTCTTCATTGAGCAAATACAGAAATTGAAGATCAGTAAGATTTGGTGACTTGACCAAAATCCATTCTACTTAACATATGTAGAGCTGACTTTGGGACCTAAACCTGGTTCTCTAAAAATCATGCTTTAATTACTATATGAGGTATTTTCTTGGTGGACCTAAATCTTTGTCCTCAGAATATAGCTATGTTTCCCTGGCAATGTTAGCAGTGTTTTTGCCGAATTCTTGAGGGTCAATCATGGGGTTATTCAGTGAGACCAAATTCTGAGAACCCTTTCTTTTTCTTTTAATTTTATTTATTTTTGAGAGAGAGAGAGACAGAGAGAGAGAGAGCAAGTGGGGAAGGGGCAGAGAGAGGGTGATGCAGAATCTGAAGCAGGTTCTAGGCTCTGAGCTGTCAGCACAGAGCCGAACGTGGGGCTTGAACCCACGAACTGTGAGATCATGACCTGAGCCGAAGCTGGATGCTTAACTGACTGAGCCACCCAGGCACCCCTTTGAGAACGTTTTCTATGAATTGTGTTTGTTGAAGCCACTGTAGATTACATGTCACAGTGTTACTGTTCTCTTCTGTGGTTCACCAAAGAAGGCCACAAATCGATGAACACTTCCCTAACCAGTACTTGTTATTATACATCTGCTGTGCTTGTTCTCAGTGTGTGGTTCTATAATGTTCATCTCTCTCTCTCTCTCTCTCTCTCCTGGCAGTTTTCAAACTCGTATACCTGAAAAACTTAGCGACAATTCATTTAGTTAAGGCAACTTATAAAACTAAGTCAAGGTGTGTTTTTAAATACGTTATGCAATATCCCTTGTTGATTGGGTCTCAGTTGATCACAGAAGAGTCTCATGGAGTAAATTAGTGGCTTTTGAATTTCTGTTTGTATTGACTATGATGACAATACAATCATATATCATTTAAGCTCAGCCTTGGTAAAATGTTGAGACTCCTAAATTTCTAAAATCCATTGGTTTCCTGCTTCTTCTCAAATCGAAATTAGATTAAATGGAATGCTCTCTTGCTAGGGGTTTTGAAGGCTGGCCTTTTTAAACCTGTGGTAGCCAATGCTAACTAGTCCAAAGGCAATTGTTCTGAGTACATCTACCTTCCTCAAACTGGATTTGACGCTTCTTTCTAATTTCTTAGAATCAGTAAGAATAAAGGCACCTAACTCTCCAGGAAGAAAAGGGAACAATCTGTTCTTTTGACTATCTGATGACGCAACTCTAATTTTTTAATACGCTCACCATAATGAATGCTTCCTATGCATATATTTTTAAGCTTGGGAATATATATGTAAAACCAGGAATAATATCATTATATTATATTATTCACACCCTCCCCAACATGAAACTCTACCACTTAAGATGAATTTATAGATAGTGCCTTGTTCTTGTTTATGTTTTCAAATATGAAGAAGATTTATTTTGAGTCATTGCTATGCTTTCACTCTGTCCCAATTAATTTCTTATAAAATTCCAGATTCATAAAGTTTAATCAACCACAATACATCATTCCAAAAAAAAGTTTGTCATTGGGTAAAGTTGGGCCCAGTTTAGGTGGTATGAATTTGTCTCCTAAAGTTAATCTTTAATCAGAGATTAGTTCATTGTGTGGAGTTCTGCTATTACAGTTGGTGGCACCATATTTACCTGCAAAGATTAGCACTTGATTATGATATTACTTGAGGACATCAGCTGTATAATGACCAGTACATGGATCGCTGGGGAAAAATAGGGTCACTTCCCTGGAACAATTAAGCAGGCCATCTTCCATACTGTTGTATACATTATATACACCACGTATGAATTTACCATCTTTCCTCACCCTGAAGTTTTAGAAGCTGATTATTAGCAGCAAGAGGTAGAGTTCTCCATTTCCCTGATCCAAAAGGAGCTTCCAAACTACCCTCTACTTATTAGGAATATTAAGTATGTGACAAAAGTAATAACAGAAAACATCTGCTATTTAGTATTGAAACAGGGCTGTGGGCAATTCAGTTTGGCTCGATTTTGGAGAAAGCTTGCTCTCATTTCCATGTACATAGACAACCTATATCCAGCTCCTTCCTGTGTACAATACCAGCATAGGCAACGCTCAACGGCTCTTCCAGATTTCTAACCATTTATTTTAAGCACTTGAATAGTGACGACACAACATCAGTCCCCTTAAATCAGTATTTTTTTTAAGGTAGGAAAAAGGCAATTTAACTTCAGACTCAAAACATGATCCAACCCACATCAAGGCCGAGACCTTATTCAACAAGTTCTTGGCCAACAGAAAACTGATTCTGTCTTCCAGCAACCTCTATCCTCAGCAGCAAGTTATTTATCAAAAACGATTGAGATTAAAACATCATGTCATTTAACGTTTCAGACAACAATTGCTGAATTGAACAATTTCCTTACCAAAATTGGAAGAGAATAAAAATAAAACAAACCTACCCTCCCCAACAATCTCTCCAATAAACCTAGTTTTCTTTTCTGCTTTGCCTTCCTTGGACTCATCGAAGAACATGAGTTCAATGGATGAATTAAAGAAAATATGATTATTCTTATTACATTTTTCTATGACAACGATGATTATGGCATACAGATGTATTTTTTACCTAGTAAAATGGGCGTCTTAATCTTTTGCAAAGAGTGTGGTTATTTCCTTCCTGGGAGTGGAAGTTCTGAGCGAGCCAAGAGGCAGAGGTATACTGGAAGTTCGGTTAGCCCGCCAGGAGAAAGCCTGCTTGGCCAGTTTAGGGGACCTGAGCCTGAATGGGGTATTCTGCAACTAACGGGAATGGCAGCTTCTCTCTTGATAACTTCCTTTTTGGCAAGTACAAGGTGTGTTGATGTATTCAGCTGATAAGGCAGAAGAGCAGGCAGAAAATAAAAAGAAAAAGAAAGAAAGGAAAGAAAAGCACAGGATCACAGGCTAATGCACTCAAAATTGTGTCTCAGTATCCTCTAGGCTCAAGTTCAATGCACAGGTTGTTTAGATTTTCAGTGATACTTAACTGTATTGAGATAAGTGAATCACACTTGTTAGTATAAGTTTGAGTTCTTCAATTTTCCACTTCATTCAGATATTTGCATGTGTCCAAGGAAAGCTTTACATGGCTTCGGTTCATCACTTTCCCTCTCTTCTGTTAGCAGAAAGGAACTGAATGGGTTGTTTTACTTTCTCTGCTTTCCATTTCCCAAACAGCAAGAACAAATGAAATTGCCTGCAAATTGTTACCTCTGAGGTCTCTTTCCAGGATACTAGCATTCATAGCAAAAGGACTCCAAGCCAGGTAGGCACATTCTGGAAGGTGAACACCAAAACAATCTACCATCAGCTGCTACAGAATTCATTCATTCAACCATTCATTTCGACAATTGTTCACTCATTCAATTATCTGAATATCTCTGGGATGCCTTCTAGGTGTGGCAGTTGAGAAAAGTGTAAATCCCCTTGGAGGATTGATTTTGCACGGCCATTTCTCGTGGATAGCCTTAAATGCTTACTCTAGTGTTAAATGTGTGCTTTCCCAGTGCTGGACTCTTGAACAATGCTATCAACCCTTATGCACACAAAAAAGTACACGCGCACACTTTCACACGCCAATGATCATTTACTCATATGAATAGAGAGGAATATTGATGGGGAAAAGTGCCAAAGAGAAGACAATTCAAAAGCTGATCATGCCCACAAAATACATATTTTGGGGCCATAGAGTTACCTTCCAGATTAGGTTAACGTTAAAATAGATTTGTATTCGCTGAGCACGTACCAGCTGTATGTTGCGATAGGAGAGGCTGGGTGGGGTAGAGGAGGAATAAGAGGTCCTTAGTGATCGGGGGAGCAGATGGAAGCAAAGCAGCATTAAAAAAAAAAAAACCAAAAAACTTCTTTAATGTTTACTTTTGAGAGAGAGCGTGAGCAGAGCAGGGGCAGAGAGAGGGAGACCCAGAATCCGAATCAGGCTCCAGGCTCTGAGCTGTCAGCACAGAGCCCGAAGCCGGGCTCGAACCCACGGACCCCATCATCATGACCTGAGCCGAAGTTGGACGCCTAACTGACTGAGCCACAAAACATACTCTGAATTATCCGCAGAATAAATAAAGCATATGCAGGACCAGGGTTCCATTATTGAACTTGTGTACATAATTGCATTTCTTATCTTTATGTTTCTCATCAAGTGTATTTTTTTACAAAATATTTTTCCAAATCTATATCTATATCTATATCTATATATTTAAATCTGCTCTGCCAACACTCAGAAGAACTTGTATGTTCCATGCCCACACAAGCACATGGAAAACTATCTTCTGGTTGAGGTTTGTTCATTGTGTGAATGATAGCGTCCTATATAAACACCCCTGGATATTTGGGCACCAAATCACTTTTAGCTCACTTACCAACTTGACGCAGGAATGAACCAGGGAATAAAATAGATTACGTAGGTCTTCCTTTCTTCCAACCAGGCACTTGACCCTGGGGAGAAGAGGTGTGGTTGTTAAAAAAACAGATTTTAAATCGGCCAAGTCAACTAGGAAACATCCTTTAAGGGACTCCTTGGAAGGGAACTGGCTTGGAACCTCAGCAGGCAGACCCATGAGAAGTGCTCCCCGTCTCCCAGCCCCCGCCCCACCCCACCCCCAGCCCCCCAAGCCACTTCGGAATTGCCTTTTGAGTAAAGTGGTTCCATTCAATGGTCAAAGGCCAGGCCAAAAAAACCTGCTGTAACTGGCTTTGGACAGTGCAGACAATTTCCTGGGGAAAACACCACTTTATTTCTGCTTTCCCTGAATCTGTTAAAAACATGTTTGTTTTGGCATTTTTCAGCCTTAGTGTGATTTTTAGTATTCCACAGTTTGAGAGGATTAGATTACACCTTGTGACCAAAATGAGGGCTGGGAGTAAGTTAACTCCACAGCTTAGAATCCTATAATTATGGGTTCAAATAGAAGGAGTAAGGTGAGGCTAGATAAACTTTGTTTTAAGGATTTGATGCAACATACTGAGTATGACTTAAGACATATAATGTTCCTGTGTTATATACTTTGGGCATATCACATGATACCTGTGCCTTAAACATATCATCTGCCAACATTTTACAAGGATTGTGCATGAAGGGTTGTGTCTAAAAGAACTTGGTAGCTGGAAGGGAAGTAGCCAACCCTCTTACTTTATAGAACAGACACCGCATGAGATGGAATAGAAGAGATTGTCTCAGCGTCACACCAAAAAGGAACAGAGCTGTCATGAGCACTCAGGCCCCCTGACTTTCAGCCCCAGACATGTACATCCATGGGGACACTTTTGATCCTGAGCAAAAACTCCTCTGTTTAACACACACACACACACACACACACACACACACACACACACACAACTATTTAAAATATAATAATGTATGTATGAATCATGGAAGCTGGGTTTTGTTTGGTTTTAAAATTACTGACCCAAAGTAGCTCTGAAATGCTCACAGTAGCTCTAAAAATAAAATATGAATGCACTAAAAAAAATTACTAGATAAAGCCTAATTCTTACTCCTTAGAGCAGAGGAGGGACAATCTTGAGCAGGTTTCTAAACATGAACTCAGTTTCCATTGCTACAATGAAGAGTTCCTTTAACAAGAGAAATAAAGAGTGAGAACCTGTTGATAGAACAACTATCTCTTTATTAAAGCTATAGCATAATTTTCTGAGGGAATGATTACATGAAAAAAAAATCACAGGAGACATACCTACTCATCTTGTGAAATAACTACCTGCCCAGTGTCAAAAACAAGGGCAGATTTTTACATACTTGTATTTATTCATTAGGCTCTCTATAAATCCAAAAGGCCAACAGATATTTTCACTGTAATGGTGGAGATATCAGCTTTGAAGTTAATAAAAACTCTGTTTATGGAATCCTCACATAAAGGGATAGTAAAATGTCACCCTTCATTCTACTTTGTTGGACAAGGTTTATTATTATTATTTGACGTTTCATCCCTGTAATCATCTCATTATCACACACATTCTTAGAAAAGGAGGAGAGACTACAGAAGTCAGGCACACTGCCAAGCAGCGTATTTACCACACTAGTTCACCATGTCCACAAACGTGCAGAAAAGCAAAGCCAATGCTTGGAAGAGAGCAATGGACAGCTTCTTTGTGTCTAGCTGGTGGAGACAGAGTAGAGGTGACCAAGATTTTCAGAGGAAACAAGCTTTGCCAGTAAATTACACTGAAGTATAAAATTTTAGAAATAAAATCTATTTATCCCCCCATGCAGTTGCTGTCACAGCCTGAGGATCACAAGATTAGTATTAATAACAAATTATTATAAATGGTAGGAAATTGGTGGGAATAGATACCACTGTGGGGGGAAAAAAAAAAAACAGGATTAATCAGTTTCCTAGCAGATATCTTTCTTCTTCCATGTTTCTTCACCAAAAACAAAGGAAGTGTGGGAAAGGAATGTGGGTATGCAGGAGAGGTAAGCAGAGGCAAAGTTATTTTTGTTACCTGCTGGCTGAATTTCCCTTATAAAAACAATATGTCTAAATAGAATTTACAGTCCTGAATCTCCTTTTATCTTCTGAGACAGAAAATAAGGGTTTAATTTAAAACTTTGTGAGTTTGTTAGCCAGATGAATTTCAGAGCTGTCCTGAATACACAGATAAGGACAGAGAATATGGAAGTGATACGGTCACAGGGCTGAAGTAGTGGGATGGCATGGAGGGGTGCGGAGGAGTGTGGGTGGGGCGTCACACAGAAGAGAGAAGCTGTATAACTAAATCATAGTGATTTAACTTTTATCTAAGGCCGAATAGTTACACCATGACTTGGAATGCTACACCGGGTTTTAAAATCTTTTTGAGATAGATGAAGGTAGGTAACGTCCATGTTACTAGAAATATTTCAGTGGTTGCTTCCCAAATCTCTCCGTTAAAGAGATAAATCACCATGTAGCTTCTGGCTTTGGAACCACCTCTGTCGTCTCCTCTTCCTGCGTGTTTAAAGATGATTTGCTACTAAAATCATAATTGTTACTTCAAAGATTTCGGTCATTACAGATGCTTTTCTGCGAAGAATTAATGATACAATGCCATTCAAATACACTGAAGGTCAGGAGGGTGGCATTTTCAAATCTAAAAGCAATTCAACTGTGGATGATTCATTATTTTCATTGAAAGCGGTCTCCTTTTATGGTTTCTAGCTTTCTCTTAGTGTCAACATTAAAGTCTTCATAGAAGTTTGAGTTAGGATGAGTGCAGCTGGTTTTATGCATTTTTCTGTTCGCTCAGTCATCCACTGAAGTACTTAATGGACTTCAGACTGTGTCAGATGCTCGGCTAGCATGGGGGCCAGAACACAGTGGGAAAAGACCTTGTCCCTGCCCTTGGGGAACTCCAAGTCTAGCAGGTGATTTAAATAGGGAGATAAATAGTAAGATATCAAGAAAGCCACAGTGTTAAGGGAACATGAAGTGTGAACTAGAAGCCCTGACATGAGTAAGGGAAAAGATGTGAGGAAATATGTTCTCAAAAAGAAGACACCAAAACTGTCACTTTATAATGAAAAGAGGTTAACTAACTGGAGGGAAGAAAAATACATGGAAAAAGAAGACATTCTCATTATTAGATAAGGGTAGAATACGTGGAGAATTTAGTGTTTTTGTACCTTGGAGATGAGACATACCGAACGATTTTAATTAGAAGAAAGGAATGATCAAATTCCCATTTGAGAAAAGTGTGGGTCTCTTACATATTTTGGATACAGAGGTAGGAAATCAGTGTGAGAAGCAGTGTAGACCAGTGGTTAAACCAAAGACTCTGGAGGTAGACTGCCTATATTTAAATCCCAGCTCTGCCATGTGACAGCTGTGTAACCCTTGGGGAAGGTCTCTCTGTTCCCTTTTTGCCTTCTGTATTAATAATAGCACTTACTTTATACTGTTTTTATAAGGATTCATACTTGATGTATGTAAGCATGCTTAAAACAGCGCTTAGCATGTAGTGACTGTTGTGTAAGAATGAACTTATAGGAGAATTTTGCAGTGATATATGGAAGAAATTAGGAGGATCTGGGTTAAGAGAGCGCAGCGAGGCTAGAGAGAAGGAAATGGTTTTGAGAAACCTTTAAGAAGTCGAATTCCTGAGACTTGGTAACTGATCGGATATAAAGGATTAGAGAGAAACAAGCAGCTGGGATAAACCCCAGATTTCTGGTTTGAGGGCCTGGTGGATGGTGTGTCTGTTCACTGCAAGAGGCGATACAGGAAGAAAGACCGTTATGGAGAGAGATGATGAATTCAGTTTTGGACATTGGCTTGGCGGTGTCTTAGTCCTTCTAATTGGTATGGTCCAATAGGCAATTGAATATAATATCCGGGATCTTCGGGAAGAGAAGCTTGGCAGAAGATACAGATTTAAGGGGTCCTTAGCATATTAATGATAATTGAAGCCATGGAGCAGATGAGATCATCCTAGAGAGTGAATCAAATGAGGAGAAGGCCAAAGATAACACCCTGAAGAACATTTGAGAAGAGGGTGGAATTATAAAGCTGACAACAGAAACCAAGGAAGAAAAAATAAAGGAGAGATTCCAGCTTCTGGCCATGATGGAATAACTGCACTGCATTAATCCTCCCATTATAAACAACCATAAAACCAGACAAAATATATGAAATTACTGTTTTTCGATGTTGGATCATGGAGTGCAGTTCTCTGATCCCTGACAGAAGGGAAACGAATGAGGTGCATATGCCATGATTGCTCCAGCTTTCTGCATAGAGGCATTTTCTGTCCTGCAGTGCAGGAAGGAAGCCCCATCAGTGAATGATGGTCTTGCTGAATTGAAGAGAGAGATGGAGTTCAGGGTTACTGATGCATAGCTGGAATTTGTGGGTACAGGATTCGGGAAGACCCACATAGGAAAAGAGTTCCTAACATCAATGTGGGGGGGGGGGTGGGCACCTGGGTGGCTCAATCACTTAAGCGTCTGACTTCAGCTCAGGTCATGATCTCACAGTTTGGGGGTTCGAGCCCTGCGTCGGGCTCTGTGCTGACAGCTCAGAGCCTGGAGCCTGCTTCAAATTCTGGGTCTCCCTCTCTCTCTGCCCCTGCCTCAGTCATGCTCTTTCTCTCTATCTCTGTCTCTCTCTCTCTCAAAAATAAATAAACATCAAAAAAATCTAAAAACCAATGGGATCCCATTGAGGATTTGGTGAACACTGAGCTGTGCGTGTGTGAGATGATATTCCATGAGCCTCTGAAAAGAACAACTGCTGAATAAAGACAAGTCTTTGTGGAGCTATGAGGTAGGCAATGATCAGAGCTTGGGCAGGTCTGGGAAATCTTTAATTTCCTACCATCTAGAATGAATAAATCTTATTTAATAGAATTAACATTCAGTAGATTTGAATCCACACATAGGAGAAGGGCATAGCTAGATACACCCTAACAAAATCTGAAAACACATTTTACAATTCTCAAATTGAGGAGCACCTGGGTGGCTCCGTCAGTTAAGTGTCGACTTTGACTCAGGTCATGATCTCATAGCTTGTGAGTTCAAGCCCCATGCCAGCCTCTCTGCTGACAGCTTGGGATTCTGTGTCTCCTGCTTTCTGCCCCTCTCCTGCTTGCTTTCTCTCTCTCTTTCTCTCAAAAATAAATAAATATTAAATTTAAAAAAATGTTTAAATGCTCAAACTGATATGAAAGCAAATTAGCTCTTCACCAGAACAAAACTCAACAAAGAGGGAACAAAATCCAAATGCTAAAGAACTTGATAGCCACATGTTCATTATACATTAATGGTAAAATGTTCCCAAGTTTGCTGAAAAGTATAAAGTAACAAATACAAGAAACTCAACAAGCTGCAGGCCAAATAATCAAAAAGAAAACCACAGCAAGGGACATCATAACAAGAAGAACTAGACCTGCAAAAGAGCAGATGAATGTGACCCTACGCAAAATAAAAATTGATAACTATAGACTCAGAAATAAGATAATGGAATTAGAAAACAAGATGTTTAAAAGAACATTATAGACATGTTAAAAATGTTAAAGAAAACATGAAAACAACAAAGGAAGTCTCAATAGTGAAATGAAAATTATATAAAAAAGAAACATGGAAATTATAGAAGTATAAAATATAATATTGGAATGAAAAAGCACTGGGTAGATTGCATAGCTGGTTAGACACTGCAGAATCAAAGATCAGTGTCCTTGATTCTTCCAAACGTTAAATATAGAATTATCAGGTGACCTAGCATTCCACTTTTGGATATATACCCAAAGAAATAAAAGTAGGGACTCAAGTAGATGTTCATATACTCATGTTCATAGCAGCATTATTCACGCTAGCTAAAGAGGGAAGCAACCCAAGTGTCTACTGATGGATAAATGGAGTAACAAAAGATGGCATATATCTACAATCAGTATTTTTCATTCTTAACAAGGAAGGAAATCCTGAAACTTGCTATAACTTGGATGAACCTTGAGGATATTGTGCTAAATGAAATCAGCTACTCACAAAAGGACAAATGTTGTACGGTTCCACTTACATGAGGTACCTGGACTAGTCAGATTCATAGAGACAGAAAGCAGAATGGTGGTTGCTAGGGGCTAGGGGAGGAAGCAATGGGGAGTTCATATTTAATGGATACAGAATTTCAGTTGAAGATGATGACAAAGTTCTAGAGATGGATGATGGTGACGGTTGCAAAATAAAGTGAATGTAGTTTATGCCACTGAACTTTATACTTAAACATGGTTAAAATGGTAAATTTTACCTTATGTATATTTTAAAAAAATGTTCCAAGTGAGTAGTCTCCAGTAGTCAGTTTGTGATTTTTCTTTTTCTGTTCTGTATTTTGCAAGTGTTGGATAATGAAAATATAAGGGGCGAAGTAAAAAAGAGACAAAATGAAACTAAATAACTATGATCTTTATAACATTCTCTAATGCATAGAGTAGGATTTACGCCCAGTACATATGGGTGCAAATGTCAGAAGAAGATTAATAGTAAAGAATAATACATAGAGTTGGAGTAAAAAAGTGATAGAATGAACTGAGTGAGTGATTTGACTTTAAGATTCCAGAGATACAGCAAAGTATTGCTTTGTTTTTGTTGCATTTTGTTTAGCTTTTGCATAATAAACATTGCCCTGACTTAAAAAAAAAATCCAGTGAACCTGAGAGCAATAAAATCTATCCAAAATGAAGCACAAAGAGAGAGAGAGAAAAGGTAAATCTCTGCTATATGGCTCAGTGACCCATAGGATAATATCAAGGAATCTAGTGTACTTGTAATCAGAGCACCAAAAAGAGAAAAAATAGGTTAGCATTTGCAGAGATAAAGATGGAAGTTCTTCCAAGTTTGCTAACAGATTCAGGAAGTTCAGTAAAACCCAGGCAGAATAAACAAAGGACAAATCATAGCAAGACACATCATAAATTGCTAAAAAAAAAATGTGGTGAGACACAAACGTTCATTGTATATGGGGGTTCATTATATATAGGAGGCAAGAAAGACTACTGACTTCTCAGCAGAAACACTGAAAACCAGGAGACAAAGAAATGCCATCTTTCAAGTGTTGAAAGAACAATAAAAACACACAAAAATCTTTTAACCTGAAGTCCTATGTTTTGTAAAATAATACTCTTTTTTAAAAAAATTTTTAAATGTTTATTGATTTTTGAGAGAGAGACAGAATGCGAGCAGGGGAGGGGGAGAGAGAGAGGAAGACACAAAACCGGAAGCAGGCTCCAGGCTCTAGGCTCCTGGCTGTCAGCACAGAGCCTGATGCGGGGCTCAAGCTCACGAGCTGTGAGATCATGACCTGAGTCAAAGTCGGATGCTCAACCGACTGAGCCACCCAGGCACCCCAAATAATACTCTCTAAAGTCTGTTAATTAATTAAATTAATTAATTAATTTTGAGAGAGAGAAAGAGAGAGAGAGAGAGCGAGCCAACAAGCAGGGGAGGGGCAGGCTCCCAGGATCCATGCTGTCAATGCGGGGCTCAGTCTCACGAACGGTGAGATCATGACCTGAGCCAAAATCAGGAGTTGGGTGCTTAACTGACAGAGCCACCCAAATGCCCTTAATATTTTTAACATGAAGATTTTCTAGATAGGAGAGGTGATAGAATTCATTGCCAGCAAAACTGCATCACAAGAAGTGTTAAGTGATGTTCATCAGCCTGAAGGAAAGTGATAATCTATGGAAACTCATATCTACACAAGGCATGAGGGGTGGTAGAAGAGGGCTCATGTGTTAGTGCACCATTTCCCCTCCTCAGTGATTGTGATGTTCCAGATGATTGAAGCCTCATCACCGTTGTTCTCTGAGAGAAGAACCCTTCCCCTCTCACCCTCTTACTCTCTCCCTCTGCCAAAAATTTCTATCTGGTTAACTGTCACTCATCCTGTGATCAATTCAATAGTGACTTTATCTAAGAAGTCTTCCCTTCCATCCCAAACTGTATTTAGGTCCCCTGCTGTAAGGTCTACTCTTTACTCTCTTCTTACTTCTCTAGGTTTATAATTACACCATTTTACAAAGACATTTGATATTATTATTTCAGGTATCTCTGCTTTCTTCCACTAGAAAATGTGCTCCATGAAAGCAAGGACAATTTGGCTTTGGTACACTGTTTTATACCCAAGGGCTATGTACTTTATGTTTAGTCAATGTTTGTTGAATTAAAATCACAAGTGAAGATTGAGGGTTGAAAGGAAGAATAGTATTAATGTTTAAAACATTGGAGTTAATAGAGCTGTTTTAGGAGAAACATCTCAAAATGTTGTGATGAAGGGGGGACTCTGAAGAACGTGGAAATTGTTAGAATATTAAGGAGGTTGGAGCACTGTGAGGCTACTGTTGAACGAGCTACTCGTATGGATGAATATCCAAGTTTCATAGGATCATGAAGGCTCATGGGATGGAAAAGCAAGACTGCATTTAGTGCATGAAGTGACAAGTAAGTAGATACAAAATGTCCTGAAGAGGGGCAGTGCCTCCTATAGATGAATAGCTGTGTCCTAAAGAAATAGTGATTTATATAGAGGGTAAAGGAGTATTGCTCAGAAGTGGTCTTGAGGTCTTAGGAGATTGGTGAGTCTGCCTCCAGACCCTATGGGGTTGCAAAGTGTAAAATTAAGAGCTTCTGCTCAAAAGAGTTGGAAGCCACATGATAACCTGTCCCCTAGAGCAAACAGGGCACAGTATACAGGCCTCAGGGTGGGCATCATGAACACTAGGCTGAAAAAGGTCACACTGGCCTGTGAGCACAAGGAAAAGGCTACAGAGATTCCATTTGACATTGGGGAAAAGGGTAAGATCTTTACTCCACGCCTGCCTGTTCAAAATACTTTCAGCTTGGGTTAGGCAACTTCTCTAAAGCAAATTCCATGTAAGAAAAGCCTTAGCTCTAATCCTGATGGAAAGCCCTTCTGGAATTTTATGGACCTAAAGGGATTTATAAGTCTTATGAGTGGTAAGATCCTCCTGTTTAATATTTAAATCATTTTGGCTGCAGATAAAATGGGGGGAAAGAGCCTCCTCATCTGTTAAAGGGCATGTTCAAGTTTGCATTATGGTAACTACTTAACCAGAAGAAATCTATGTAGAACAGTGAATTCAGATGCACTGTGATGCATAAGCTTCTCTGCTGCAGGAGATGGTTAAATACCGCAGCCTGCACTGGAGCAGAACAGGTAAAACACTGATAATTTTTATAAAAGTATTGTCTGGATAAGGCATCTGGCCAACCTTTATTAAAAGTTGGGATTTTACCATAGAAACCTGGTTTAAGTTTTCAGTTCTTGTGATAACAATACAAGTGATCTGAAGGAAAACTATAGAATGTTCCCCTTCGGAAGGTTGTTTCTATGTTTTTCCATTTAAGAATTGCATTCATAATTATAGGCATACTTTGGATTATGGGACTTTAAATCTCCTAGGAATCACCCTTAAAATATCAATTCCCGCAGGAAGGACTACACATTCAATGTCATCAGTTATTAACAACTAAACATGGATGGATTTCTTGGCCTTTGGGGAAGAGGGCAAGGCCATGAGATTTGTTGGAAAGAATGACAGGTAGAGATTTCTGCTGTGATATATAAGATGTTGAAGTGCCCGACCTTGGAAGGTGCTCTAAGACAGGAAAATGTGTGAAGAGATAGAGTAATAAAGGGACCAGATCGTGATAGGAATTGGGAGGGAAACACTGACAAACAAAATCTCAATTTTACTTTTACTCACCCCTTCAGCAAATATGGTTGAGCACCTCCTTCATACTGGGAGGTGCCATCCTGAGCAAAGCAAGCAGCAATCTGTGTCCACACGAAGCACGGATTCTAGTGGAAGGAGGTAAATAATACACAAAACAAATGAGTGCATTTAAACCACATTTAAATTTAAGATCAGTGCTATGGAGTAAGATCAATATGGGGAATGGGGTAAAAATGGCCAGTGTGGACATTTGGGGTAAAATTCTAAACAGGCATCCTCATTGAGACGGGACCCTTGAACAAGGATTTCGAGGAGATGAGAGAAGGCCACGCAGACACCTGGAAGAGTGTTCTAAGCTGAAGAAACGATAAATGCAAAGGCTCTGAGGCATGAGTGTGCCTGGAATATTCAAGGAAGAACCAGAAGGCAGTGTCACTGGGGTGAATGAGCAAGAATAGGATGAGGGAGAAGAGTGGCTCTCAGTAGGACTTTGGCTTTTATTCAGTGATATGGAAAGGCACCAGAAGTTTTGTCCAGAGGAGAAACACCATCTAATATATTTTTCAAAGATGTTTTTGGCTGTTGACAAAGCAGGGAGATTGGGAAGACAGAGGCCTCTTGCTGAAAACAGAAAGGTAAAGGTGGATGGGCACGGTGCTTGCCATAGAGATGTTGAGAAACAGTCACAGCTGGTGCACAGTTTGTAGTCAGATCAACAAGATTTGCCATTAGATGCAATACATAGGAGGGAGAGAGGAGTCAAGGATGATGCCAAGATATTTGGCTGAGCGATGAGAGGGGGAAGAATCGTCATTCATTGAGTTAGGAAAGATTTTGGATAGCACGTCAGAGGTTTAACACTGGACATTATTAGTTTGAGATTTCTATTATGTGTCCCAGGGGATATTTCAGATAGGCACTTGGAAGGATCAGTCTAGATTCCCAGGGAGAAGTCTTGGCTGGGATACAAACTTATGCATCATCAGCATTTCCGAGGGAGGGGGTAGTAGATTGAAAAGCGGTCCCCAAACTGGACCCTTAAACATGCCTGTATTTAGAAGCTGGAGATGAAGAAGAACAAGCAAAGATATTGGGAAATCCTAGAAAGATAGGAGGAGAGTTAGGTAAGTACGCGTTCTGAAAACCAAAGGGAAGGGTGTGGCCAACTGTATCAAATGAACGATCATTTGATTTTCGAAGAGAAGTCACTGACGATTATGATAAAAGCAGCTTTGGCGGAATTGGAAAGGCAACACCCTGACTGGAGTCATGTTAAAGAAGAATCGGAAACAAGGAATTTAAGGAGGAGTATAAGCAACAGTGTGGTGCCAGTCTTCAGTCCCCAAGTCCTCACAAAAATATCGTTAGTCTAGCATTAGCTGCCATTCTCTTTTGCCTAAGGCTATCGGTTATCAAGCCAAAAGCACGGATTTGACCTTGAGAGGTCTTCCAAAATTCACATTGGAATGCTCTTTCTCTTTAACCTCAAGGATTGCCTGCTTCTCTTCAATTCTCTTTAATTTAATGAAGTATCACAAACCAGAAAGGAAAAGGACGCACTCACGGAGCTATGGATATGCAACATCCCTGTTCGAACTATCAGAATATCAAAAATCATTTTCTGCTTATTGATTGGAATAATTGTGTAAATAACACTTCTTCCCTCCAATGCCCATCATTAAACAGACCCGCATTCCTGTGATTTCTGTACAGCTGAACTATTCAGCCCACTATTTCGATTTGTGTGGAGACCAGTTTATTTTCTAGGCATGGTGCACTCGTGCAGTTAAGGAGCTGTGTATAGCATTTAAAGTTTTCAGAGTTTGAAAACTTACATGCTTTACGCACCTTACAGTTTGTTACCCGCTTTAGAACAGAAGCAGCCTAGTGATCCTCCTTCATTGCTGAAATGGGAAGCTTGGGAGTATTCTAAATGGAGATTGGCTGCAAGATTTCATGGGACTCTCAGACACCCAGGTTGGGGTGAAGTGAAGGCTGCATCCATCTGAGGAATGTATTTCTCATTCGGTGCTATTTGACCCCAGATGAAATAAAATGTGGCTTCACCTCCAATGTAAATATTGGTCAGTTCCTATCCCATTAAGTGTTCCTGAAGACAAAGATTCTGGTCTATCAATCATAATAATACTCCCATTAGCTCTTAAGCACCATGTTTGAATAGGAAACTGCCTCTCCCTATCTCTCTCTCTCTTTTTGCCTGTTGATGATTTAGAGACAGTAAGACCTCCAGGCTTATCTTGAAAATATTTACTCAGCTTCTTTCAGGGATCATTTTAGAGCACGCTCATCAAAGTGTATGTTTCTGTAAAGCAAAGGGTGACAGAAGACAAGAAGAGCGAAGAACCTCTGTCTGGCTTCATATCTTGGTTGAAGGTGACAGGGAGATTAGAAAACCAACACTGAGGAAATGTTTCTGATTATCTGCTCCATTCAGTAAAACAGAGAAAAAAAGGCATAAATCTCCATCTGGTTTCGTTTTATCTTCAGACCTACCTACACTTCAGGCTTTTTTGTTTTCCTCTTCCTTTTGCTTTGTCTACTTATTCCCTTGTGTTTCTGACTTGGCTTTATCCTTTGAGAAGCTAACCTGAACATGTGCGTTTTAAAAGATAACATATAAAGGTAAGAGTCCATGAGTATTAATGTCGTGTTCCTTCTTTGCTTTGGGGCAAACCAAAGAAGTAGACGAAGGTGATTGATGGAAGGGATTTTAAAAGAACAGTTTCGGGGATTATACTATGGGGAGGATCCTATTGGCCCTATTAAAAATGATGCTTCCCAGGAGTTAACTGTTTTCAATGTTTTCAGAAAGGATGCACTTACATGAGAAAATTAATTACTCTTATCATGATACATCAGGACCTTACTTTGTCTCAGGCAAGATGTAAAGGTCTATGCATGCACTGTCTCATGTGATTACCAGTTCAAAAATCTATCTTGCCTATAGCATGACTCTCATCTCTCAGTATAAGACAGTGAGCCCAGAGAAGCCAACAGATTTCTATAGAGGATCTGTGAACCCTCACTGAATGGCAGACATCTCATGTGCTGTCTGCATACAACAAGGATCACCATGAAACCACTGAGTCAGCTTAGCATGCAAAAGAGATCTGCTTTTGCACATGTCAGGAAGGATTTCCAAACTGAAGAACAATGTCCTTAAGATTGCTGATGTAGATCTTTGACTTTGAAGTGAATGCCCACCTCACAGAGTCATGTTTTTCCAACGCCTTGGACATGCTGCGCCTCTTTTTACATGAAATCATGTTCTCGATTGTGATAGGGATATGAGTTTGGGCACTTTGGTCTAGTCTTGAAGCCTAACATAAGCATTCATGGTTAAAACACACGGAATTAATGTACCTGAACATGCGTGCTAATCTTTATTTTCTCCTGATATGATTCTAATCTCATTTATCTCTGTTGTAATGTAAGTGGCCTATGTGTGTAATTGCATTTTATTTCAACTTCATAGACTTATTCAAGACTTTGAAAACTGTGAAGTGATTATACTTAGAGTACTTATAGATAAAATATCTTAGGTTACCCTACAATTCCTTGAGAAAGGGAGAGTGAGTGATATTGCCATTTTGGTTATAGATTTGTTGAAAGACACAGAAGGTGAATGATATCCTCCAAGATAAGAACTTGTTAGTGGAAATGACAATATTAAAACTCAAGGCCCCTGAAATACAGATCACTTTATCATTCAGCCATGATATTCCAAATCAAACCAAACCAAGTGAAAGATCCGAAAAATACATATTTATGGGACAGTGCAAAGACCATGTATGTAGGTATGGGTTAAGCACTTGGAATTTTTGACAATATTATCAGAAGGATTTTTTTTTTCTTGAGGAAAATAGCTTTGAATTCAATGTTTGGAAGAAAAAATCCATAGGGCAGAACTTGAAAAATTAAAATGTGTAATCATAGGGAAATGGTTTACCTTTCACCTTCCACTTTTAATTTTCCACTGGTCCAAAATAATAATCTTGAGTTCTAGGTTCACTATCTTGAATCTTTGGTGGCCACGGCATGTTTTACTGGAACACATTCGATAGCAGGCAATAGATTTAAAACAAAGAAAGAAAAAGAAAAGAAAACCAACATTTCCCATTCTTAGGAGTTACTTTGCCCCCGACAAATGAATGGTATTACCAGCATGTATTCAGTACGTTGCTGAGATACTGTAGTGGTCAAACCACATTGCTTAGTAGGGAGCTCCTTTTTTCCTGATACAATTGGAATGAGTTCAAAGAACAGGAATAACCAGCAAAGAAGGCCAGCCAACTGATTTATGAATGGAGATTAAAGGATAAATTAAAGAGGCCAAATAAATAGGCTTTGTCCAACCTGTATGTAAGAGAGAGTGTGACAAGAGTAGAAGTTTAATCTTGAATCATTGAAAAGTTTAAACATTAATGAAAATTATTATATGGCGCAATAAAATGAGAGCAGTATTAACATGATAGAGAACATAGGCAAAGGTAAAAAACAGTATTAAACTCATCAAGCAACTTTGCTGGTGTCCAAGAGTGATTACATTCTACAATGAGATCTCCAGCATAATAGTGGAAGCTGTTTTCTGTTCAGAGCTGGACTAAACTCAGACCAAGATGAAGTGGCCTATCACTCAGAAGTCAGAATGAAAAACAATGCTGCCTTTTTCTCATTAGGGTGGTAGATTGCAGTGTATTGACTCCCTTGAGATTCAAATATTTAAATTAATGATTATCAAGAAGTTCAGGGCTTAGCTTTTTTAAGTTGCAGATTCCTGAGTATTCAATAGATATGTTGGGATGCAGGGGAATTAATCAGCTATCTATTGCTGAGTAACAAATTGCCTCAGAACACAGTGGTTTAAACATACTAATAAATATATATCCCCTCACATAGTTCTGGCAGGTCAGGAATTTAGGAATGGCTTGGGTGATTCTGGCTTAGAGTCTCCCATGAGGTGACAGTCAAGATGTCATAGCATCTGCGGTCATTGGATGGCTTGCCCGAGGCTGAAGTAATTCACTTTGGGGATGGCTCACTTGGGTGCTGCCTGGCTTATACTGGCTGTTAGCAGGAGATGTCACTTCTTGCCACATGGATTTCTTCACAGGATTGTTTGTGTATCCTCATGACATGGCAGCTGACATTCCCCAGAATGAGTAATCCAAGAAGACACATGTCTTTTACGACGCAGGCTCAGAATCCACACACCATCATTTCTGTAATAGCCTATTGATTTTGCAGGCAAGCCTTATTCAACATGAGAGGGAACCGTATAAAAGCATGGATGCTAGCAGATGAGAATCACTGGAGGTCATCTTGAAGGCTGGCTACTAAAGAATCCTATGTCAATTTAAATTTCTTTTAAAGTGTGATATTATTTTCTTGTGCAAAATAGTGCTTTCTTAGCTCCCCCATAACAGTAAATGGGGCACCAAGCTAGGTCATTGTCATTAACTTATAAAACCATCATCATTAACTAATGACATTAGTTAATGACATTCTGTGTGTATAGTAGTTGAGATTTGACAGCATATTTTATGCTCGTCAATCATTATCATGTATTCAATGCTGATTATGGTCCACACAATCTCTGCAACAATCCAGACCTCAAAACAAGAGATCTGGAGATTGAAAGGTTAACTAATTTGCCAAAGTTCACAGGGCTGGTGAGAGACGGGAGCAAATTTGAATCCACACTGAAAAAGCGGAGTCCAGAAATAGATCGCAATCCTGGAAGGAAACAGGAGGCACAAACAAATTGGGAAGTTCTAAGTGAGTTTCATAAAGGGATTATTACAGCGGTGTAGGCAGGGTTAGAACCAATGATAAGAGGTGTTTAATGTCTGAGACTAGTGACAGGTTACATCTTTAAGGATGGGTGGGAGGTAGAATTTACCATAAGTTACAGAGCCAACTATTCCAAGTGGACTTCTGAAGGTAGTTATGAACTGCTTTACAGGAATACAGATCATGTGGGGTGTATTAAGGGATAAGTAGTCTGCTGTCACTCTCTTCCCACGTACCCAGTGCCTCCACTTAGGCAAATTCAACCAGAAGTCAGAGGCAATGGAACTCTTTGATGCAGTCTCTATATGGGTTGGGCGAAACATGGTCGAGAGAGGACCTGGAAATACCCAACACACCCACTATTATCTCCTATGCTGTATGCGTTCCCATGAACTCATTTAACTTTACAATCCTGAATACAATGAAGGGACTGAAGATCAGAGAGGAGGATTCACATGCTAAAGTTTCTACAAACTATGATGTGGTCAAATCAGCACTCAAATGTAAGCATTGGACTCCAAGCACTTTGTTTTGTACCAGAATGTCAGAAAGAGTCAAGCTCCTGGTGGAAGATGGGCGTAATTCAGAATTAAGCATAGCCTATCATGTTTCAGTAATACTTCTTATTGCCATAGATTGCTGCCATCACTGACAACTTGTTCATATTTAAGTCAGCTGTGATAAGTGGGGAAATGTATCAGTGGATTCAGTCTAAACAACTGGGGTCATCCAGAAGTGGTCTTATTGTTGGTGGATTAAGTAGTTTATGCTGGTGACGAGCTGTGGTTAGTTATGGAACCTCTCATTTGTAGTCTTACTTCTTAGTCCCATTGACCTGTCTGTGAAAGTGTGCATTAGTCTTTGTCTTCTGGTTAGCATTCCCAAATTCCAGATACCTAGAACAATATCTGGTGTGTATTAAATGCCTGGTGAATGATTAATAAGTGGGTAAACAATCAACTAGATAAGCCGTATCCAATCCCCAGCTTTCTTGTCCAGACCCCAGGTCAACTCTTGGCCACCATCACTAACGCTACCACCATCACCGTCACCATCATTATTTTTTCAGCACATACTAAATGTCTGGTGTGGTGCCAGGCATTTTACATTATGATCTCAACATAACGATGCCAACTATCTTAAGAGGTTTGTTACCTTTCCTGTACAGATGAAGAAACCGAGGCTTAGCAAAGAAAATTAATTGTTCAAGACCACATCCCCAATAAGTGGTAAAGGTGGAATTTGAAGCTGCTTACACTGTCTCTGGAGCCTGCATATTTAACTACTATGCTTTATTATCTCCACCCACCACTTTATCACTGGACTTCAAGCATCAATAAACAATTATCTAAGACTATATTACTCTTGCTATACTTAATATTATCACCCACAGCTTGGCCTCCTTCTTATTATTTTCCCTTGTGTATTAGAGAGTAGCTCACCCTGCCTTTTGATTCCGTTTTGTTACTGAAGATTGCTTGAATCTTCCCTGGGTCTAAAGCCTCTTCTGAGCTCAACACTGGACATTCTGGAAGAAAATCTGAGGCATGAATCTCTAGAGTCTTTTTATTCTTCCAAGCTTCTAGACCACTTGGACCCATCATTTTTATTTTTGATGGTCCTTGGATCCCAGCATATTTTACATTAATCACTGCTCAGGGTATTTCAAGTTCGTGGTGGGGGAGCACTTTGCTGCTTATATTGTGTTTTATATTTTGTAGAGCAATTTAAAGAACTAAATGTAAAGCATCTGAGAGACAGAAAGTGCCTACACAATTGTTTTCCTAGCCAGTTCATTATCTCAAAATTGGAATTAAGCACTAGGGGAATAATCTCTCCGAAGGTGTCTTACTTATCAGAGCCAAACACATTTGCCAATACCCACACTTGACGTACCTGTACTTTGGTTTAGTAATCTGAAATTGAATTTGCTCATCACTTTGGTTCTGAATCTTTCCCTAGGAAAGAGAAAAAAAAAATCATCGGTCTCCATGGCATCACATCTCTTTTTTTTTTTTTTTAGCTTTTTATAGATTAAAACCCAATTCCCGTCCTTCATGATGATTCAGGCTGTGTCTATATTACGCCAACACAACTGGTTAAAAAGGGAAAAGTTCAGTGTAATAATGGTGGAGTTTAGTTGAGAAAATTCTAAATAAAATAAAATTTCACCTATTTGGGAGTCTTTTAAAATTGAGGCTTTCTAGATTCTTAGTACTTCAACTGTTAATATTAGTCATTAAAAAAAAATTCTAACCATTCTGTTTAGAGGTCCTTCTAAATATTTAACAGATTTACATTCCAAAACACTGTAAACTAGATATCTTGAAATATGTTTCAATATGAAACACCTAGAAATACTAGGGGAAATATAAGAAACATTCCCAAAGGTCAAAAAATGAAGAGAAAGGTGGAACCATAAATAAGCTGCCACTTACTGTTTAACTGTCCTGCGAATTTGAGTTTAGTGAATAAAGTGAAAAAGAGAGAAGGTCATGGACCCACACAAGGTGGGAAGTTGGACTTAACATCTTCAAATAAAATCCAGATTTTTGAAAGATTACCCCTTTAATGAGGGAGTACAATAGAAGATATCTGCTCACTAGCTGAGCGATATGACACAAATCTTGGTTTTGTTTTGGCTCTGGATTAGAGGGGAAGGGAGGGAGAAAACTCTCTTCTGAGAACTCATAACAATAGTACAGCTCTGATGAAGATTTGGCATGCAAATTTATACTATTTGAATGGTCCTGAAGATCACAAGTCAAAAAACTCAGCATATGCACATATTAGGCCCAGTTTTCCTCCCCAGAAATCCCCCTTAGACAGAAGTATATATAAGACGATAAGAAAATACTTTTAAGACTTCCTGTGCAAAGATGGGCAGGTGGGCCAACAGCATCAAAATCACTTGGAAACTTGTTAAAAATGAAGAATCTCAGGCCTTACTCTAGACTGGTTGAACCCAAACATGCAATTTAAAATATGTACATATGATTCAAATATAGATTAAAATTTCAGAAGTACTGCTCAAGAAGACAAGCTACCATAAGCAAGATCTTGACCAAACCATATGTTAGACAGTCAAAAATATTCAATAGGGGAATTTTTGGAAGCAGACTTAAAAATAAATGCATTCAGAATAATGTAATTAAAAAGTCGGCCAGAATATATGAAACAACATTACAGTGTTAAAACAACAACAACAACAACAACAACAACAACAACAACAACAACCTTGGAAGATATGTATCAATGGAAACCATAGTTATAAAGGCACCAGAATTAAACTCGGTATAAATAATAAGTAGAAAATAAAGCATAGCTGGAGAGAGAATTAGTGAACTGGAAGGCATACATCAAGAAATTATTCAGGAGCACCTGGGTGGCTCAGTTGGTTAAGCATCTGACTTTGGCCAGGTCATGATCTCACAGTTCCTGAGTTCCAGCCCCATGTTGGGCTCTGTGCTGACAGCTCAGAGCATGGAGCCTGCTTTGCATTCTGTGTCTCCCTCTCTCTCTGCCCCTCCCCCACTCATTCTCTCTCCCTCTCTCTCTTGCTCTCTCTCAAAACATGAATAAACATTAAAAAAATTAAAAAAAAGAAATTATTCAGAATGCTATACAGAGATGAGAAATCTATAAAATGAGAAAGAAAGGTTAAGCATGGAGAAGATCTATCACATATTTAAAAAGCATTCCAGGAGAGAATAGGGAAAACATGGGGTAGGAAATATTCACAGAGAAAATAACTAAGAAAATTCAAGAATTGTTTGAAGACTCAAATCCTTAGATTACGGAGTCAAATATACATTTGAAGCAGTATTTTTTTAAAAACTCACAAACCATTAGTAAAGAAACTATAAAACTTCAAAGACAAAGAGAATATTTTAAACACATCAAGAGAAAAAAAAAAAAAAGGACAGGTTGCCTACAAAGAAGCCCAATTATAGGAATAGAACATTTCTTAACGAAAACACATGAACTCAGAAAACAGAAGCATATCTCTCAAACAAAAGAAAAAAATAACTCTCGGGGCACCTTGGTGGCTCAGTTGGTTGGGTGTCTGACTTCAGCTCAGGTCCTGATCTCACAGTTCATGAGTTCAAGCCCCACATTGGGCTCACTGCTGTCAGTGCAGAGCCTGCCTCAGATCTCTTGTCCCCCACCCCAACCCTCCTTCACTCATGCTAGCACCCTCTCTCTCAAAAATAAATAAATCATTTTTAAAAATAACGCTTTACCTTAGACTGTGAGTCATACTAAACACAAACTCCAAGATGACATAAAATAAAGACATTTTCAGACATTGAAACTCAAAACTCAAAATTACTTATTACCAGTAAACAACATGAAATGAGCCACCAGCCTTGCTGCAAACTATCTCTTTGACCAGAGCCAGCAGCATGAACATTACTTAGAAGGTAACAGAAATGTAGCATCTTGTGTCTCATTTAGAACTTCTCAAACCTTAATGGAAAAAAAAATTAGTTGTTTAGAAGGTACGTGAGGAAAGGAATTGGTAAACATGTGGGGAAATCTAGACAATGTTCATATAAAACATCAACAAATAATTTAGTTGGCAAAGAAAGCAATGTAGAAATAAAGTAATAAAAAGAATGATATGTAAGATGGGAATAAGATAATAATAGCTATACATTTTAAGGTCTTCATAATATAGGGGAAGTACTATTGATTTTTTATTATGCTAAATGAAATTAGTCAATCAGAGAAAGACAAATATCATATGACTCCACTCATATAAGGACTTTAAGATACAAAACAGATGAACATAAGATAAAGAAGCAAAAATAATATAAAAACAGGGAGGGCGACAAAACAGAAGAGACTCTTAAATATGGAGAATAAACAGAGGGTTACTGGAGGGGTTCTGGGAGGGGGGATGGGCTCAATGGGTAAGGGGCATTAAGGAATCTACTCCTGAAATCATCGTTGCACTATATGCTAACTAACTTGGATGTAAATTTAAAAAAAAAATAAAAATAAAAGTAAAAAAATAAAAATAAAAAAAGGAGAAGTAAAATTGGATCTATATCTTCCTAAGCAGTAGATGGCAAATATATACTTTATTTACTTTTTATCAGCAAGTACTACTTTCTCAGCCCACAATATTCTTTATATTAAATAATGATCCTGTTCAGAAACTTCCCACCTTTGTATGCTTCTTTTGCTTCTCTTCTCATTAGCCTCCATTTTAAAGAAAGCATAGTCTAAAATAAATATCTCCATTTTGCTATTACCTACACACTCCTTAAAGACATGCCATCTGGCTTCTTCCCTTACCATCTTAAAAACCTCTTTGCTAAAAGTCACTGTTGACATTCTAGTTAGAAAATCCAATGGCTTGGGGCACCGGGGTGGCTCAGTCGGTTGAGCGTCCGACTTTGGCTCAGGTCATGATCTCATGATTCATGATTTTGGGCCCCACCTCGGGCTCTGTGCTGACAGCTCAGAGCCTGGAGCCTGCTTCGGATTCTGTGTCTCCCTCTCACTCTGCCTCTCCCCTGCTTATGCTCTGTCCCTCTTTCTTTCTTTCTCTCTCTCTCTCTCTCAAAAATAAATAAACATCAAAAAAAAATTTTAAAAATAATAAAAGAAATCCAATGGCTTATTCTTTGTTAGGCTCTATCAATTTCTGTAAAGTCTTGCTACTCAAAGTATATAGTCTGTGGACCTGTGACATCCGTATCATCTGGGAAGCTTGGTAGGAATGCAGAATCTCTGGCTGCACTTCAGACCTACTGAATTAGAGTCTGGGGTTTACGAGACTCTGGTGATTCATATACACATTAATGTTTGAGAAGCGCTGCTGTAAAACACTTGACATTGTGGACCACCCATGAGTCCTTGAAATTCTCTTCTCTTGTGCTTTCCTTATTGCCTTCTTTATTATAATAGGAATTATTATTTTTTTCATTGTTTCTGGTTTATTTTTCTCCTTCCATTGCATAGATGCAGTTATTTACCAAATTCTTCATCTTGGCCCTTGCTTAACTCCCCCGTCCCCCACCGCCACCCTCATCTTCTCTCTTCCTCTCTCAGTAATCTATTCCAGTTCATGTCTTCCGTTACCTTCCTAGATAGGTTGTTTGTTAACTTCAGAAAAAAAAATGGCTGCTTGTTAAAAATAAAATGTCTGGGGCCCCTCACTGGAGCTTCTAAACCAGCAGGTCTAGTTTAGGTTCAGGAATATGCATTTCAAAAGCACCCCCTTCCCTGCCCCAAGTAATTCAGATGCAGCCAGTGCATACATTTTTATTTGGGAGCAAATGCAGTTGATTAGAAAATGGTTATGTAGATCTCCAATCTTGGCTATGTTATTAGTCATTGTAGGGCAAGTAGAAATAAACCCCCAAATATCATTGGCTTAAAGAACTAAAAGTTTGCTTGCTTGCTTGCTTATATCATAGACACCATCCTGAAGGTATCTCTGTCCCTGATGCGATTCAGGGATATG
Organism: Puma concolor; assembly: GCF_028749965.1. Classification (NCBI taxonomy): domain Eukaryota; kingdom Metazoa; phylum Chordata; class Mammalia; order Carnivora; family Felidae; genus Puma; species Puma concolor. The sequence continues at coordinate 53,671,464 of NC_141680.1, forward strand.
GGCTCTTTGCTCATCTGGCTCGGCCAACCCAATTCACTTCACTTCCAGTCATACAAAAGGCAGGGAAAGAGAAAGAAGTAGAATGATGCACATATGTTAAGGACATGCCTGGAAATGGTGTGCCTCAGTTCTGCCCCCATTCTGTTGTCAAACTGGTCACCTGGCTACAAACATAATGCAAGGAAGACTGGGAAGTATAATCTTCCTGCCTATGTGGGAGGAGTAAGTGGAACAGGTGAACATTTAGCCAGTCTCTGCCACAACCCTTAATCTCTGGTCTCACGTTTCCAGCTACCCACAGGATATCTTCTGAGACCAACTGCCCACAGGATATCTTCTCTTGAGTGTTGACCAATGAAACCAAGTCATTATATTTTAAATGAAGTAGAAGTAATGCCTGAATGTCCATGTCCCTTTCCCAGATCGAGCTTCCTCTTCAATTTATTAATTTTGTCAATGGAATCACCTTTCTGGGCACAGAGGCTTACAGCCTGGACATCTTTATCTCCACTCTTCCCCATAACTACACCCAACTATTTGCCAAATCCTATTGCTTCTGTCTTGAAAATATTTCTTCCAACCTCCTACTTGATCACATCCTCAGTGGCATTGCCCAATTCTGGTCCATGTTATCCATTTCTTAAAATATTTCCTTTTTCTCCAATGCATGACACTTCAGCCATCCATTCTCTTTTATATTCTTGTCCTCATTTGGCTCTATGTTTCTCATTGGCTAGGTGGCCCTCTACTGATGTCCTTTGCACAGTATAAATACTACATAACAATTACAGAGCATTAATCACATGTCAAGTGCTGGGTTAGTATTTTACATGGAGTGAACGTTATTATCACCCTTTTCTTTGTGAATAGATAAACAAGGCTCAGGGGTACAGTATTTTCACTGGCTGGCAAATGAAGATTAAGGATTTAAACCATGTAATTTGTAGGACCTCCTAAATTCTAAAGCCCCTGTTTCATTATAAACAAACTACCTCATAATATCTACATCTTTACAATCTACTCCATCCTCTTTTTGAACCTAACTGAAACCGGGATTTCTCCTGTGAACCCACTTTTTACTGAGTCCCATCTAGCGCTTGGTTTTTATTCATTCACACAGCATGTGACACACACAGTCCAAAGTGTGGGTAAGTTTTGTCTCATCCTGAGACTTTCAGTCTATTCTTATCTATTCTTGAAAACAAGCAAAACAAAGCAAACACTTTCTTTTCTTTTAGGAATCAAATTATTCATCTATATTCCTCTCAACTTTTTTTCTGAACATGTATCGAGTTCTTTACTAATAAAATCACTCACTTTCTTTTTGTGGATTACTTGTAGACATCTCACTTTTTGTAGATCCTATAGGTCCAACTTTTATTTTTTATTTATTTTTTTAATGTTTATTTTTTGAGAGAGAGAGAGAGAGCGACAGAATGTGAGCGGGGGAAGGGCAGAGAGAGAGAGGGAGACACAGAATCCAAAGCAGGCTCCAGGCTCTGAGCTGTCAGCACAGGGCTTGAACCCACAAGCTGTGAGATCATGACCTGAGCCAAAGTCAGAGGCTTAACTGACTGAGCCACCCAGGCGCCCCTAGGCCCAACTTTTAGTAGATGCTGTGCATATCAGTGTAAACGTTATATTCAACATGCTGGCTTTGTATTTCCTTAAATTTGTAGCTTCGTTTACTTCACCTTTACTCTTTCAACAACTTCCTCACTTTCAAGATTGACTTCTAGTTTTGCCATATTCGCAACTTAAACTGTAATATTTCAATTCGTAGCTCTCCGACTTGGCATTCTCTCATTCTTACTCCATATGATCTTTAAATTCAGGGTGGCTGCTGGTCCCGTGAGCTCCTGTATATTTTTCCAGTTTATTCATGTAAAAACAAACAATGCTTGTTTTTATCGCTTTTCTCTTGGAAAGGTATTGGGCAGCTGGAGAAAGTCATCCATCGGTACTGAATCCTAGTTACTCTCTCTTGTCTCTTCTTCCTTTACTTACCTTCCATTACTTACCAGGAACTTGTTTCCTGGTACCAGTAAGTGACACTATCTCTACTCCTTTATCTATGACATAAAGCCTTTATTCTATTTTTTTTTTTTTTTTTAAATTTTTTTTTCAACGTTTATTTATTTTTGGGACAGAGAGAGACAGAGCATGAACGGGGGAGGGGCAGAGAGAGAGGGAGACACAGAATCGGAAACAGGCTCCAGGCTCTGAGCCATCAGCCCAGAGCCTGACGCGGGGCTCGAACTCCCGGACTGCGAGATCGTGACCTGGCTGAAGTCCGACGCTCAACCGACTGCGCCACCCAGGCGCCCCAAGCCTTTATTCTAATAAGAACAAAAAGTCAACTTCATATGTAAAAAAGTGAGCTAATTCTATTGACATGCAGTCATTCTTCATTCACTAAACAAGGGCCAAATATCAACAGAGGCCAAAGACTTTATTTAACATTACCTCATTATTAACTAATTTATTCATTATTATCTAATGGGTAACATAAATGGGTGTTGTAATTGATTGAAAGTACAGACACGTGTGTGGGTACATGTGCATTTGTGCACACCTAGGTATGTAAAATTTAATAAAAGAAAGTTAAGATAGGATTGTTGACTCAGAGACAAAACTGGTTAATGCCATACAGGGCAATATACCTTTGGGGATTATCATTTCACTCGTCAGAAATCATTTGCGTCTTTACTGGACAAAATTTGTCTTCCTGTTTGCCTCTACAAAATACGCAGACAATAGAAAGCCTAGCACTTCTCTGAAAGGATTCCCAGTAATCTCTTTGGCCTATTTTTACGTCTTGGATTATTTTTGATTATTTAGATTATTTTTCTAGTGTTCCCCCTTGTCCATCCGGCTCTTGTGATCATAAACAATCTTCAAAACTCATTCTTCTGACCAAGAAAGGCTAGTTTTGTTACATTTGACCGGCAACAAGAGCATAAACTAACCATGTAACTCTCCCTGAATTTACTATGAAAATCTACAATCTTATAGGGTTGAGTAAACATGATTGCCAGAGAATTTACTTCTGTTTGGGAAATTTTCACAAGGAATCTCGATTAGACTTTGCAAAAGCCTCTCTCATTTACTTCTCTATCCTGAGGCCAGGAAGCCAAGCCCAAGGCATTCCTTTATCAAATGTCACTCATAGTACTTATGAATGTGGGTGGGTTTCTCTCTTCTTTTAGTCTGCAAATTCTTCTAAAGTTCCTGACCTTCCAGGAAGTGGTTCCTTTCTTACCTGTGAGCCAAGCCTGAGTCCGTGTTCCTGGAAAATTTTTATAGGCATTGGTTCCACACATAAAGTCAATCCTTATTCCTGAATACTAGGCTTGTAAGACCTGAATAAATGAGACTCATTCTCAAACATGGCACTTCTATGTGATCCTGGTTGCACAATTCATTTGTCCAATTGTGACCTGGTACAAAGGAGGACAGATTTTTATGAAGCTCATGTAAAAGTATTGGTTCCTGAATTATGAGAGACAGTGAGGTGTAACACCACTTAAAAATGTTTTATTTCAGGGGCGCCTGGGTGGCGCAGTCGGTTAAGCGTCCGACTTCAGCCAGGTCACGATCTCGCGGTCCGTGAGTTCGAGCCCCGCGTCAGGCTCTGGGCTGATGGCTCAGAGCCTGGAGCCTGTTTCCGATTCTGTGTCTCCCTCTCTCTCTGCCCCTCCCCCGTTCATGCTCTGTCTCTCTCTGTCCCAAAAATAAAATAAACGTTGAAAAAAAAAATTAAAAAAAAAAAATGTTTTATTTCAGCTTACAAATGCCTGCTAAGTTGATATCCAGAGAATGATACAGAAGAATATTAAAAACTGGTGCTAAATTATATTCCATTTAAACAAGTAAGCTTTTCTTATTAGTTCATTATGTTCTATGTAATATATTCACGGGTTGGACATTGGGAGTGAATCATCTGCTTTCGTGAAGTATGTCTGCTTCTGGACTAAAAAAAACACTGGAAATCCTGACTCAGCCTACTAAAGCCTTCTGAAAATTGTCTAAGCGATGTTAGCTTAGAAACCTAACTAAGAGTGTGTTCTTAGACATATCAAAAGTTCAGATAATCTCTTTACAGGACTGTGAGATTCCCCTTTTGAAGACACAAATTTCTGTAGCAGAGACTTCAGGCAAGCACCACAGGAAAACAAAAAGCAATTTGATACTGAGATGAAAGGCTGTGGTTAATTTACTACAGTAAGCAAAAATATAATGGTGGACATCAAATTCTATTGGAGTATGTTCTAAAACATTTTATGGAGAGGAATCGATATCCTTGGGGATAAGAATATATTATGAACAGGATATGGGAATTTAAGAAACAGAACAAATGAGCACAGGGGAAAAAAGAGAAAGAGGCAAACCAAGAAACCAACTCTAAACTATAGAGAACAAACCAATGGTTACCAGAGGGGAGGTGGGTGGGGGATGGGTGAAATAGGTGATGGATAAAAAAAAAGAATATTTTAGGAACAGAGAAAGCACTGAAGAATATATAGAGCTTTACCATAATACGTATTATATATATGGTGATTGATAGATAAAGATAAATACAGAGATACACACACAGAATAATTGCATTTCAGCTACATTGGCTTAATCTAGAAAAGGCTGAACATCGCTTCTAATCTGACAGTTGTTCCTATGCAGCTTTTATAATAGCGTTGAGTTAATTAAGAAGCATAGGGCATCTGAGACAATCGTAATTATTGCTAGCATCTCTCTTTAGAAGATGAAGGAACAAACTACTGTGATTTTCCAGGAGTCCTCTAAGAAGTCCTAAAGAGAGTTTTACGTGTGAAAGATGTCTTGACTTTGTTCCCTACTTTTAGGGTCTGATCTTGGGGAGACAAAATTAAACGTATTAACTCAAGAAAGTTTGGCACTTAATTGCAATAGGCTTATCGGGGCCTGAGAAAAAAAATAATTGGTTATTTATTTACAATAAAATTACATTAAGCTATTCTAAAAATAATATGGCAAAGAAACATGATTATAAAGAACTTTATCACAAGGAAGGATGTTATAAAAGATAATTAAAGGAAAGATGAAGTGGAGACAAATCACATAATTATTATAAGATATGGAATCTCTGCTATCTGGGCAGATTACACAGACAATAAAAAAATTATCAAAAAACTAACTTGAATTGAATTAAAGACTTAAATGTAAGACCTGCCAACATAAAACTCCTAGACGAAAACTTGGGAACAAACTTATGTGGTGATGTAGGTCAATTATATCTGAATAAAACTAGAAAAGTAAAGCCAACTTATAACACCTGCTTGTTAAGAGCTCTAAGAACAATTTATCATTTAAACTGAGTAAAACAGTTTGAATATTGCTTTAATATAATTGTTTGACAATAAAGAGTTCACCAGTTTTTTCCCTTCTCTTAAATAAACCCATTAACCAGAGCCAATTTTGGGAAGTTCTAACACATTTTTAGTATTTCTTTTCAGACTCAGTATTTGCAGGTCTTATAAACCAAAGCAAATAAAAATGCCCTTTCTGCAAACTTTTTCCAGCTTCTTATATCCATTTGTGCTTTGTCCCTCACTATCATTTCTCATGTTCTGGAACAACGAGGCACTTAAAGGGAAAACTTACTCTTTTTACCTTGATGAACTTACACTCATTCAATGACCTAGCTTATGTATTCACACTTCTGTGCTACCACTGGCCCAGTGTAATTTCATGTTCTGAAATATGTTAGTTGTAACTTTAAACCAAGCAAATAACTTCTATTTCACAGAGAAAGCTGAGAGGTAGATAATTACTAGTCTATGGGGGTGTTTGATGGTATGTGATAATGAAGTATTTCCAGCAACAGGAACACTACAAATGATGTGCCTGAGGTAGGAACGTGTTTGATGTCTTTAGAGAATGCCAAGAAACATGTTGTACATAATGCATCATACAGGCATGAGGGATATTTGAGAGCAGGCATAAAATTCAGGGGAGAAGGATCACTGATGCCAGGAAGCTCTTTCACAAACCTGCTAGAAATCTATAGACTCAAGGGGAAGAACATGGGTTCTATTCTACTTCTAGAAGTTCTGTATATCTGCATCCAATAGGCAGGGGGGTCCCACTAAAGTCGTTTTTGCTTGTTTTGTTTTTGTTTTTTTTTTAAAGAAAAGAACTGATGGGAGTGCCTGAGTGGCTCAGTCCTTTGAGCATCTGACTTCTGCTCAGCTCATGATCTCAGGATTAGTGAGTTTGAGCCCCACGTCCGGCTCTGTGCTGACAGCTCAGAGCCTGGAGACTGCTTCAGATTCTGTCTCCTTCTCTTTCTGCCCCTCCCCCCGCCCCCCCAACCATGCTCTGTCTCTCTCTGTCTCTCTCAAAAACAAATAAATGTTAAAAAAAAATTTAAAAAAAAAAGAAAAGAACTGAAATGTTTTATTGTATCTTAGGAAGATAAACATGGCAAAAGTCTGCTGGTTGGATCAGAGTGGATAAAATGAAGAACCAGAGATGTTAGTTATGTGGAAAGAGAATCAGATGGGGAACGCAGAGACACAAATTTAAACCTCAAACACGCAATTTACTAGCTGTGTGATCTTAAGCAAACACTTGATCTAAAGTTTTTCATACTGTGGGATGCAACCTATCAATTTAGTTGGTTGTGATCAGCATTTTAAAAGTGGAATAGAATGTCATAATATGGAATAGATATAAAATAGGAGAGTGCTTTGTAAGGGAAAGTACTGTCTCATGAAATTTTATTTCAGATATACTATACAATATATAGCTATATATGTGCTTAGCATCTTACAAAGCAACATGTATTTCTTACCCTGGGTTGTCTTTTTACAAGTTGCCTTTCATTGTGTATATTTTCATTAGCAAAAGAGAAGGTAAAATGTCTGCTTTTATTGTTCCACCATGTGGTGTTGGAAAGAAAAGGATAACTAAAATGGATATGCACAAAAACATCATATAAACAGCATGATACAAATGAACAACGGGTGATTGATATTATTATGATTTCTTCTACTACTGTTACTATTTCTACTACTACTGTTATTTCACCTAGGATGAAATGAACTTTGAAATTTCCATGCTCATGCTTCGGGGGGGAAGAAAAAGGAATGCATGAATGTGAGACCTTAATTTCTTGCTGTTTGTTTTCTTATCTTCTCCCTAAATCCCAAACAAGATTCTATTGTAATCTAGTGCAGAATATTTAAAAAAGTAAAGATGATTCTAGGGGTGCCTGGGCAGCTCAGTCAGTTGAGTGTCCAACTCTTGATCTCGTCTCCGGTCTTGATCTTAAGGTTTGTGGGTTCAAGCCCTGCATCAGGCTCCATACTCATAGCACAGAGCCTGCTTGGGATTCTCTCTCTCTCTCCCTCTCTCTCTCTCTCTCTCTCTGCGCCTTCCCCACTCATGCTCTCTCTCTCTGTCTTTCTCTGTCTCTCTCAAAAAATAAATAAATAAGCTTAAAAAAAAAGAGGATTCTTGTGTTAGGGATATGGGTGACACACACACAAATCATTGAAGAAGGGATTTATTTTAGAGGTAATTATTTACATGCTTTAAAATGTCTTTATTCTAAATTGTAATTGTATGATCACACCTCTGCTTTGCCCCCTCAACTGTGAACCTCTTAATTCATCTTTGCATTCCAAGAAGCTAAGACAATGTCTCACATAGAGTAGATACACAATTCATACAGTATTTACAGTGAGCTTTTAAATATTTGATCATTTCCATCCTTGCCTGAAAATACTGCAAATGTTCTCCAATGGGAATCAGAATAAAACCTTGAATTACAAGGTCCCACCATCGTGACCTAGTGCCTGCCTACTCTCTGACCCCATGTTCTATGAATTTTCACATTGGCCACCATGATCAGCCACACTGGCCTTCTCTCTTGCTCTCAAACTTAACACACCTGTTCCCTTCTTGAGCCATTGCAATACTTGCTCCGTTGATATGGATCGCCCTTTTGTTCAACAACTCCCACAACTCAACAACTGTCTCTCTGCCCCTCCCCCATTCATTCTCTCTCTCTCTCTCTCTCTCTCTCTCTCTCTGTTTCTCTCTCTCTCCCTCTCTCTCTCTCAAAAATAAATAAATGTTAAAAAAAATTAACACTCTTATTTTCTTATTTTCTGCTCTGGCACCTAGAATATTTAACAGATGTGATCACTTCAACGGCTTTACTCACTATTCACTCATTAGCAAAAGAATAAATTATATGTGGAAATTGCCTGTGGTTGAGTCATTTATAAACTGTCACATGCTTTACAGCCTTTTTCTGCAAAATCACCTTAAATAAACCAAAGGGAATGTTTGCAAGAAGATATTTTACAACTTTTACATGTGATTTGTTTTTGCTTCCTACTTTCTCTTAGACTTGGTCTTATGCCTATAATCTTATTCCTCATGTGTACTTTTATCTATAATATTCTGACCTAATGCTTGTCTTGGGATAACCTTGCACAGTAATTCGTCTTCATCTTGGATAGCCAGAATAATAGAATGGTAAGGTGCTTTGGAATCCTAGAGCTTGTGAATTGCTGGTAGTCACAGACATTGACATACCCAATAATTTCAGCAGTTTGCTGTTAGAAATCCGTGCATAAACCCAGTAGAAATCCATCAGTCAAACACCACAAAATTTTGTTTAATTCCAACACCTTGGGTATATGAAGGAATAGAATGAATGAATCCCATGGAAACAAAGACTATGCCCAAAGGCAGACAACAAAGGGTATCTGATTCCTAAATCTTCAGAGTCTCCATCACACAAAGCTACTTTGTAACCAGGTTGCCATTGGTCTAGAATCAAATCTGGTATTCTTTTGTGCCAAATGAGAATTCCATTACGGATACATCTATGAGAAATAGTTTATTAATCAGTATATTGCTACATTGACGTATACCAGGATATATATCAGGGTATCAATATATCAGGATTGATTCCTGATACATTGTTTCTGATAAGAGCAGAATTATTTTATATTTTAATTATCTATAAAATCTCCAGTGTCACTGAAGCTTCTTAAGATCTGTAAAGTATTTCCCCATGTTCCTTGAAGACTACCCACTTATTTTACCTGAGCTATTTATGATATTGTAACCAAAAATCATTTGAATTTATACAGAAATTTTCCTTTAAAAAGCCTATTCAAGTTGGTCATAGTTTGAATGTTTTGGCAATCAGGCTTCCTACGAAAAAGTTTTGAGTAAACGTGGCTTGGGAGGTGTTGCTAGCAAACTCTAGTAGGGGAAAGAGTAAGGCAGGAAAAGAAAAACCAATCAAGGGTACATGATTAAGCTTGTTCTCACTATAAGCAGGTGAGTCCAGTCCTGCTGAAGAACTCTAGGAGACTGGTTTAGAATACCTCTGAACTGGCCACCCAATAACTTCGGTCATTGTTTGAAGTCTCATTCTGGGGACCTTTATTTCTCTGACACTTCTAGCTTGCCTTGTGCCCAAGCTAAATATAACCTTTGAGTAGAAAATCTCAGGTGTTTATAGTGTCAAGAAAAGCTGAGATTATACAGCTATGCTACTGACAATGCCTGCCCTATCTTATGTCTGATAACCAAGTGATATATGTCGTGATCACCAATATTTATGTGACCTGTACAAACAAAGCTGCTCCGTTGTACAGATATCATACAACAATACATCAGTCACCTCCAAACACAAGATAATTAGAAATCCATTTAAATCTCTACTAAGTTTCTGGTTCCCGGTAAGATGGAGTAAGTACACAACACTCTGTTTCTTTTTGTTTGTTTGTTTGTCTCTTATATTTACTATAGATGCAAACCTTGAACAGATCATATGCAGCAGCTATCTGAAAACTACGCAAAGTCAGTAGCAAGGTAAATTGGGGTGGTGTGGAGAACAAGAGTTCAATTTACCATTGAACTTATTGTGAATTTACAAACAGTCTTCTTACAGTCCTCCAACCTGAATGAAATTGGGCATAGACACCAGAGTGGGCTTTGGCACAGACAGAAAAGCTAGAGAAGATGCCCTCCAGGTTTGCCTCCAGGAAAGAGAACTGACCGTGAGAAAGTACAGAAATCGCTCTCTGGTTTTATTTCACCTTTTCTTCATACTTGTACATTTCAGCCCTGAAACAATTCAGTATCTTCAGTAACGGTGAGGCCAGCAAGAACCAAAATTCTAGGAGAAGGGAATTTTCTCTTTGATTAGTACACTGTGATCCCAAGAGGGTGGAGGCAATCAAGAAAGTACATGAAGGGATAGAGATATTAAAGCTCCAGCTTTTCTGGTTGGAGGAATAAAAAGGTGAGCCTCAGAGGAAAGCAGAAACAAAACAAACAAAGAAACAAAAAACAAAAACAAAGTAGAAAGGATGAGAGTAGAGACGGTGGATAGGTTAAAGTTCAGGAAAGTGACTCCATTAAACTGTGAACTGTTTGGGATAACCATGGCTTGTTTTCGTAGATCTTATGCTAGTCCTAGGGCACTCTGGGAACTGAACCAACAGCAAGACATGGCACACATGGGACAGGTCCAAATGGCACTTTAAAGACTTTGAAAAACAAATTCACTTTGGAACCACAGCCTATAGAAGGTGGGTTAGAATTTTCAGCTTGTCGGGCACCTGGGTGGCTCATTCAGTTAAGCATCCAACTCTTCATTTTGTCTCAGGTCATGATCCCACAGTTCATGGGATTGAGCCCTGTGTCAGGCTCTGTGCTGACAGTGTGGAGTCTGCCTGGTATTCTCTCTCTCCCTTTCTCTCTGTCCCTCCCTCTCTTGCACTCCCTTTCTCTAAATCAATCAATCAATCATTTAAAAAAAGAATTTCTAGCTTGAAGCTAACAAGGTTAATTTCTTACGAAAACAAAAATATCAACATTTTCCGTAGAATTAGAAAAAGACCCAGAATCTCATCATATACTATTCAAAATCTATAGCACATAATTCACAATAACTCAGCATATTCCAATTAGGAAAATCTCAACTCACAATAGGAACAGATAACTGACAGGTGCAGATAATTAACATAGCACTGATACTGGAATTATGTGAAAGATATTTTAAGCCAGTTGTACAATGCTCTAATAAGCAATTGTAAACACTCTGAAACAAATAGAAATAGAAAGTCTTAGTGAATAAATAGAAGATATAAAGAAGAACCAAGAACTGAAATTAAAAAAACAAAACAAAAAAAAAAAACAAACACAACTCAGTGGATGAGTTCAATGGCAGTTTGGAAATGACAGAGGGAAGAGTCAATGAATTTGAAAATAAACCAATAAGAAATATCCAATCTGAACATCAGAGAATAAACCATTTGAGAAAATGTAGGACAATAACATCCTCTAATATTCGTGTCCTTAGCTTATCAGAAAGAGAAAGAAGGTAATGCTGGAAAAAATATATTTAAAGAAGTCAGGCTAAAACTTTCCCAATTTGGCAAAAATAAGCCCACAGTTTCCAGAAGGTGATTTGACTCTCCAAAGGATATGTGTAAAGAAAGAAACTCAGGCCCACATCCCTCATAATTAAGCTACTTAAAACTAAGGCAAAAACAAAATCTTGAAAGAATTCAGAGCAAAAGTGTACATTATCTATGAGGAACAATGATTCTATTCCTGCAGATTTCTCATCAGATACCATAAAGACCAGAAAGAAAGAGCAAAATGTTTTTTTTTAATGATGACAGAAAAAAATAATTTTCAACCCTGAATCTTTATTCAGCAAAAATGTCCTTAATAATGAAGGTGAAATAAAGGCATTCTCAGATGAAGGAAAACTAAGAGATGTGTTGTCTATTCTAAAATAATTGCTAAATTAAGTTATTTAGACTACAGGGAACTGATACCAGAGGGAACTTTGGAACATCAAGAATATGAAGGAACAGCAACAGAAATGGTAAATGTCTGGGTAAAAATAATAAGAATTTTTCTCTTTGATTAGTACACTGTGATCCCAAGGGGGTGGAGGCAATCAAGAAAGTACATGATCTTCTTGAGTTCTTTAAAATAGGTTTAATAGTTGAAAACAAAATCATAACAATGTCCAATGGGGTTTTTGAAGTATGTGCAGGTAACATATAACAACTATATCAAAAAACCTTTGGGATAATAAGGTTTCCATGTTCAACTTAAAGTAGTAGAATTTTGATTATAAGTACACGGACACAAGTCAAGTCTGTAACTGTAATCCCTAGAATAATCGTTAAAATAACCATACAAAAGGTATAATCAAAATCTCAGCAGATACATTAAAATGGAATACAAAAAATGGGGAGGATTCAAATAACCTAATAGAAAGTAAGAAAGGGAAAGCAGGGAGAGAGGAGAACAGAGGGCAGAAACAGAAAAATATAAAACTAACGTTAGACTTACTCGAATATCAACAACTGTGTATCTACAATTGCATTAAATGTAAATGTCTAAATATAGCACTTAAAAGACAGAAACTGTTAGAATGGATTTGCAAATATGACACAATTTTGTGCTGTCTATAAGAAACTTTCCTCAAATGTCAATAAAATGTTATTATGATCACACTCCTATCAAAGCTAAATTACACAAGGCCTCATAATGAATTCTCCTTATCTCTTCCTTCCATACATATTTCTCACGGCTCCACATTCAACTTCCTGAAATATTATTTTTGTTACACAGTTTTCTGTTGCATATCTTGGGGCCAGGAACATAATAAGTTCTCAGTACATTCCCATTAAATGGAAAAATTAATCTTAAACTTCATTGACTTCAAAATGCCTGCACAGCATTTGCTAATTTTCTTAAGTCAAAGAGGCTTAATTCAGGTAGAACTCTAGGTCAGAATAGGTTCCAAACATCTCATACTTTTCCAAAATGGTCTATCCTGTAATGAAAATTTTAAAATGAAATTTATAATAACTAATAAATATAATAAAATACAAATTATATATATATATATACATATATCACTATACTATTTAATAAAACAGAGTACTGCATTTTCAATAATTCTCATCAAGAATGCCTAACAAAGGAAATATTAGATTTAAGATTCCTCATTAAGTGGTAAATGAACTAAAACTGACCAATCATTTACACATATCTTGCTTCCTAATTGAGGTTTGGGCTACCATATCAATATTAATCTCATGTAACATTGCTGACTTTTTCGATGTGACAGATACATGATATATGCTTTTCACTCATTTCCTCATTGAATGTACTAAATCTACAGGGTTCAGTGTGGAGGAATAGAAAATGGATACACTTCCAGATCAGAATTCCTGAATTTGGTGTTTAAGTACTTTATTTGCAAATCTCTTAAATTCTTTGAGTCTTTGTCTCGTTAGCTGAAAAATGGCAGTGGCTAAGACCAGCCCCACTTATGACTCAAGGTGAATTCCAAAGATCAGCCTACACTCACGTGTAGCACTTTGTGACCTTCATAAGTTTGAAGCCATTTCACATGTATTGCCTGCTTCCAGTTTAATGCTTTTTCTACTGTATTAAATAGTCCTCTTCACTGAAGAGAAAGGACTTTTAAGTAATGCGATTTAAGCCTATCAACGTAGGCAGTAAAACAATGGTTCTTTTACATCCAAATTGTTCTTATTTTCATCAATATAATCTCCTCAAAGAAAATTGTCCTCTAGACCTCCTGTGACGTTTTCTTATACCCATAGAGGAGTCAGTACACAGTCCTGATGCCGGGATAAATACAGAGTCAAGGGAAACCATGTGAGTTAACATATCAAATCACTTGCACAAATAAACCATGCCATAGAAAAGAGAAGCCACGTGCCACATCAGCTGATATCTAGCTTGAATTCCACCCAGAAAGAGTAATTTTGCCTGAAGAGGGTGACTTCACTAGAAGAGAAACTCCCTGTATTAGTTTGCTGGTGTTTCCGTAACAAATTACTACAGACTGGGTGACTTAAAGAACATAAATTCATTTTCCCACAGTTCTGGGGACTGGAAGTCCAAGATCAAGGTGTTGGAGAATTGGTTTCCTCCAAGACCTGTCTCATTGGCTTGTAGATGGCCATCTTCTCTCTGTGTCCTCACATGGTCATCCCTTGGTCTGTGTTTTCTGTGTCCTAATCTCTTCTTCTTATAAGTACAGGAGTCATGTTGGATTAGGGCTCACTTCAGTGATCTCATTTAACCTTAATTACTTCTTTAAAGACCCTGTATCCAAATACAGTCACATTCAGACATACTGAAGGTAGGCCTCAGCATATGAATTTGGGGTAGGGGGGTACATAATTCAGCCCATAGCAGCCATCCCTGAGGGGCTTTACCCATTTTCATGATTCAATAACTTAAAATTCCTTCTTGCTCAACAGTATGAGGAGGTTCCTGACTCACTCAAACATGTGCTATTGAACATGAGATGATACTTTGGATGATAAATCCAGCTCGAGTTGTGCAGATGCAAAGCAAAGACATATGTAGCTGAACAGTCATCTCAGGAAACCAAAGTGAACAGCACAGGCTCCTTTCAGGATTTATCAGTTTGAAAACAAGTGGAAATTATGTTTGATGAGAACTTGGAGCAAACTCACTCTGTGCTGAACTGAAGCCCATTCTTGGCGATGCCCAGAGAGAAGGAGAGGCTGGATGTATTACGGGGCCATTCACCCAACAAACATTCATGTCAATTACACTCAATGGGATTGAAACCACATCTGAAGCATCTCCACAGAGGGTAAACCACAGTGTGGTGGCCAGGCATGGTGACCCTGGTCACTGTGTTTTCCACTTAAAAGCAACAGTGCCTCTCGACACCTTCCTCTGCCATTTACGGTCACCAAGAGGAGCATATTCACTTTCACAGATTATCCTGTTGGGTTCTCTTTTCTGCTTCACTGATGTTTTATTGGGGGGGAAAACAAATCAAGCTTCTGGAGTTTCTTCTCTAAGGCCATCCAAAGCAACAATTTCTATCATTTTCCGAACAGCAGCAGAGCAGAGAATCTTTTCTCTATACCCTGAGGAACAGAACATGTTTCACTGTGTCTGACTGAATTTTTTCTTTTTCTTTTCTCTCTCTCTCTCTCTCTCTCTCTCTGTCTCTCTTTCCTTTTATTTTGAAGAAATAATGGAGGCAAAGAGAAGATCAGCCTTTAGGCCACACAAAAACCGTTTAGCATAGTAAATAAATCAGACTGAATCCTAATAAACCTCTTTTTGGCTACAACTAAACAAGTTTGCAAACTGATGGTTGTGTCCCTGCATTTGCTGAGAAATTACATAACACATCAGGTAGGCCAAAAAAGCACCAATAAATCAATCTTTACTAAACAGAAATGAGACTTGGCAAAGTTGAAGAAGAAAAGGAAGAAGCTGAAACGTGTGCACGAAATTTCCACATTAAAAACTCATCGCTCTTGCCTGGGTCCTGATGCAATTTGAAAGGAAACAGACAATTCTATAATTTTAGCAAAAATATTTATGGTACGGTATACAAGTTCACCAAAACATTCCTCCCAAGTTCTTTAAAAAAAAAAAAAAAAAAAAAACCAGCATTCCTTATCCCAGCAAAGGGGCTGCCTAAATAAATTTATTTTTAGTACATTTCAGAACATTCTGGATTCTGACTAAAAAAAAAATAAAAAATAAAAAGTAAAAAAAAAGTACGTCCACCCTTCCCACCCTCCACCTCCATCAAAGAACTCTCTGGCCTGATGCCCTGTGGCCCTGCATGCTGCTTTATACCACACTTTAGGGGAGCACATGTGCTTTGGCATACATTGTCCTTAGAATCAAGGTCAGTTGGTCAACATTTCAAAGACAAGGTCAAGAATCATGTTGCAGATCTAAGAGGAAAAATGAGGAATTTAAATTAAAAACACTGGTTTTAAATTCTGGCCTTGAGAAACCTATGGATGCTCTATGTTTTAAGTATGCAATGTTTTGGGAAAAAGACATATCAATTTACATGAAGAATATATGAAATAAATATATGAAGAAATTACTATTTGTATCATACCAGGTTATTGTAAGAGTTGAATCAAAGGGGAAAAGTCATGTGAAGTTTGAATCATTGATTCGTTCATGCATTTACACACTCAGGAAGCCCTTACTGAGAGTCTATTTTGTACCACGTAGCACTTCAGTGATCAAGCAGAAGTCTCTGACCTTAAGGGAGTCCGACTATGGTGAGAGAGCCTGAAGGGCTGCTGTTTGTCAGTCAGCATTAGTATGGGAGAGAGGGATGCCCAGTGGTGGGCAGAGAAAACTAAGGAGGTCAAATTCAGGTCAGCCAGGCAAGCTTCAACAATATAAGAGAAGGGTTTTTTTTTGTTTGGTTGGTTTTTGGTTTTTGGATTTTTTTAATCATTAAACATTGCAAAAAAAAGTTACCAAAGTGAACACGAAGATGCATAGATCTCTTTGGGCCCTTTCTCTCATAAGTCTCCCATTTGCATACCTCTCTTTGAAGACATTCCTGGTCAGTCTGTAGAAACAAGACTATAATTGGTTTGTCATGGACCATGGCTGAGATGGCTCCCAGTTGCTCCAGTTCCCAGTATCTGTACCCTGTGTACCCCTCTCCCTTGAAATATGGGCAAAAGCCGTCACTGCATGAACTAACAGAACGTGGGAAGGATGATGAAATGTCACTCCCATAATTACATTACAGGAGAAAACATGTCTAGTTGGAAGACCCTCCCCACCGCTAGCTTGAGAAAGCAGACTGCTGTGTTGTCAGCTTCTGTACAGAAAGGACCACATAACCAGGAAGTGATTGTAGTTTCTCTAAGAAATGGACCACGTAACCAGGAAGTGATTGTAGCTTCTCTAAGAAATGGACCACGTAACCAGGAAGTGATTGTAGCTTCTCTAAGAAATGGACCACGTGACCAGGAAGTGATTGTAACTTCTGGCCAGTAGTGTATAAGAAATTGAGGCCCCCAGGCTAATGGGTCCCAAGGAATTTAATTTGGCCAACAATCACATGTGCAAAGAAGCCAATCCTTCCCCACCCGAACCTTGAGATAAGACTGCAGCCCCGGCCAGCGCTTTGATGGTGGCTTCTGAGACCCTGAAGCAGATGACCCAACTAAGCTCTGCAGGAACCCCCGATCCACAGAAACGGTGACATAATAAATGTGTGTTGTTTCAAGTTGCTAAGTTTATGATGATCTGTAAAGCAACATGAAATAACTAATACTGTATATAATATGAAAAAAAATAGAGAGAAACCAAATACATCAATTGTTCCTTGTGTGGAAGTGATTCAACTCACTGTTAATGATTTTAAGCACAAGTTTTTCAGGGGAATGCATATACTGTAAGGGGACATATGTGTGTTCGTACCTTTAGGGCCTTCAACTGAGGAAGACTTCACTCAGATTTTTCAGAGCAAACACATTCTGACTACAGAATATTCATATTATTGATTTTCTATTGGATTCCTTGTCATCTAAAGGTGGTAATATATGTTCTTAAAATTAAAAAACAATTAAGTTTATTTATTTATTTTGATAGAGAGAGCAGGGGAGGAGCAGAGAGAGAGAGAGAGAGAGAGAGAGGGAGAGAGAGAAAGAATCCCAAGAAGGCTCCACACCAGCAGCACAGAGCCCAATGCAGGGCTGGAACCCATGAAGCACAAGATTATGACCTGAGCTGAAGCCAAGAGTTGAATGCTCAAACGACTGAGCCATCAAGGTGTCCCTATGTTCTTAAGTCCTATATCTCCTTTGGCACAATACATTTCTTTTTAAAACTTTTTTTTAAACATTTATTCACTTTTTGAGAGACAAAGCACAAGTAGGGGAGAGGAATGAAGAGAGGGAGACACAGATTCCAAAGCAGGCTCTAGGCTGTTAGCTGTCAGCACAGAGCCCAATGCGGGGCTCGAACTCACAAACTGCAAGATCATGCCTGAGTCAAAGTCAGAGGCTTAACCGACTGAGCCACCCAGGAGCCCCAAAATACATTTCTGAAGGCAAAGCTCCACTTTTCTCTAGAGGTATCTGAAAAATATAAAAAAATCTTGCAGTTGAAGCAAGTTATGATGTTAAATTCTATGACTCCTACAGTTCTTGGACTCCCTTGATTTTGAGAGATATTAATGATAGATGGTTAAATAAAGGTGAAACTCTAGACCAGTCGCTGGCACGCCTGTTCTGTAAAAGGCAAGACAGTAAACATTTCAGACATTATGGGCCATTTGGTCCCCATTGCTGCTACTCAAATCTACTGTTGCAGCAGATAAGCAGCCTCAGAAAATCCATAAACAAACGAACGGACACTGCGCTGATAAACAATGTATTTATACACGTTGGTATTCGAAGTTCACATAATTTTTGCAGATTAAGAAATAGTCTCATTCTTTTGATTAAAAAAATTATTTTAAAAAGTTAAAACATTCTGGGGCGCCTGGATGGCTCAGTTGGTTAAGTGTCCGACGTCGGCTCAGGTCATGATCTTGGGGTTCATGGGTTCAAGCCCCACATTGGGCTCTGTGCTGACAGCTCAGAGCCTGGAGCCTGCTTTAGATTCTGTGTCTCCCTCTCTCTCTGGCCCTTCCCCTCTCGAGCTCTGTCTCTCTCTCTCTCTCAAAAATAAAATAAACATTAAAAAATTTTTTTAAAAAGTTAAAACATTCTTCACTCATGAGACATATAACAACAGCAGATGGACCAGAGTTGGTCCGTGAGTTGTAGTTTCTGAACTCCTTGCTGAAAATCATTAACTCCCATGTGTGGTGTGTGGTGATCCCAGTGACTTCTATGCTTAATATTTTCAAAATTCAATGAATTTAATTCACATTTATTAAAAAATCTACGTGTAAGAAGTAAGAGGTGCTGCGAGATTCAAAGAGATGATAAGGGAATTCAGAAGGGAGGGACCAAAGTGTCCACGGCATCCTGTAACAGGCACTCATGGGAACTCCTGCTCTAAAAAAAATGCATAGACCTACTTACCACTTTACTTTGTCATTCTTGAACCTGAACGGAAACAGATTTCATGTCAAATCTGTGTCATTATGGTAAGGTTGCCAGGGTGGGGACTGACTGACTTCCATTTACTGTATTTGTTCCCAGAAGTACAGAGCAGTTCTCCCAGTTCCCTTAAGGATTAAGGTGGGGTTTGGGAATTAAGTGATAGACACACCTATGAGCAAGTCCCAGGGACTAACTATTGTCCTTGTGCTCCACAATTCAGTCTCTCAGTCATACTTTACTCCCACCCAATGTGTTCCACTCTGCTGGCCAGTTAATCAGACAAAGCAGGAGACAAGTATGGGCTGGTATGAGATGTCACAGCCTTGAAAGGGCAGTGCCATTCTAATACTCAAAAGCTGCAGCCTTTTAGAAACATGAAACTTGTTCTAATATGTGTGAAAAGACCTGTTAACCTTGGGAAAATATCACCAGCCACTGAGCAAACATTGTCTTTATAGAGTATATGCTTTCATGTCTCTTTCCAAGTCTCTTAACTCATCTTTAGCTTTAAGTTTTATAAGCAAAAGGAAGCGGGAGGGCTGCTAAAGAAGGGGACAGCCCTGGGGCACCTGGGTGGCTCATTTGGTTAAGCAACCGACCTTGGCTCAGGTCATGATCTCGCAGTTCATGGGCTCGAGTCCTGTGCCAGGCTCTGTGCTGACAGCTCAGAGCCTGAAGCCTGTTTCATATTCTGTGTGTCTCTCTCTGTCCCTCTCCAGCTCACGCTCTGTCTCTCTCTTTCTCAAAAATGAATAAAAATTAAAAAAAAATTAGGGGTGCCTGGGTGGCTCAGTCGGTTAAGTGTCTGACTTCGGCTCAGGTCATGATCTCACGTTGGTGAGTTCAAGCCCCGTGTTGGGCTCTGTGCTGACAGCTCAGAGCCTGGAGCCTGTTTCGGATTCTGTGTCTCCCTCTCTTTCTCTGACCCTCCCCCATTCATGCTCTGTCTCTCTCTGTCTCAAAAATAAATAATCATTAAAAAAATTTTTTTAAAAAAGAAGGGGACAGCCCTTAATCAATGACCTTGGATAAAGGAATCATCTTGTTTCCCGTGTCCTTCCAACTCCCATTTTTAACCCTCGTAAGGCTCACTCGATGCTTTCCGAACGTTCATCAATAGGTATACTCCTCAATCTTTTGTGAAGAATAATCTATATGGTCCTTTACTTTGCGCGCCCACCCAGTAAGAAGCAGATCTCGAACTCCACCCCTCCCCCCACCATGAGTGAAATATTT
Organism: Puma concolor; assembly: GCF_028749965.1. Taxonomy (NCBI): domain Eukaryota; kingdom Metazoa; phylum Chordata; class Mammalia; order Carnivora; family Felidae; genus Puma; species Puma concolor. The sequence continues at coordinate 53,691,644 of NC_141680.1, forward strand.
AAAATAGCTGTCAAACAAACTTGGATGCCTCCATCCCAGAGCACACCATACATTCGCAGAGTCTTCCCTTAGAGCAATTATATTTAAGTGAAAATAAAGCAATGTTTTTATTTTAATGGAAAGGGGAAAAATAAAGAAGCAATAGTAGAGGAACATGAGTTACAGAGATGGAAGAAGTCTCTGGAAGCGATCACTTCCTTTATTTGGTTATGTGCAGACTTAGGCTCAAGCCATACCTGAAAAGACAGTGAACACATCTCAAGGAGCCCAGACCCTCACCCAGAAGTATGCAGGGAGCCACCCACAAGGTTTGTTTTAAATCCCTCGCACCGTAATTTTTGACAGTGAATATTTATTGAGACATCAGCTAGTGACACTTAACCTCAAATAGGAAGATCCCTTGTCTTTCCCGAGATGAGGGCTGCACGTGGCATGTTCTCTACAAAAATTATTTTTGTCCTTACCCATGAGCTAAAGTCCTGGCTTAGAAGCAGGATACTGGGATACAATTACAGATTCTTAAATAGACCTGGAAGGAACTTAAGAGAGCTTAACGGGAGGATCACTCATCTTGGAAACAACAATCTAGAATGTCCTGGTGAGTTGAGTTTGCTTAGCTGGTCAGTGGATGTGCTAATTGGATCAAAGACAAATGGCTTTTTTTGTTTGTTTGTTTGTTTGTTTGTTGATTTTTAAAAAAAAAAAAATTTTTTTTTCTCAGGTTCTGAAAGTGGATCAGTTAGGTTTCTTTCATGCTACATGAATGGGCTTTTATGCAGAGACAACAGATTTCCAGTACAAAAGACAGGATTCATGCTGCTTCCTTTTTTCCACTGTCCCAGGAAAAGAGGTGTGTCCTGAGTGGGGAGGGAGTGGGGCTTCTTAGCTTGGACTCTTTTCTTTTCAAGTTTGTTTATTTTGAGAGAGAGAGGGAGAGAGAGAGAGAGAATGAGTGGGGGAAGGGCAGAAAGAGAAGGAGAGAGAGAATCCTAAGCAGGCTCTGCACTGTCAGCATAGACGCTGAGCTGGATCTCAATATGGCCATAACCAAGATGAGCCAAAACCAAGAGTCAGATGCTTAACCAACTGAACCACCCAGGCACCTCTTGCCTGGACTCTAAGCCAGATAGGCATATGATGGTAGTGGGGAGGGAAGGCAGACATTGTTCTGCAAGCCCCAGAGTCTCCTACAAACTGGATCTTGACTTGTCCTTTTAAGAGGGGAATAGTGATTCCAAGGGCAGGTCTCTTCACGTGCCACACCACTGGCAAGAAACAGAATGGGTCCTGTCATCTTAGGCTGCTCCAGGGAGAGGGTCAGATGGTAAGGCTATAGTCCTAGCCCCCACAGAGGGAAGCAGGCCATTGGATCTGGGCTGCTGAGGTCCCAATGGACCACACATATTTAAAAAAAAACGTAGTCAAATATAACTCCTCTTCAAACACAGCATTTTCCCCCAAATTAAACTGTTTCATTATAATGTATTGGCAAGAACCGGTTTTATACTTTTGTTCCATAGGTTAGGACCAATTTGAAAGGCAGTTTGTTGAACAAAGGAAGGGATTCTCTGAACAACTAGGCAGCTGGAAGGAGAAAACACTGGAAATGGGAAACCCCTAACTTTAAATTAGGGAAGATGTGAGGCACCTGGGTGCTCAGTTGGTTAAGTATTTGACTTCGGCTCAGATCATAATCTCGTGGTTCATGAGTTTGAGCCCCGCATCGGTCTCTGCACTGACAGTGGGAAGCCTGCTTAGGATTCTCTCTCTCTCTCTTTCTCTCTCTGCCCCTTCCCTACTTCTCTGTCTCTCAAAATAGATAAATCAACTCAACAAAATAGGTTAGCCAAGACAGGCAGGGCTGTCTATGACTCCCAATTAAGGGTTGTCTCCAGGATACCAAGAGTGAAGTGCCTTCTGACCAAACTGTCTTAGGAACTTTACAAAACTATGCATAATAAAAAAGAAAAACAACTTCTAGGGGAAATCAGGTGAAAAAGTCAAGTATGATGCTAAGGCCAAGGGTAACATTAACTCAGATGAGAATGGACACCAAAAGGTTTTATAATTCTAGACATAACCATAGATTTGGTTCAAGTTTTTTAGTAGCTCTTGGATAATCAACACATAATGGCTATGTGAATGTGTATCATTGTGTGTGAGTGTGTGTGTGAGTATGCATGAATATAAGTGAGTATGTGTGTGAGTATGCATGAGGGTGTGTACACATGTGTGTGCATGTGTGTGGGATTTGTGTGAGTGGGTGTGAGTGTGTGTTCCAAAGAAATGACTTTCCTTGCTACTGTTGTGAAGGCATATGGTAACTGGTAGTCTTTGAATGAGTTCAGCAAAGATTTGAGACTCTGATATTGGCCTATATAGATTTCTCAGTGACATGAAAGCTTGTCCGTGAAACACAAAACAGTAAATATATTAATATTTAAAATTTTGCTTTAAAATAATTTAAATTTTGAATAACTAAAATTTGTCTTATTTTTTTTTTTTTTTGCCGTCAGATCTTCCCTTTCCTTATTGAAATATGGCTTATTCTAGTTAAAATCAATGTGAGCTTTAAGAATGAACATGATTTCTTTGAGCTCATACCAGCCAGGACTTCGTGGCTTTGAGAAATATGATATAGACATTTCATAAACAGCCAAGCATAGCTTCATAATGTGGCATTTCACGCAGATCGCTCAGTGGTGTTTAGAATACAGTGGATCATTTTGGCTGCATGAGAGTTGAAAGATTAAAGACATCAAGATCACTATTTATTTTTTCTACAGCCTCAATTTGCTCATCCCCAAAATGGAAGAGTTGGTATCTACCTTACTTTGTAACTTGACCTCTGAATTCTTTGCCTCTTTTTTTACTGAGAAGTTATGTTGGCAATGCGATATCAACCTGTATTGTTGTATTTGTTGTTTTTAGCACAATAACACTAGTACCAGACACAGTTATTGAGTATGACCATGAACCGTGCATTGTGCTAGATAGACTCTATGCCAAGAATAATTTCAATTAATCCTCACGTTAACTTGAAAAAAATAGCTAGATCATGCTGTTGCAAATGAAGAAATAGATTCTATAACTTGACAAGATCACCCAGTTCGTGTATAATTTAAATTCAAGGTTAAAATCAAGAACTACAAGGGGGTCCTGGGTGGCTTAGTCAGTTAAGCGTCTGACTCTTGATTTTGGCTCAGGTTATGATTTCACAGTTCGTGGTATCGAGCCCCATGTTGGGCTCAGCACTAATGGCATGGAGTGTACTGAGGATTCTCTCTCTCTCTCTCCCTCTCTCTCTCTCTCTCTCTCTCTGCCCTTCCCCTGCTCATGTTCTCTCTCTCTCTCTCTCAAAATAAATAAATAGACACTTTTTTTAAATCAAGAATTATAACAACTGGGAGTTTTTAAACCCTGTATTCATCTGAGACAATTTTGGACCACATATTGTCAGCAGAAGGTAGCACTATGTCAAAGATGGCTCAGCCTGCATGCGACTGAGGCTGTCGGGGAGATATGGGTTAGCTCTCCTCTCCTAGAAAGGACCACGAAACAGCTTATGAAAGCAGAAGACATGAGTCACTTCCAAACGATAGTTTCCACCACACTGGGCAGAGATACAGAGGATCAAAAGTTGGATATGTGACATTCTGCGCTGTGTAAGAGAAGGCAAAGTGTATAATGTGCTGGGGACACCAGAGCAGCCATTCAGATTTCTATTTTATGTACTTCTGTTTTCGCTTCGATTAAATAATTCAATTCTTTATTTCCACTCTTGCAAAGGGGAGAGGGGTAGAGATGGATGCTGAACGAGAGGTAATATAAGTGACCCATTATAAATGGTACCATAAAAGCAAGCTAAAATTTACGGCTGAAAATTATTGTAAGTAAATAGTGATGTGGGCACAGGAATGCATTGGAAATTTGGAAGTGCTGTTTTCCCCTGTGTGAGAAAGATAGCAAGTTTGCCTAAAGCCTCAGTTCGTATGCGTTTATTTCCACTGGCTTTTCTTAACCTCAACAAACACTGTGTATCCCAACTCTGTGCTGTGTGTTTGCATCAACATACAAACACATAGCAATAGACTTTCTGGAGTCTCCAGAAGTCCTAGCTGCAAGATGGTTAAAATGTTTGCTCCACTGTGCCAACTTGCTGTTCTTGTCCACAATCTCTCTGGGAATATTTATCTTTTATGAGTTTCAAAAAAGATTCCTGGCCTTAGAGGAAAGACAGATGAACAAATTAACCCCTATGGGATTGCACTGGCTGCTTCTGGTCATGCCACCTACTTAGACTAATCTTTTCTTCCTTATATCCCCATATATGGGGTGTAGTTTAATGAGGAAAATCATCATTAGTGGAATATTTATTGAGGAATCCAGAGGTCAATGCCACCCACCCTTTCCCCTTATTACTGGATTACAATAAAGATTGGGAAGCCTAATTATGTGGTGTTTGGTACTTTTTACTGTGTGTGTTAAAATGCTCATTCTGTGTTTGTTGGCATTGTTTCTATTTATTGTCTTTATGTATCAGTTTGAGGGTTTTTTTAATACATTTCAAATTACAATTGTAATATTTCAAGCTTTACAGAGTGAATTCTTACAGGCTACATAGATGGCAGTGATGTATGACACTATTATGGTGAAGTTTAGGATTCCTAAGATTAGGATCCATATAATGACTATTCTTTTAGGCCTGCTGATAATGAAAAGGAGAATGAAATGAGGATATAAAAACCCACTTTTTAAAAAACAACCTCTCTGGCTTTAATTCAGCACCTGATGGAAATTCAAACTTATAAATACCTTACTGAGCGCATAAAATAATGTTTACAGACGTGAAAGGGACCTGGAGAGAGAACATGATGCAGGTGTCTGCCTGAGCATCTGAGGTTGGATGGTTATATATGGGACTTATATTCCAATGACAACAGTTGGTTTGGCATGGGGGCCAACTGACCAGAATGGACAGCCATTGCTCTGAAGAAGGATTCTGGAGGGCCAATGTTGTTCTCCATCCTACGACCATGTTTTGCTGGGTAATGGGGAGGGAGTTGGGGATAAGCCACGGCATTGTGAGCTAGTTGGGGGGCCTGAACAGTAGCTATGTAGGAAACAATTTGGACTTGGACATAGGTCAATATTTTAACAAGGAATATGAGTCTACTAGATAAAACCACACACATACTAGCCCTACATATGCTTTCTTAGAATGAGCCTTCTTCTCTTTATAGAGCATTTTTCATCTAATACAAAGATTCTCAGTACATTCATCTGCAATCTCCCCAATTGAACCATCCATGCTATGGACCTCTTATAAGAACTCTTCATTTATTTGAAAAGAGTCATTATTTTCCAGTTTTCTTCTCTTTTCCAAAGGAGTGAGGGAGTGGCTAAGAAGCATTTGAGCTTTGGGGTGAGGCAGATTTGGGGTTTGAATCAAAGTTATCAGTGTTACATCATAGTACACCGTTTCATAACTCAGAGCATTTGTCTGTCTCCTTAGCTATGACGATGGCCACTCGCGGGAATTAAGTGAGGTGAGTCTGTGGACAGTGTTTGGCACAAGTTGGGGGGGCCATATATGTTTCATACCATTTGTTCCTTTTTGTCTGTATAACCCGTGTATCATACTATAAGTATTTGTCCCGGGTCTCATCTCCCTTATTCCATAACAGGCAGCATCTCAGAAGGAGTGTGTTTCAAAAATTTCATCTTTGGGGCACCTGGGTGGTTCAGTCGGTTAAGCATCCAACTTCAGCTCAGGTCATGATCTCACGGTTCGTGGGTTCGAGCCCTGTGTCGGGCTCTGTGCTGACCGCTCAGAGCCTGAAGCCTGCTTCGGACTCTGTGTCTCCCTCTCTCTCTGCCCCTCCCCCACTCGTGCTCTGTCTCTTTCTCAAAGAAAATAAACATTTTTTTTTTTTGGAAATTAACAAAACTAAACAAAACAAAATTTTCATCTTGATTTTCACCACTGCACAGAGGGCAGGACCATGGACCCAGCTAGTAATTACTGTCCATTGAACAGTTCTCTCCAGCTTTTATTCCGAGGACTTCACTTTCTATCACTTCAGGCACTTTTTTCCTTTCTCCTGGATGCATTCTGGATCCTCAATATCCTTTGAAAGTAACATTGGTAAAGTACCTTCCAGGGACACATGTGTAAAGAATAAAGCTGTGTCACTGGAGTCCGTGTGAATATTTTTAAAACTTTTATTTCCTTAGCTACTCCCTATAAATCTCCTTCATCTGGGCTGACAGAGCCTTTGTGTCCCCTTCTAATTTACAGTTCTTATACACTTCACACATCACCACATAAATCCCACACACCCTCGCCCCATCCAAAAATAACTATAGACCCTGAAATTACCCAAGAACTTTTACAAACTCCTTTAGTAATTCCTTATAGAGTCACGTTGGGAGGCCATGCGGCATAATGGTTAAAAATATAGGCTACAGGAATATATATGGGTTCAAATCTCTTCTTTCATTTGCTGGTTTTATGGCTTTTAGCAATGTAATTAATTTCTCTATGCCTCAGTCTCCCTATATGTAAAACAAGGCTAACAATAGTAGCTACATTAAAGGGTCATTTTAGAGGTCATGTAGTTAATGCATGTAAGGAACTTAAGTAGTAGCTGATAAACGGTACTTAGCAAAAGTTGGCAATAATTATTACCTGTAACCACTCTTCCCTCCCCTTCAGTTTAAACTAATAATGCATACATTATACAGTTGTATTTGAATAGTCAGCTTATCTGGGAATTTCTGACAGAAAGAAGCATTCTAGGAAAGCACTAGGGTACTTAACTGCAGCATTGTGAGCATAGTCGCAAAAATTAGCCACAATCTAAATGTCTGTTATTAGAAGAATAGTAAAATGAACCAGAGTGTACCCATTACTGTAGATTATCATACAACCATTTAAAATAATTAAAGGTGGCTCTTGGGTGGCTCAGCCGGTTAAGCGTCCGACTCTCAGTTTCAGCTCAGGTCATGATCTCACGTTCAGTGAGTTCGAGCCCCACATTGGGCTCTGTGCCGAGTCCGACACAGTCTGCTCAGGATTCTTTTCTCTCTCTCTCTCTCTTATTCTGCCACTCTCCTCCTCGCCCTCTGGCTCTCTCTCTCAAAATAAATGAACTTTAAAAAAAATAAAATAATTTCATGTTTCTAAGGTATGTTGTTAAGAATATGAAAGCAAGTTATAGAATAATACATTATGTCACATAGGTAAAGATATGAAAAATATAAACCATGTACCGTACTTCTAAATAGATACATAGAAAGCAGTTTTAAAAGATCCACACCAAATTAAAAGCTGTGATAACCTCAGCAGAAGGTGGTGGAATGGGGCATAGTAAACTGTTTTTGTTTGGTTTTCTTTATTTCTGTATTTTAAATATTATAATACAAATATATTTCTTGTGCCATGAAAAATCAAAATAAGAATAAACAAAGTTCAAAACAGAAAGCTAAAGTGAATACTTTGGTTCAGTGGCATTGAAAGCTATTGACTTTTTTTTTTTTTTTTTAACACTGAACTCTGTTTCTTCCTAGGATTGAGAGAAACATCATGAGAGAAAGTCAGTTTATTGATCAATAATGAGTCAACAGGGCTAATGAGCTCAACTGGTTTGAATCAATGGCATCCTTTCTTAAAGCACGTGTATATAAACAAGTCAATTATGCATTTTCAGATCAATATTAGGAGGACTAAGATTTACTGTTGGGCTTCTTTATGTCCTTTTACAAGAAGGCACCTGTATTTTGTGGGATAAACGAATCCAGAATGAAATAAATCTAAGGACATCCTCCCTGCAGCTTCTGTGTCTCTGGAGGAGACCACATTCCTTTCTGCATTTTGCGTGTTTTACTGCATTTAGAATCCATTCTTTCCTTTAGTATCTAGGACCTTATTTCTCAATGGGGAACTTTTCCAGATCGAAAACAAAAATATCACTACGTTTCTGAGTTCGGGAAATTGTGACATTATGGCTTTACTGATTTTTTTTTCCTGAATTTTATTTTTGGAAGGAGCTGTATAAACATAGCCTGTTGTTGGTCACAAGTGTTCTAAAGGCCAACAAGTGTTTATGAACAAGGACTGAGCTTGTGTGTACCAGCTGCATTGTCCTTCTCCCACTGATAGATTGTAATCTATTCTGTGGACAGGAACTCTGGCCTTTGTTGGGTTGAAAATTCTCATGAACTCAGACAAGGAAAGGCAAGCAAAAGCAATATGCAAGCATCCTCCAGTGAAAACACCAGGTTTCCCGGGATCTGGCTGAGGTCTGAGTGAAGCATGGCCCCACAGAGTCAGGAGAGAGCAAGAATATTGATCACGCCTCATGTTCCCTGTCCACAGTCTGCGGGACTGGGGGGGTGGGGAACGGGGGTGGAGGTATCCAACAACGGAAACTTTGCTGAAGACAGGGTACAATTAGTGTCACCATTTTGGAAACTAATTTCATGATAAAGTTGAAAATGTGCACATCCTTCCTAGGTATTCACCAAAAATATGAAACGTATATACAAGCAAACCTGTTTGTATGTTTCTACAATATAATCTTGTACATATGATAAAGTGAACAGAGGTACATGTAATAACACGGACCACAAACACAATGCTAATAAAAATCTCACATGCATAGATTCTACTCTCAGCTTTACCATTCACCGTGTGTATAATCTGGACATATTTTTTAACCTCTCTGATTTTTAGATGTCTTATCTATAAAAGAGAATTAAGAATAACTTCCTCATGGTTATTGTACAATTTTAAGATAGTATGTGTCAGAAGGACCTGGAATATATAGAGATTTTTTTTTTTCATTTGTAAAATGGTAACAATAGAAGTGTGGCGAAATTTAGGAAGTGTAGCCAGTGTGACAGTGTCTTGATATGTTAATGCTACTGCGCATATGATATTTAGCACGGGCAGTTGTGATATCATGCTCCAATACCCCACAGATCTCCTTACTGAACATCTGAGAGCAAATTGCTCTCATTGGAATATTGTTTGTACCTCCAATTTATTGTGTCATCACTGCATTTTTTTCAAATGTTACCACTCATATATCTAAATCCATCCCAGAAGTAGATAGATCTTGTTACACAGGCTTTATTTGATCCATCCCCTAAATCGGGTATCGGGCACTTAATGAAAACCTGGCAGGTTGCTGGAATCTGGGGAGTAAGGGAAAAATACGATGTGCTATTTGACACCTGGTAGCTCACAATCCAGTATCGAGGTAGAAAATAAGGGAACAAAAAAATCGCAATGGAATAACTGCTCAAATTTACAAAGAGCTTTGGGAAAAGGCAGTTAAGAGCAACTGATTCATCATTTGATTACCTTACCCCACTTGATTTAAATTGAGAATAAAATTATTTGGCTAAAGATACAAGAATCCTGAATTCTTCTCTCACTCTGGCTAGCTCATCATACTTTCCACCTTTAGCCGATCCGTACACTCTCCTTTGTCTTTGCAAAAGTTGTTAAACACATCTGTCTTCTTTATGATAATAGCAGCAATCCTAGTAAATTACTGAAAGAAATAAACTTAATTCTTGCATCAATTCAAAATGTATTTGTCCTAGTAGAATAAAGTCTTATCTCCACGATCTCTACTTGGCATCTAGGTCAAAAAACAACTTAGTTTCATGCTTTATGGCTCCCCAAATATTTTAGGGTTTTTTTTTCTTCATTTAAGAAATTCCATTTTATAGTAGTTGGAACTCTTATTAGAAGTTCATTCTAGGGGCGCCTGGGTGGCTCGGTCGGTTAAGCGTCCGACTTTGGCTCTGGTCATGATCTCACGGTCCATGAGTTCTAGCCCCACGTCGGGCTCTGTGCTGACCGCTCAGAGCCTGGAGCCTGTTTCAGATTCTGTGTCTCCCTCTCTCTCTGCCCCTCCCCTGTTCATGCTCTGTCTCTCTCTGTCTCAAAAATAAATAAATGTTAAAAAAAAAAATTAAAAAAAAAAAGAAGTTCATTCTAAAAAATGCTAGTTTTTTAGACCCATAAGAGTGGGTCTACCCACTCTACCATCACCCCGAATACCACAGTGCTAAACCCGATGTCAGAAAATATATGATTGGATTTGCTTCTTTGGTCATTAGAGCTTGCCGGGTTACTGACAGACACTGAAAAAGGAAGAAAAAGGAAGAAAAAACAAACAAACAAAAAAAAAGAGGCTGAGGTGGTTGCTTCAGGTGAACTATACTGGGTGTCCAACAATAGATCTAAGCAGATTTCTCTAAGTTTTCTGCTTATTAACCCTCTTTGTCTGTCTCTGTCAGCCTGTGGAGTTATTCTCTTGCAATTGCTCACTGTCGTGTGGGAGAACCGCCGACTGTATTGAGCATGAATCAGCTACTAAAATAAGTGTCGGGGGAACTGGGGTATGTCATTTGACCTTCAAATTAATTTTCCCTCGTCCCTGTTTCATTTCTCCTTTCCTGCAACCCCTGCCTCTCTCTTTTCAGCAGACCTCTGCCAGACAAATCAAAAAGCAAACTGCGCCACCGCAAATGTCCTGAACAAGCCCATCCCTCTTTGATTTCTAGGAACACTCATTTGCGAAAAGCACAATAATGTATTCATTCTTGTAGCAGCATCAAGAAATCTACAACATAAACGCACTTTGTATTCCCCCCCCCCCCCGATTTAGGCAGCATCTCTGTTTGTCACCGTTCTTGTCACAATGGTGCTCTGATTTCAGTTAACATGGAGATCAGAGAACAGTACATAAGTTTTATTTGGTCTCTTTGTAATGAGTTAAAACACATACACTTTCAAATTCTATAAACTGCTTGACCTGGGCAAAGCAGGCAACACGTGCTTTGAGGGACCACTGCATCCTTTATCGTCAAGTCATTCGAAATTCTACTGGGGAATAAGCAGAGCAAAAATAGTCCAAATCTTCTTTTGTGAACGTGTGCAAGGACAGAGATGTCACTTATGTAAAAGTTGGCTTCTGAGTCTACTCAGCCCTACATGGAAGAGTCTCCCTTGTGCCTCTCTAAGCTTTCTGTGACTGTAACTTGATAAATGGAAGTTTGGAGTGAGGACACCAATCTGAGTAAAGGCTTTGCTGCTGCTGCTCTGCCACTGAGGGGGGAGAACAGCAGACAGAGCTTAGAGTGACGTATTATGGGATGTGATGAGAGGGAGCACTCACCCAGAGCAAACACAGAGGAGGCACCTGTGAGTCTAATGCCACTTAATGTGCAGATTCAACCCCAGTCGTAACAATACTGAAGGAATCACTGCATTGAGTAACAAAGGAAGAAGACGAAAGGAAGGAAGAAAGGAGAGTAGGAAGGAAGGAAGAAAGGAGAGAAGGAAGGGATGAATGAAGGCAGGAGTGAAGGAACAAAGGAAGGAAGGAGAGAAGGAATGAAGGAAGGAAAGAAAGAAGGAAGGAGAGAGGGAGGGAAGGAAGGAAGGGGAGAAGGAAGGAAGGAAGGAAAGAAGGAAGGAAGGAGAGAGGGAGGGAAGGAAGGAAAGGATGAAGGAAGGAAGGGGAGGAGGAAGGAAGAAAGGAGAGAAGGAAGGAAGGAGAGAAAGAACAAAGGAAGAAAGGAGTGAAGGAAGGAAGGAAGGAAGGAAGGAAGGAAGGAAGGAGAGAAGGAAGGAAGGAGAGAAGGAAGGAAGGTGAGAGGGAGGGAAGGAAGGAAAGGGTGAAGGAAGAAAGAAGAGAAGGAAGAAAGAGAAGGAACAAAGGAAGGAAGGAGAGAAGGAAGGAAGGAAGGAGCAAGGGAAGGAAGGAGGGAAGGAACAAAGGAAGGAAGGAGATCAGGAAGGAAGGAAGGGGAGAAGGAAGGTAGACAGGGAAGGAGGGAAGGAAGGAATAGAATGACTCTCAGTCTAGTGTAAAAATGCTCAGTACCTAGGAAAGCATACCAGGTTGTATTCTTTCATCCATAAACTATGAGTCCCTTTGGAGACACCTATTTCTAAAGTTTAAGAGAGATGAATTTGACAACCAGGGCACAAGGATATTTCTAATTGAGTTTCTCCCTAATCGTAATCTGATGAATTAAAAGGCAAAGACTAGCATTTATCAAACATAGGGAAGGAAAGAAAGTATTCTTTATAGTTTACTTTTTTTTTTTTTTTTTGCTTAAATAAATGAAAGATTGGTGAGGGCCTCTCATACAGATGTGGAGAAAATGAATGTGCCAGAGAGGGCAGAATCCAGAAGACTATTAGGTTGACTTCATCCTGAGAGGCTGGGGATATAGTTAAAACAAACCACAGCAAAGTCCCCCCATTGATATGACCAGGATATTCCTCTGGAAGTTGTAATCATTTCTCTAATTACTATATGACCCTCATATGTTTGGCCAATGCTGTCAGTTTGCCAAAAAGTTGGTCGGGGGCTGTAATCCAATAAGTTTTATTTTCAATTGCACATTCGCAAATTAAACCACAGCTGCAACCCAGATCAACCCGATCTGTGCAGAGAGGCATAGGAAAAGTCAATTAGTTTTTCCACTCTCTAGGGCCAAATGGACAATTAGACTAGACAAAATGGGGGTGGGGCATGCGTGTGTGTGTGTGTGTGTGTGTGTGTGACCATTTCGTGGACAAAGTAAGACTTTGAAGACTGAAGTATCGAGTTCACATAAATCAACCCACCTAAAGCGTGTCGCTTTCAAAAGGAAATTTTTCTGCTATTAGCCTATAAAATTCCAGAAGGTAGGATTTATAGAATGATCATCATCTATTCACCCGCGTCTCACAAAACACATATTGTATAGAAGGCTCTTAAATATTTGCCGAATGAATGTCTGAATGATTGGTGGAAACATGATCCTCTGTGAAAACATGCATTCAGGTAATCACATTCATTTTACCACTTGTTCCTTTCCCAGCCCCCATGTAGAGTTGTCAGACCACGCTGTCCTATATTTGGAATAACAGAGAGCTGTCAATGTAGCAGGTGTCTGGGTTAGCGGTCCAATTGCCTCATTCTTTTGTGGATGTTGCCATCAAACAGTGGGTGAGTTCAAAATTAGATGAATCATCACCTCTCTTGTCACTTGGTATGCCCACCTGCTGACAAGGAGTAATTCCCCCTTAATGGGAATCATCCCCAGTGAAGATAACACACCTCCACATCATTAGAAGCAAGCAGTTCAAGGTTGACCTGGGACAGGGTGTAAGGAATTTAGTGTTTATGATATCATGATTTGCTACAAACAAAGGTAAACTGTGTTTGGAAAAAATGTGTGGCAATGGAAATTTAGCTGTGCCCTTGGAAATATTGTTATCAGTGAATATCGTAGCAACCACAAAATTGCTATGGACTTTTTTTTAAGCTTATTTATTTATTTTTCAGAGAGACAGAGAGAGAGAGAGAGAGAGAGCACAAGCAGGGGAAGGGCAGAGACAGAAGAGGACAGAGGATTTGAAGCGGGCTCTGTGCTGACAGCAGAGAGCCCATTGCAGGACTCGAACCCACGAACTGTGAGATCATAACCTGAGCCAAATAGATGCTTAACCAACTGAGCCACCCAGGTGCCCTGCTATGGACTTTTGTTAACAGGGAATCATCTCCTTGCTGTTTTTGCAAAACTTTTAAGAAAAAATCATTAATTATAAAATAACATCCTAACTCAGCATGCCATTCGGGAATCTATGTCATTGCTTGGCCAGCAATCTCAATAAACTTTTCTAATTCAGCCTCAATAGGCATGCTATGTTTTCTCACCTATGACCTCCATTTCCTATGTCAACAGTGCATTTTCCCCACCCATGTCTGCCTTTCTACTGATTCATCAACCCTTAGCTCTGATCATCTGATTCACAAGTATTTCTCTGGTCTCCCTGGCCACTACTAAACTCTGTCTCTCCTGAGTTGCAATACATTATTCTGAAATTTTATTTTATTATTACTTATCACTAATTATCCATTACTTATTGTATGAAGGAATGAGTGACGGATTTGCCTTCTGGCTTTGCTAACTGTGCAAGCGTTACCTTCCTCTGAGGACAAAGATCATGAATTTTGGTTTTTCTTTGACTCAGCACTTTGCAGTACCCCTTCTACAAAGTAAGAAAGCGGGGCACCTCGGTAGCTCAGTTGGTTGAGCGTCTGACTCTTGGTTTCAGCTCAGGTCATAATCTCACAGTTCGTGGTTTCGAGCCCCACATCAGGCTCTGCACTGACAGTGTGGAGCCTGCTTGGGATTCTCTCTCCCTCTTTCTCTGCCCCTCCCCCACTTGTGTTCTCTCCCTTTCTCTCCCCCCCGCCTCAAAAATAGATAAACATTAAAAAAAAAAAAAAAAAAACAAAGTAAGACTGCAATAACTATTAGTTGAATTGAATTGTACTGAACTGGCCTCATGAGGCTTTTAGTCTAATTGGGAAAAAAGACAGATTAAGCAGCAGAAAAAAAGAAAGGCAAAGCATCAGAATTACAACTGCAAAATAATATGGGATAAAGTGAATATGTTCATCTTGGAGAAATACACTGTAAGGAATTATTGTAGTTGAGTAAGAGGTAATCAGAAAAGATGTTTAGACATACCTCTTGAGCTAAATCTTAAAGGATATTGTTATTTTTTTTTGCTCCAGTGACTAACACATTCAACAGTTCATTAAGAAAGTGGAATATTTGAAATGCCAGAGGTTAAAGTGAGAAAGACATACAATGTCATATACATTCTATAGAAACATAAATTGGCATAAACTTTCTGAAAAGTACTTTGGTTTTATCAGGAAACTTTTGGGAAGTCCATAACTTCACTCCAATTATTTCATTTCAAGCAATCTATTCTATTTTTTTTTTAATATATGAAATTTATTGTCAAATTGGTTTCTAAACAACACCCAGTGCTCATCCCAAAAGGTGCCCTCCTCAATACCCATCACCCACCCTCCCCTCCCTCCCACCCGCCATCAACCCTCAGTTTGTTCTCAGTTTTTAAGAGTCTCTTATGCTTTGGCTCTCTCCCACTCTAACCTCTTTTTTTTTTTTCCCTTCCCCTCCCCCATGGGTTTCTGTTAAGTTTCTTAGGATTCACATAAGAGTGAAAGCGTATGGTATCTGTCTTTCTCTGTATGACTTATTTCACTTAGCATCACACTCTCCAGTTCCATCCACGTTGCTACAAAGGGCCATCTTTCATTCTTTCTCATTCAAGCAATCTATTCTAAATACATAAATAAACATTGGAGCAATGGTTTATATAGGATGATACTAGTCTCTCCTCTTTTATCTATACCATGGGTCAACCTTCAATTCATCACATTCAGTACACTCTAGGATGCCTCAGGACCTTTGCTCTTGCTTTTTCCTTTGCCTGAAGTATTCTGCCACAAACCTTTTCTTCTCTCAGCTAGATCCTATGTATCTTCACCTCTTACTAAGTTTAAATATCCCTCTTCCAGGACTACTTTCCTTCTATTCTCACAGAAGAACAGAAGTTTGGTTGACTCCAAAACTCCCTCCCCCCACCAATATGCTTACATATCACTCATAGGTCCTCACTCTCCTCCAAACATTTACAGACATGTATTGAGAGTCTGTCTTTTCTCTATATTCTAACTTCCATGTGAACAGCAACAGCTCTATCTTTCTTATTTCCGTAGCTAAATGCCAAGCACAGTGTTGGCAGCGCAGGGCACACACCCGGCCAGTATTTGTTAAATAAACATACCAATAATTTCAATAGCAACAGATTAAAAAGAAGCTAAAAATTCAAGAGCCGAGTACTTGTTTATAAGTGGTGATATAGTTGTAAGATGGTATATGATAACCATTAAAACAATGTTCACATTTGACACTCTCCCATAAAAATGCTTGCAACTGTAAGTGCAAACAAAAAGGTATAAGGCAACAAAAATATAACGATCATCACTCTATGAAAGGTGGAGAATGTTTGCAGGAAGTAATTAATGCACTAGCAGACCGTTGACACTGATTATTGCAGCCTGGAGGGCTTGTGGGTGTGCCTCGTTCAAGTTGCAGGCTTGGGCCCTGGCTGTCAGTAATAAGTAAGACGATGAGAACTTTGATCTTATGGAATTTACTTGTTCATGGTAGAGACAGATGATTAACAAGGTATAATTAAATATGTAGAAAGCCAATTCCAAGTTAGAAGCTCTTCTGGGGACCATGCAACAAGGTAGAGTGACAGAGTATATCAGTGCGAAGAGTCCTCTTGGGGTCTGGTTGACAGGGAGGGTTTTTTCCAACCAAGACCTCAGGGGTGAGAATGAGCCAAGCTTAGGAACAGTGTCCCTGAGGTGGGAGAGAACTTGTGACTTCAGTGTTCTTCCTTATGCTTTTCTGTATTTTTATTTCTCTATAATGAACATGAAACAGTTTTAGTTAGAAACAAATTAACTCCATAAAAAGCATATACATTGTCATAAAATTTGCACAGCATAGTGTGAACCACATAAAAAGGAAGAAAGAAAGAAGGAAAGAAGGGAGGGACATGTATACCATTCATTGAACTCAGCTACCTGGTGTCTACATAATGTCAAGATCTCCCACACTGCTCATCCTGACCCCGTATATATCGAGGATCTCAGCTGGAGTCTAAGTTGGGATTTCAACGTGGGAAATTAAATAATATAGTACACATAAATTACTTAAAACAGTGCCGGGTACTTAGATGGTGGGGTGACCTATTTGCCTCAGTTTACCCAGGACTGGTCCCAGTTTTAATGTTTATTTATTTTGAGAGAGAGACAGAGGGACAGAGGGACAGAGCATGAGTGAGGGAGGGGCAGAGAGATAGGGAGACATAGAATCTGAATCTGAAGCAAGCTCCAAGCCCCCAGCTGTCAGCACAGAGCCTGACTCGGGGCTCAAACCCAGGAACCATGAGATCATGACCTGAGCCGAAGTTGGGCGCTCAACCAGCTGAACCACCCAGGCGCTCCTGTACTGGTCCCACTTTTAAAGCCTGGCACCTCCACCCACCTGCCCACAGTCCTAACATACAAAGAGAGTTGGTCACTCTGTTAGCAGGTACTTTTAATGATAAACTAGTGAATGGCACTCCCATTTTTGAATGAGTGTTTTTATCTGGAGAGGAAGAGAGTTTTCCTCACTAACAGCTGATTGCCACCATCCATGTGTATCCCTTAGACATCAGTTCCCTGTGCTGAGTTACGTCAGACCCTTACAAGAGGGGCTGTAGACAGAAACCAAATAGGTGATTTTCACAAAAGCCTCATGAAATAAGCATTGTTCTGATGGCTGGGTGAGCTGGGAAGGGAAAATATTCCTAACTTCCGTAGGGAATATTGCACAGCATTGGTGAATAGAAAAGAGAAGGTAAGTCAGGGCTACAGTCAACTGAGTATTTAGGTTTGTATCTTTTGAAGCCACTAAAATCTTTGAAATTTAGGATGTAATTTCACCTTAGTGTAGTTTTATTACTTTGTTCATTTATTTTAAACACGTGATATATTATAGCAATATTCATGAAATTGAAGGAAGTTAATAATACACAACCACATGATTCTAATATAATAGATGTTATATATTGTCCCAATATTTTTTAATATGCATTTTAAACAGTTATAAGTATAAGATGCTGCAAGTTAGGTATATATATGTCATATATATAAAATCTTTATCTTTTTAAAGCACTTTTAGATTCACAGAAAAACTGAACAAAAGGTTCAAAGGTTTCCAATACACTCCTTGCTCCCATACATGCATAACCTCACCTATTATGAGCATCCCCCACCAGAGTGGTACATATGTTGCAATTTTTTTGAGTTTATTTATTTATTTTGAGAGAGAGAGAGAGCAAGCAGGGGAAGGGCAGAGAGAGAGAGGGAGAGACAGAATCCCAAGCAGCCTCCATGCTCTCAGCACAGAGCCTGACACGGGGCTGGAGCTCACAAACCATGAGCTCATACCTGAGCTGAAATCGAGTCGGTCAGGACTGAGCCACCTAGAAGCCTCACAACTGTGGAGTCTACACTGATATACCATAACCACCCAAAGTCCATAGTTCACACCAAGATTCACTCTTGGTGCTGCATTTTCTACGGGTTTAGAAAAATGTATGACGTATATCCATCATTATAGAATCAATCATACTGAATAGTTTCACCGCCCTAAAAATTCTCTGTGCTGCACTTTTTGAGTCCTTCCACACCAGATCTTTTTACTGTTCTCCACAGTTTTGCCTTTTCTAGAATGTCATGTGGTTGGAATAAGTATGTCGCCTTCCCAGTCTGGCTTCTTTCATTTAGGATCTCCCTTGCCAAGTCTTTTTGTGGCTTCATTGATCACTTTTTTTTGGGGGGGGGGTGCTGAATAATATTCCTATCCTGGATATATGGATGTGCCATAGTCTCATTATCCATTCACCTATTGAAGAACTTCCAGATTGTGGCAATTATGAATGAAGCTACTATCAGCACTTGTGTGCAGGGGTTTGGGTGGACATAAAGTTAATAGCAGAGAGTGTGATTGCTGGGTTGCATGGTAAAAGTATGTCTATTTTTTTAAGAAACTGCCATACTGTTTTTCAAAGCAGCTGCGCCATTTGCATTCCCACCAGCAAGGAATGAGAATTCCTGTGGCTCCACGTCGACACCAGCATTTGGTGTTAGTTAGTATGTTAGGTTTTGGCCATTGTGACAGGCATGTAGAAGTATCTCATTTTTTAATTTAAAAAAAAAATTGTTTAATGTTTATTTATTTTTGAGGGAGAGAGGGTGGGAGGGGTAGAGAGAGAGGGAGACACAGAATCCGAAGCAGGCTCCAGGCTCCGATCTGTCAGCACAGAGCTTGACATGGGGCTCAAACTCATGAACTGTGAGATCATGACCTGAGCCAAAGTCGGGCGCTCGATCACGGAGCCACGCCGGCACCCCTAATTTTTTTTTAATATTTATGTATTTATTTTGAGAGAGAGAAAGAGAGGAAGTGCATGCTAGCAGGGGAGGGGCAGAGAGAGAGGGAGAGACAGAACCCAAGCAAGCTCTGCACTGTCAGCACAGAGCCCAGTGCAGGGCTTGATCTCAGGAACCGTGAAATCATGACCTGAGCCAAAATCAGGAGTCCAACGCTTAATGGACCGATTGACCCCGGCGCCCCTAACTCATTTTTTTTAATTTGACTTTCCTGATGATATAGCATCTTTTCAAATGTTTATTTGCCATATCTGTATCTTCTTTGGTGAGGTTTCTTAAGATCCTTAATCATTTTTAATTGGGTTGTTTTCTTTTTTTTTTTTTTAATTTTTTTTTCAACGTTTATTTATTTTTGGGATAGAGAGAGACAGAGCATGCACGGGGGAGGGGCAGAGAGAGAGGGAGACACAGAATTGGAAACAGGCTCCAGGCTCTGAGCCATCAGCCCAGAGCCTGACGCGGGGCTCGAACTCACGGACCGCGAGATCGTGACCTGGCTGAAGTCGGACGCTTAACCGACTGCGCCACCCAGGCGCCCCAATTGGGTTGTTTTCTTACTGTTGAGTTTTAATTGTTCTTTGGATATTTTTGGTAACAGACCTTAATCAGATATGTCTTTTGCCAATATTTCCTCCCCGTCTGTGGCTTGTCTTTTAAATTTCTTGACAATGTCTTTTGCAGAGCAGAAGACTGTAATTTTAATGAATTCTACTATTAATTCCTTCTCTCATGGATTGTGTTTTTTGGTGCTGTATGAAAAACGCACTGCCAAACCCAAGATCTCCTAGATTTTTTCCTATGTCTTGTTCTAAGTGTTTCATAATTTTGAGTTTTAGATTTATGACCTAACTGTAGGTCTATGACTCATTTGGAGTTAATCGTTTATGAAGAGTAGAAAGTTTATGTCTAGATTCATTTTTTTTTTTGCATGTGGATATTTACTTGTTCCAGCATTCTATATTTTTATTTAATATATCATGCACATTGTTTCCAGTTCTCACATATCCTTTACCACCATCATTTTAAAGGCTGTGTAACATTTCATCACCAACATTGTGCCATAAGGCATATTTACAGAACTGTAATTATGCCCTCAAATGCAAGAACACACTAATGTCTTTGACTGCCTTTGCTACTTACTTGAAAATGCCTGTTAGTAATTTCAAGCACCAACAGTAGGTTATGACATCTATAGACAAAAAAAAAAAAAAAAAAAAAAAAAAAAAAAAAAGTCTGGTGTTTTATTTTGCTTGCATTCATATTGAACATTTTTATCAAGTTTGCTTACTAGTTGTATGTCTTCTCTTGTACATTTCTTTTCCTATTTTTTCCCATTTATCTATCAGTGATTTGCTCTCCTTGACAAATATTCTTCTATTTTTACTAAGGTCTCTTGCTCTTTTCTCATCTTATTTTGTAAGAATAGTGTCTACTCTGCTGTTTACCTTTGTGTTTTGTTATATTTTTAACCTGCATAAAGTTTAAATTTTTACATAGAAATCTATTGAAATTTTTTTTCTTTTTGTGACTTTTTCACTTGTCCATTTAGAAACCTATTTCCCTTCCATGACTTTAATAAATATTCAATTCTATTTTCATTGTAAAATATACACTCTAGTTTTATATAGACATATATCTATATCTATATCTACATCTATATTTACATCTATATATCTCAATTTAATTTACTCTATGGAGAGATTTAAGGCACTGTGCTTTTTTATTTTCCAATTTGTTGCCACTTACTCTACTATGTACTTCAGTGTGAACTCAATGGCATTTTAAAATAACATAATTGGAGTTCACATTTATGCCTTCTTTACTACTGTTGAACTATGTTTTAAGCTAAATTAATAAAGCAATGGCTATGTTGATAAAAAGCCATTTTTATAAATATCATTTGAATATTTTTTACACATTTGACTTACATACATAACCAAAGTTTGGAAAGAAATAATATCTGTCCCAAACCTGATGAAGATTTGCAAATAATCATTTTGAGGTTTTGGATTGCTTTATCTCATTTTTACTGCTCCTTGTTGTATTTTATGACTCATTGATTAAAAGGAGATGCTATTTTAATCTATTTTGCAAACTTCTCGGTAAATAAATCAACAAGTAAATAAACAAATAAATGAACAAAAACCATATATTATTCCATGCTCAGGTTGGGGGGGAGGTGTAATTAATGACAAGACATAAGATTCTGCTCATATGAATAGGATAGAAAAAATATACAACTTAAAAAAATAGATCAAGATGGGGCGCCTGGGTGGCTCAGTCGGTTAAGCGGCCGACTTCGGCTCAGGTCATAACTCACAGTTCGTGAGTTTGAGCCCCGCGTCGGGCTCTGTGCTGACAGCTCAGAGCCTGGAACCTGTTTCAGATTCTGTGTCTCCCTCTCTCTGACCCTCCCCCGTTCATGCTCTCTCTCTGTCTCAAAAATAAATAAACGTTAAAAAAAATTAAAAAAAAAATAGATCAAGAGATCATGACATAAAAAAAACAAAGATTATGAGAGCTGGTTAGAAAGAGCCGTAGAAGACATCTGGTTCAACTAGTTCATCAGATTTGTAATAAAAATAATAGCAGTGAATGTTAACTTGACATGACAACACAGAGACTATACTAAGTGTATTATCTCATTTATTGATCAGAATTACCTTCTACGTACTTCCAGTTTACAAATGAGGAAATTTAGGTGTGATGCCATTGTTTCGGCATGATCATGAAGCCACTGGCCTCCAATGAAGAAAAGTGACTTTCAAAAATTACAGAGTTGAGTCAAGACTATCAAACACCCTGAGATATGCTGATATGATGTGGCTGGTGTAAGACAGTACACACAAACACACACACACACACACACACACACACACATACACACATACATCTAGATTTTCTGATGAAGTCATTTCATTTTTTTTATTTTATTGTTGAAAAAAATTTTAATGTTTATTTTTGAGAGAGAGAGACTGAGCACGAGCAGGGGAGGGGCAGAGAAAGACACACACACACACACACACACACACACACACACACACAGAATCCGAAGCAGGCTCCAGGCTCTGAGCTGTCAGCACAGAGCCTGATGTGGGGCTCGAACCCACAGATTGTGAGATCATGACCTGAGCCGAAGTCAGAAGCTCAACCGACTGACCCACTCAGGTGCCCCTCAATTTTTAAATAGAATCATTTCTAAGTACCCAAAATATACAATGTACAAATATAGAAAATTATTAATACATTTATACTCCTTTAAAGACCCGCTATTGTAAAGATATGTGTGCCTCTCACAGTTGTGACAGATAGAAGTAAAATAATTAATCATAATTCACTGTTATGCTCAGGCTTTCTTGCCAAGTCCGTTTAATGTAATTAGATGTGCTCCTTGCACTCTATTTTGCTGTGATGGGCTCAAATTCTGGCTGGGTTTCATGTGGTGTCATCACATCCTGTAGTCATCATTGTAATTTTCTCCATTAGGGTCGCTCCCTGACGGAGTGCCCTATGCCAGGCATATCATTCTATATTTTCTATTCTGTTAATGATGTCAAGGAATGCATCACTACCACCTTTTCTCCTCGCACCAAAATACCATGAATTGCCAACGTATGATTTAAATGGGGGGGAGGGGATCTTAGGCTACAAGGCAGAGCTCTGGCGTATAGAAGCCTGTAGTTAATCTTTTGTCTCTCTTGTAAACTAGCGGATCACTTCAAGTTACTTAATCTTTCTAATTCTCATTTTACCTGTCTGTAAAATGGGGGTAAGGATTCACAGAGTCTCAGGGATTTTATAGAGATTTACATTTACAGCATGTAATTGATTCTCAAGAAATATTAAGTTGCCTTTCCAAAGACAGGTTTCTTTCCGTAGAAATGGGGCAGTCCTTGAGATCCTGTTTGCATAGTTATCACGGATAAGTTTTAACCCGAGTACTTCTTTTACCCTAATTCGGCCTTGAATATTAACATGGCATTCCTAATTAGGTCTTAATCTCGTTGGGAGAGTTAACAGTAAGTACTAAGGACTCACATAACACAATCTAAGCTTGCGTATTAGTCCAGAGAAGGACAGCTATAATTTTCCATTCTTCTCTGGTTGATTTTCCCCTATTAACATTATTTGCTGAAGATGGAATTTCATAGTAGGAACAGAAGGGGAGGGAAAAGAAGGATTTCAGCTTATGATGATCACAGAGCCATCTCTGAAGGGCTTGGTCTTATACATGCTGGGTGCCAAACTTTGGTCTTCATTCTGAACTTCCTTACACATTCTCTTGGATACACGAAGCGAAAAGCCGAAGCCACTGCAGCGGATAGATTTTTACAATGGCGAAATATGACGGAAAAGACTCTGGGCTCATCATTCAGAGAAACCATCTGTGCCAGAGTAACTGTCTGTAGAGGGAAAAAATAAATCATTTTCAAAAATCCCATTGCTCCAAAATCTGGTCCAGTGCCACCGTCCTGAGTGCCAACTATTCCATCTGGCAAAAGCAAGTCATGGAAAAGCACAAAAGCAATTTACCCAATTGGCCTGGGCAGAAAGTTTATTCTTCAATTATTTTTTTGTGAGTCTTTCCTCTGAGTGTGGCTCAGATAGTTCTGCACTGGGATCCCCAGCTGGGCAGGGTTCAACTAGGCAAAAACACAACTTGGGGTGAGTAGCAGTGAAATTTGCAGTTAGTCTCCCTCATTTAGAATCCTCCCTCCTGTTTAGAATCCCTCTTTCTGAATGGGTTAACCCTATCGAGTGGTTTTTAAAGAGGAGCTTCCTGATAGGATCATACAGCGAGATACAGAGTAAGTTGGTATTCAAATTTACTATTACAAACTATCAGGGATCTTTGAAAATTTATAATCTGACAGCTTCGCTTCTTAGATGGGCTGCTGTGGTGAATGCAATTAATTGGGGACTTCCTCATCTCTATTCTTTTCTATTATTTTTAGGCAAAGGCTTCATTTTAAAAGTAGTCTACTTTCCCTTCAGTATCCTTGGAAACCAACCAATCCAATGGTTTTGCTGCATTGGTGAGGCCATCTATTTCTTAGGAGATTGCCATTTAGAGGATTAAAATTATAAGGCCCCAAAGAAGGAATTTTTCCAACAGCAGATCAATCTGTGTACCTTTCAGAGAGTTTTCTAGAAATTTCCTTCACAACAGCTGAATAGATGTAATGTCATTTCAGGACTAGGACACTCAGCTCCGATAGAGGTTCTAACCAGCAAACGTTGAGAGCTATCACCAGCTGGTTATTTGCAGTCCGTGGAATACATGTTCTGTACTCCAGAGACATGAATCACTTGTTCAATTAAAAATAGTATTTCCCCAGCAATTATTTGATCAAGAACGGGAATAACTTGTGGGTGAAATGATGGCCAATTTGCATTCCCATCTTGGAAACAGGCCTGTCGTTTTGACAGCATATACACATATCGATCTGCTTTTCTCTCTGAAACAACCAGCTCCAGAATTAATGACTGTAGTTTCTTCTAGGATTTCCTTAAAATTAGGTCAAGGCTTTCCACTGTGGGAGTTAAATGCATGCTTCTCACTGTGGAATTCAGGGGGGAAATGAGTTGCCAAGAGAAAGGCATATTAAGGACCTAGTCATACACAATTCTCTACCAAATTGTATCGGAGTCCTGTTTTGTTTACTCAAAACAAAGTTAATTACTCCATAGGATTATAGCATGGAATAGCTGACCAATGACAACCTCCAAGTGTCACAATCCAGTTTAAACAATCATTTTATCTGAATTATTAAATGCCTTTAATTTTTCAAAACTTTATTAGATACCTCCAATGTGTCAATTTCTCCATAGAAGCTGGGTATAATCCATTGTGGTCTAAAGCTTAAAAATGTTCACCACTGTTTGAGAAAGATTCATATAAATTAATACTTAGAAAATAAAGCATATAACATTGTGAAGGAAAAAGGATAGATCAGTTAATTATCCTATATAGATTTGATTTCTGCCTTTGGATTTGAAGCATGAAAAAGTAAAAAAACAAAAAAAAAGTGGAAATAAGGGTAATTCTAAACAAAGGTAGGAAGATGCTGAAGCCATTGACTTGTGAAAGTTTGGGATAGTGTGGAAAATACATAAATGGTTCAACATGACTGAGTGTGGAAATAAAGGAAGTAAAGGAAGTTAAAAGGGGCCTTCTGTGCTACGTAAAAGTGTTGTGACTTAATTGTCTAGGATATAGATATTTATGGAAGAACTTTAAGCAAAAAATGCTAAGCTCCTGTGTGCATTTTAGAAGAATGAGGTACAACAAAGAGTTTTTAGAGGGGAAGCAGTGGAGACAGAATAACAAGTTAGACAGTAGGAGTCCCCCAAAGAATGAGGATTGGGCCTAAAAGTAAAATTTGGGCAGATGGAACCAAGAAAACTGATGGTGAGGATGTGTGTCATTGCTGATGTCATTAACAGAAGGTAGAGAACAGAGGAGTCAAATAGATACTTGCTTTTCATTTACTCTTTGTGTTTTGGCTTGCTTCAACTATGTCATTATTTCCCTATTAATATTCATTTACTTATATAGATGGAAGTATTCTAGCATGAAATCAGGAGGAAGGACAACAAATGATAATATATGTTGTGGGTGGAGAAAGGCTACACTATCGTCTTGGATAACTGTAGTATTTCCTGGATTTCTGTTCGGGAAATCTGAGTTAAATTCATTCCTACTATCCCTGATCTGTCCAGTGGCTATTTTCAAATCAGAATATTGGATTTTATATTTGATCTTTTAAATGTCACTGTTCCAGTCTGATGAGACTACTGAGAATTTTGATTCTGTTGTGTCTTTCACCTTTAGGTCATGAAAAGGTGAGGGGCAATATTTGTGCATATAGGATTTTCCCAAGTCACAAATACAACTTTTACTGAACAACACCAGGAACACTGTGCTGTTGAATAAAACTAAGTACTTCACTCCACTGAGATACCAAGAAACCAATCAGTCTTCCAGTGGAGTTATTCAGGAGTCATAAATCTACTGCAAAGTGCTGTAATTTAGACCAAGGCTATAAAGGGAAGCTACATCAAGTGTGTTTTGCTTAAATCAATAGCTTGTAATTTCCCATTATATCTACAAAAATCCGGGGCTGGTAGCTGTAAATGTACTTCATGTACCTCTTGATTGATTATAGCTTGGTGTCCTTATGTAAAATTCAAAATGATATTTCTGCTTTCAATATTTGTCTTGGCATGGTAGAGTAATATCAGGGAAATAAGGTTTATTGCATTATTTTAAAAAATAGTTAGGAATGAAAAATACTTTTGTTGTAAGCTTGATCCCACTATCATCTAATAATACTATGTTTTATTAGTTAACTAAAAGGAGCTGTAATCAATTGAGTGCTTACTACATGGTAGTCATTAATCATCTAAATTGGTGATTTCACCTAATTCTCCTAACAATGGCATGATTTTAGCATCATAAGTAGTCCTGGAACATGGGTGGGGAAACTCATGCTTAGAAGAATATGGTACTTTCTCATGATATTTAGGTTACCCAGTATATATTTGAACCCACATCTGTGTACCTATCTACAAGAACCTTAACACTTCACTGGATAGTATGATGACATCTGTTAATAATCCATAGGAATAACAAATTTATTTTTCAAAGCTTCTGAACTCCAGAAACTTGAAAACTCAAAGCCTAAAGTCTGACAAACATAAGATGAAATCACATATGAGCAGAGAGTGGGATAAAACCAGCTCTCTTACTGTGTTAAAAAAAAAAAAAATGAACCAATGGAGTTCATTGGTTCAATGTCAAAGAAGGAGACACTGGGGGTGCCTGGGTGGCTCAGTTGGTTAAGTGTCCGACTTTGGCTCAGGTCATGATCTTGCGGTTTGTGAGTTCAAGCCCCACATCAGGCTCTGTGCTGACAGCTCAGAGCCTGCAGCCTGCTTCGGATTCTGTGTCTCCCTCTCTCTCTGCCCCTCCCCTACTTGTGCTCTGTCTCTCTCTGTCTATAAAAATAAATAAAATGTAAAAAAAAAAAAAAAAAAAGGAGACATTAGATTTTCTGTAGGCAAATGTGTTTCCAATTGTTGACAATATCTGAGGTAGTTGGCTAAATTGGACATTCTTTTGAGACCTTGTTCTTTATTTGGTCTAAATTTGATTCAGTGTGCATCTCAGCAGGGATTTGAAACTACAATACTTAACAGATTATTATTCTTGCTCCTGAATGCATCATATGTCTTTATTCCTACAGACTGAGATCTGTGAAATGTTTCTCAGGTTATACCCTTTCCCTGTTGCAGAAAGGGGATTGGTGTGCATGGTATGACAACTTTGTGGCTACTCATGGGTCACATGTCTTCGCTATTTTATTTGAAGCTGTGTCCTATAGCACAAGGCCCATAAGTATGCCGGTGCAAAAACAATGTCCAAAGTCAAAACTTATAGCTTTTTCTTTATCTCTCTTTTGGAGCAAACAACCAAGAACTTACTGGTGTTCTTTACTTTCAATAGGTATCTGGGAAATTGCAGCACGTAGAAAGAAGACAACAGCTCAATACTCATCTCCCCGAGGACAAGTTTACTTCAGTTAAAAAAAAAAAAAACACCACAGGGTATTTTACTATTTGTAGTTTTTCTTGTAAAGGGAGAACTTGAAAGAAATGGTCTCCACCGCTGTGTACCAAAGAGGAAATGATGTTGAGAAATTGCAGACTTTTGAGGCATTAAGCAATGAGCTGTCCAGAAAAATAAATAAATAATTTCACAAGGAAAGAAAAAAAAAAACCCAACCTCCTTGGGAATTGAAATATATTAGACAATGCATCAAAGAGGGTAAAAGAAAAAAGAAAGTCAGGTAGTTTACAATAAGATCGAGGGAGATAAAGTCCTGATTGTCCCACTTCTCATGATTAAAAAGCAAGGAGGCAACACAGGGCTGTGCATTCAAGGTAGTTCATAAGGACAAACGGAAAAGTGTAAGAAACAAAACAAAACAAAACAAAACACTTCAGTCCCATGGCCTTATTTCCATCTGCTCACATTGCCCCCACCTGCTCCAGTTTATAAAGTGGCTCAGTGTCATGTGAAGGACATTCTTGTTGCGTTGGCTTGGCCTGCACAGAGCCATGTGACATGTTGGAGAAGTTTCAGCCTGTTCTTAGCTTCCCTGTGCGACTTTGGAGCTACATTCCTAACATTGAAGATAGACATTCTTCCCTCAAGTTTTCCCCCTAGATTTACACATGTGCTCTTTTCTTTTTAAAGCAGGAGTGACTTCAGCAGTTCCTTAGATCTGGGTTTTTCTCACACACCCAGAATTTGCTTTGGTGAAGGCAGCTAGGCAAGTCAGGAAGGAGACCACTCAACACGTAAAGAATGTCATGCTGTTTTCTTCCTACGGGTAGGTATTGTGTCTTGAAGAATCACAGAAATGGAGACTATTTGATTGTCACACTCAAAAAGAGGACAGAGTTTGTTCTGCAGAGATAGCAGGGAATAAACTGAAATTTATGACCGAGAGTCAGAAAGTCAGGCCTCCATTTACAGCTTTACCTCAAGTCGGGTGACCTGAATCAAGCTCTTACCTCTCCGAGCTTTAAATTCCTCATCAAAAAAAAAAAAAAAAAAAAAAAAAAAAAAAAGTACATCAATATTTTTCAACTAGCTCCCTATTCCCCATCAGACTCATATATAGTTGTAGATATAAGGTACATGTACATCACATACATAGAGATACCTAGACATCAGGGATCAGGTTTTCTTCCAAGATTCTAGATTTAAGTGGGCCGTAGGTGAAGTCCAGACACTAAAGAAATTAGTGTTGGGGTGCCCGGGTGGTTCAGTGGGTTAAGCGTTTGACTTCAGCTCAGCTCATGATCTCATGGTTCGTGAGTTCAAGCCCCACACTGGGCTCACTGCTGTCAGCATAGAGCCTGCTTTGGATCCTCTGTCTCCCTCTCTCTCTGCCCCACCCCTAGCTCACACTCTCCCTCTCGCTCTCAAAAATAAATAAACATTAAAAAGATTTTTAAAGAAATTAGTATTTATTAAAAGCTATCCAAGTGACACTAATCAGGTACCTTGGTTTAGAGCCACTTATATAGACAACATCTAAGTAACCCCCATTCTCTACCTATAGAAACCCTACTTAAAATAATTTTCAAGGAGTTTTTATGCACATGGCAATGAGGCAAAACAAAGGAGGAAGAAGAGGAGAAAGAGGGGAAGGAGGAGGATAAATGTAAATCATTATTCTTGGCCTTCAGATCCTCATACTCTCTCAGGGAGTACCCAACAATATCACTATCACAACAGCATAGGTTATGTTTAGTCAAAGGAGTTTATGGCCAAATCCTTAAAAAAATAGAAGTGAAATAATCCATTCATGAGAATTTATAGAAACAGGTGGAAATCAACAGGAATTAGAATTAGGGCATGGAAGAGATGTGTGGAAGGACAGATGACCTGTGTTTATCAGGTGTGAGAGAAATGCGCTTTAGACACACAGGACTCTTCCTGGTCCGGATCCATCATGGGGTGTCACTCCCCTGAGCCTTTGCACGTGTCACTCTCTCCGCTCACATCACTTCTTTATCAGTTGCTTTTATGTGTCATTTCCTATTTGTATATTTTCCTACCTTTAATAAAGATCTGATTACCCCTCGTTCTTGTTGCTGAAGGACCTCTTCATATTACCTTTTTATCACCTACTAGATTTCATGATAGTTGTTTTGAAATCTGTCTCTTTCTTTACAGCTTTTTAATTAAGTGCTTAAACTTCTCTTTTATGGTCAACATGTAACACAGTATCTTGCACAGAGAAAGTTACCTTTTTAAAAAAGTTTATTTATTTTGAGAAAGAAAGAGAGAGAGAGAGAGAGCACGCATGTGCAAGCAGGAGGGGGCAGAGAGAGGGAGAGAGAAAGAATCCCAAGCAGGCTCTGCACTCAGCACAGAGCCCCGATGCGGGGCTCAAACTCACGAACTGTGAGTTCCTGACTTGAGTCTAAATCAAGAGTTGGAGGCTTAACTGACGAAGCCACCCAAGCACCCCTCACACAGAGAAAATATCCTTGAGTTGAAGTAAGTATGGGCAGAAGAACAATAGCAATAAAGATTTTTACTGAGAATGGTTAGGGAATAAATAAGGACACACAATGAGGACAGAATATAAAATTTGTGTGTTTTGAGTAGTGTCACATTTGGAGACACACAAATAAAGGGAAGTAATTTGAAGCTATTGCAACTGGAATTCTCTGAGCAGGAAAATAACAAGAGTTGGAGACTTGATTGGAAAGGGAAGAAAATAAAGGTGAGGAATGTTCAAGAAGGATCAATAAGAACTGAGAACTAGAGATGAATTAAGAGTGCTATTGTCCTTCAGATAAAAATGTACTCATATCTGAAGCACAAAAAGAGAGGATGGGGTATCCATATGAAGACTTTTTACAGACCCTGGAGGGGTGAAAATAGCGACTGAATTTTGCAAAGGAAGCTGAGGCTGGAGGTGGGGCTCTGAGAGCTGTTGACACAGGGGTGATGACTAAAGATACAGAAACTAATAGAAAGAGAGAACATGAGAAAAATGAGCAGAAGGTTAAGCATCTTTGGGAAAGGGCTTGAGGAGGAAGAAAAATCACCATGTGAGCCAGGAATAGAGAAGTCAACAAGAAGAGAAACAGTTAAACTGAAAAACAAAAACAGAAACAAAAAACAAACTTGGGTTTGTTCAAATAAACTGAATACAAAAATAAATAAATAAAAATTAGTCCTAGATGAACCGAAATTCCACTCTAGAGAGAGAAAGCAAAATTATTAGAAGATAAAAATTAATTCCTGTCCATTTTTTTTTTCCAGCTCCCTTCTAATCTGGAGGTTCTCAAAGGGGGGAGAAATGAAAGAAAAAAAAAAAAAGGAAGAGAAACCAAAAAATGTGGTATTAGAGTCTAAAAGGAACAGAGAGAGTTTCTAAAAGGAACTAGTGGCAAAGTGAAAAAATTCCCAGATAAGGAAAATAGGTTTAGAAAGAATGCTGTTGTTAGTTTTAGCTAAAAGAAAGTTCCAGAAAACTCCTGAAAAAGCTTCAGTTTCTACGCAGAAGGGAAGCTCACAGGGAGGAAGGCAATCATGTAAATTGACTGAGTAACAGAATAAAGGAGAGAGTTGAGATGAATGATCGAAGCAGAAGTGAATTATTTTTCAAAGAAATGGGATGGCATTTATCTGAAAATAACTAACAAAATAAGCATTTTGTTCTATCAATCTGTATGTCTGTTACATTGTTAACATCACAGGGTCTAAATTATGGAACTCCATACATAGTAAAGCTTGAAATCTGTATGTGTGTCCTCCAACTTTGTTTTTATTCTCCCAATTGCTTTGATTATTGTAAGTCTTTTTCGTTTTCATATACATTTTTGAATCAGTTTTTCAATTTCCACCAAAAAAATCTAGGTTTTTTTAATTGGGATTGTTTTCTTTCTTTCTTTCTTTCTTTCTTTCTTTCTTTCTTTCTTTCTTTTTTCTTTCTTTCTTTCTCTTTCTTTCTTTCTTTCTTTCTTTCTTTCTTTCTTTCTTTCTTTCTTTCTTAGAAGTGTTTATTTAGTTTTGGGGGAGAGAGCATGAGCAGGGGAGGGGCAGAGAGAGAGGGGGACAGAGGATCCAAAGCAGGCTCTGCACTGACAGCAGAGAGCCCAATGTGGGGCTTGAACTCATGAACTGTGAGATCATGACGTGAGCCAATATCAGATGCTCAACTGACTTAGCCACAATCCAGGTGCCCCAGGATTGTTTTCAATGTACAGACTGATTCGGAGGAGATATGACAACTTTGATAATCTTAGGTCCTCCTGATCAATGAATATATTTTCCCACTTACATAATTTATTTTTAAAATTTGGCTTCTCACATTCAATGTTTTGTAGTCTTTTAGCATATAGATATAGCACATCTTCTTTCAAAGCTATTTCTAAAAGTTTCTTGATTTTGATGCTACTGTAACTTTTGATGCTATTTTTATTTCAATTTCTAATTGTTCATTGTTATGAAATTTTAATGTATTAGTGCTCCTCCTCCTGCATTGCTAAGCTCACTTGTTAGTCCTGGTAGCTCTTTTGTAAATGCTCTGGGGTTTTCTATGTAAATTATCATCCATTCTGTAAATAAAATTCTGTTTTATATCTTCTTTTCCAATGTACATGCCTCTATTTTCCTTGTTTTAAGTGGTAGAACCACTAGAACAATGTTAAGCGGACGATGTTTTCTTTGTCTTAGGAGGATCACGTTCAGTTCTTCACCATTAAGTATGATGCTCCCTGTTTTTTTTGTAGGTGTCATTTTTCAAGTTGAGGAATTTCTATTTCTAATTTGCTGAGAATTTTTATAGTGAGTTGACATTGAATTTTGTTGAGTGCTTTTTCTGCGTATGTATATATGTATACACACACACACACACACACACACACACACACACACTTTGCTTAAAAGTCTAGTACACTGCTTTTGTTAATATTGAGCCACCTTTGCATTCCTAAGACCAACCCTAATGTGTCTTGTTGTGTTATCTGTTTTGGGGGTTTTTGTTGTTGTTGTTGTTGTTGTTGTTGTTGATGCATTCAATTTATTAACATTTTGTGAAGGATTTATATCTCTAACTTAATAGAAGATGCTGCTTTATGCTTTTTTTGTTTTATTTTGTTTTTGTAACATCTTTGGTTTCGTTAATAGAGAGATTCTGGCTTCATAAAATGAGTTGGTAAGTGTTCTATCTTCTATTTTCTGCACGATTTGTATTACTATTACTACTAATTTTTACCGTTTGGTAAAATTTGCTGGTGCAGCCATCTGGGCCTCAAGTTTTCTAAGGGGAAATCTTTTTAAATTATTAAATGAATTTCATTAATGGATATTAATCTATTTCTTCTTGAATGAGCTTTGTTAATAGTGTCTTTCAAAAAACTTGTCCATTTCATATGTTATCAAATTTCTTAATGTAAACTTTTTTTCATAATATTCTCTTAACATTTTAAAGTCTATAGAGTATGTACTGATAAGCAATTTTTCAGCTGTAATATTGTTATATTACACCTTCTTCTACATTTTTTGATCAGTATTTGCTTTGATCTCTTAAAACAGTTTTCGGTTCCTTTAAGTTTTTGATTGCTTATCTGTTTTCCTTTCCTTACTTTGAATTTTGCTCTTTTTAAAAATTTTCTTTTATCTAGAAATTTCTTTTATTGAAGTATAATTAAAATACAGTGTTATATTAGTTTCAGGTGTACAATATAAGCAACAATTCTATATATTACTCAGTGCTCATCATGATAAGTGTACTCTTTTTTTTTTAAATTTTTTTTCAACGTTTATTTATTTTTGGGACAGAGAGAGACAGAGCATGAACGGGGGAGGCAGAGAGAGGGAGAGAGGGAGAGGGAGAGAGGGACACACAGAATCGGAAACAGGCTCCAGGCTCCAAGCCATCAGCCCAGAGCCTGACGCGGGGCTCGAACTCACGGACCGCGAGATCGCCACCTGGCTGAAGTCGGACGCTTAACCGACTGCGCCACCCAGGCGCCCCGATAAGTGTACTCTTAATCCCCTCTATTCTTTAATCTATCTCTTATTTTTATTATTCTTTTCTCATGCTTACTTTGGGTTTAATTTGCTCTCTTTTTTGAGTTTCTAAGAGGGAAGCTAGACCATTATTTTGAATCTTTATTATCTTCTATAAACATTTATTTCTACAAATAGCCTTCTAAAGTACTGCTTTAATTGCATCCCACAAATGTTGACATTTTGTATTTTTGTTTTCATTCAATTCAATTCAGTTTTCCAATTTTCCCTACGACTTCTTATTTGACTCATAGATAATTTATCTTTCTTCTCTCTTTATTTCTATTTTAATTCCTATGCAGTAAGAGGACATACTTTGTATTATTTCAATTCTTTTAAAGTTTAATTTTGTTAATGTTTATTTATTTATTTTGAGAGAGAGAGAGAGAGCAAGCAGGGGAGGGGCAGAGAGAAAGAGAATCCAAAGTGGGCTCTGTGCTGACAGTGCAGAGCCTGACGTGGGGCTCGATACCACAAACTGTGAGATCCTGGCCTGAGAGGAAATCAAGAATAGGACGCTCAACTGACTGGCCAGCCACCCAGGCGCCCCTCTCTAAAACATGTTAAGATTTGTTTTGTCGCACAGAATGAGTTTTACCTTTGTGGATAATATATTTTTTATTTTTTAAAATTCATTAATTTTGAGAGAGAGACAGAGAGAGCAAGCGGGGGGAGGGGTGGGCAGAGAGAGAGAGGGAGAGAGAGAATCCCAAGCAGGCTCTGCCCTGATAGCACAAGCCGGACTCAGGGCTTGAGCCCACGAACCGTGAGATCATGACCTGAGCCAAAACCAAGAGCCCAACCAACTGAGCCACCCAGGTGCCCCTGTGGATAATGTATTCTTAAATTACAAGTTCATTCTATTACTATTGGATGTAGTGTTCTCTAAATGGCTATTAGGTCAAGGTGGTTAATAGCATTATTCAGATCTTCTCTATTTTTATTTGTTTACTTTATGCTTGTTCTATCAATTTCTGAGAGGCATGCATTGGAGTCTCCAATTATATTTGTGGGTATGTCTATTTTTCTCTTTTTAGTTCTACCTGTTTTTGCTTCATGTATTTTGGAGCTCTGGAACTAGGTACCCACATATTTAGGATTATTATCTCCTCTTGATTTATTTAACCATTTATTATTATATACTGTTATTATTGTTATTACTTTAATAGTCTTGGTTTTTTAGAATAGCTTTAAGTTTACAGCAAAAATGATCAGAAAGTACAGAGTATTCACGTATACCCTTTGTCCCCATACATACATGGTCTCTCCCACCATCAAAATCCTGCACCAGAGTGGTTCATTTATTATGTATTGTCTTTTTTTAAAGCTGGTGATAGTTCTTATTTTTAAATCTACTTTTCTGATATCAATAGAGCACTCTAGCTTTCTTTTGATTAATGTTACATATTCTTTTTGCATCTTTTCATATTCAAGCAATTCATAAGACTTTCTCATAGACAACATAACGTTGAACCTTTGCTTTTATTTTACCTGACAATCTATTTTCTATTTGGGGTGTCTGGATATTTAATGTAATTATTGATAAAGTATTTGAGTGTATTATCCTGCTATTTGAATTCTATTTATCTTATCTTTTTTTCTTGCATTAATTTATCAAGTATAGTTTATAATTAGTTTTCATTGTTGTATTATTTGTCTTCTTGTGTGTTTGTGGTTACAATCTACATCTTGAACTTACCACAATTATTTGCTAATATCATGCCACTTATCACATATCATAAAAATCTTACACTTCCATTCCTCCTAACTCATTACACTGACATCATACTTCTACATACATTATCAATCACACAGTGGTTAAGCCTTTTTGATTTAGATAACCAATCATTTTTAAGAAGATGATAAACAGTAAAAAACACAAACAAAACATGATTTTTTTCTTTTTAAAATCATTTCTGGTGCTCTTCACTTCTTTTCTTTTTAAATAATGTTTACTCAATTTTTTTAAAGTTTATTTATTTATTTTGAGAAAAGGAGAGGCGGCACAAGTGGGGGAGGGACAGAGAGGGAGAGAGAGAGACAGAGAGAATCCCAAGCAGGCTCCTGACTGCCAGCACAGAGTCCGTTATGGGGCTCGAACTCATGAAACTGCCAGATCATGACCTGAGCTGAAACCAAGAGTTGGACGCCTAACTGACTGAGCCACCGAGGTGCCTTACTTTTCTTTTTTTTGTATAGGTCTAAATTTTATTTTGATTCTATAGTCTTTCTACTTTAACATTTCTTATGGCACAGACATGCTAGCAATGATTCTCTCTGCTTTTGTATCTGAAAAAAACAAAGTTTTATAGATTCCTCAGTTTTAGAAGATATTTTTCCTCAGTTTAATATTTTTGTTGACTCCCTCCCCCCAATTTTTTTTTAAAAAAATTTATGTTTATTTATTTTTGAGAGAGAGTGTGAGTGGGGGAGGGGCAGAGAGAGAGGGAGACACAGAATCCAAAGCAGGCTCCAGGCTCTGAGATGTCAGCACAGACCCTGACGTGGGGCACAAACTCATGAACCATGAGATCATGATCTGAACCGAAGTCCCGACGGTGAACCAACTGAGCCACCCAGGCAACCCTCCCCCCACCCCAAATTTAAAGACATTTCTCTATCTTTAAGCTGGCTTGTTTAGTTTCTGCAAGAAACTTGTTATTATTCTCATCTGTGCTTTTCTATATGTAATGATCCTTCATTCTTGTGCTGTCTTAAGGTGATATCTTCATAGTTTTGAGCAGTTTGGCTATGATATGTCTGTTATCTTTTTGTTTGTTCATTTCTAACCTACTTGGGGTTTACTAAGATTCTTCAACCCGTGGTTTGGTTTGTTTCCTTAAAAGTGGAAAATTCAGCCCATGTTATCTCTTCAAATATCTCCTGTTTCTGTTCTCTCTCTCTCTCTCTCTTCCTTCCTTCCTTCCCAGTTGCACGGATGTTCCACTATTACGTCTTTCCTACTGCTCTGGTGTACTATTTGATATTTTTTAAAACTGCTTGTGTTCCCCCTGTTTTGATCATATCCATGACTCACCTTCAAATTCATTGAATCCTTTATCTTCAGCATCACATCTGCCAATAAGCCCATGGAAGTTTTCATTTCCAATATTATGTTGTAAATCTCCCACCCTGTCCGTATTCCCATTTGCTTCTTTTTATACTTTTCCATCTGCCCAGACATGTCTTCTACCTTTTCCATTCAGTATTTTAACATATTAAACATAGTCTGAGGGGCACCTGGGTGGCTGAGCATCTGACTCCGGCTCAGGTCATGATCTCTGGGTCTGTGGGTTTGAGCCCCACATCGGGCTCTGTGCTGACAGCTCAGAGCCTGGAGCCTGCTTCAGATTCTGTGTCTCCCTCTCTCTCTGACCCTCCCCCACTCACACTCTGTCTGTCTGTCTGTCTCTCTCTCCCATAAATAAATAAATAAAACATAAAAAATTTAAAAATAAACATAATTTGCAAAATTTCCTGTCTGGTAATCCTCACATGAGTCCAATCTCTGATTTGGTAAGGTTGACTGCCTTATCCTTTCTTTCATTCCTTCCTTCGTCCTTCCCTCTCTCCTTCTCTCTTTCCCTCTGTCTCTCCTTTTCTGTCCTCCTCTCCTTTCTTACAATTCTTGTTTGAATAGTGGACACTGCTTATGTATAAGAGTAAAGAGGGAGGTAACCGGCATGTATGGCCTGAAACAAGCACATTTGTTTTTCTTTCTGATCCTTAGCATGGGCAGTTGAGTCAATCGGGTTGGTAATCAAGCAGATGTTGCTAGCATTCCTGCCCCTCTGCCATGCCGTCCAAAGTGTACCTTGTATTGGTGGAAGGGGAGGGTTCTTGGGTGGGAGGGATTTTCTTGTGTCTCCTCCCCAAGCGGAGGGGTTTTATTCTATTTCTTCGGCAGCCGTACTGGGCCACTGCCTGAGACCAGTGGGAGGAACTGTAGTGCCCTTCCTGTGGCTGTGGGCTATGCTATCCCCATCTCGGGGGCAGACCTCTTGCTTTGACCCCTCACTCAGCAGAAATGTACCTTGGCTTTGTCCTTCAGTAGCTGATGCCCCTTGTTTGTTTTTTCTCTCAGAGACAGTTAATCTGTGTCTGAACCTTTGGGACAGAAGGGTTACCTGCCCCTACCCCGGTGACTTAGGGCATTTGCTTTGTATGAGAGAAGTTTCCAAGAAAGTGGGTGTGGCTTCATGCTGAGTGCTACTGAAGGGGGTTCTCTCAGGTCCCTTGCCCTGTCCCTAAGTGCTTCCCATGAACACCAGGAGAGGTCCATGAAAAGGAGGCTATAAGGGACTGTGGATTCTCCTCAGGTCTAGGGCTCCCAGGTATTTTAAGCTGTCCTGTTAGCCCATAAATTTGGCTTTTAGGAATTTGCCAAAATTTTGGCTGTTTTCTTCTTCCCTGCTGTTATGGTGGCTGACCTTTCCTTCCATATTCTGCCCCAGGCGAAACTGGTCTTTCTTCTCTTCTTAAAGTGGCTGTTATCTTTTGGAATTCACTTCATTTGGCTGCAGTGTGACCTCTGTTCTCTGATAAGGTCAAGAAAGGAGATGATTTTATAAATTATCTGGCTTTTCCCCCTTCACTTTTAGGGTGGGATCAATATTCTTTTGTATATTCCTTTACCTTAAGCAGAGGCAGCACACAGGGTTTTGGGATCCACTTCCAAAGTTTATATTTGGGAAAAAAATAAAGTTTATATTTGGTAAGATCTGTCAGATCAGTCAGAGTTTACCTTTATGACTTTGTTGTGTGTATTTTTTCAATTTTACATTTAATCTCTTCCACATTCTGAGAAAAAGAAAACATTATAGTTCTTTAAAATTTATTCATCACATTGTGTTCTTTAATGTAGCTGGATTCCTTCTTCTTAACGGTTAACCAAAGGCCTCAAAACAATTTATTAAATAGATCAGTTTCCCCAAGTATTTGGCTCATACAACTTAATATATACTAAATTCCCACATGTATTTCTTCCCCTCTGTGTTTACACAGATGTATGGCATGATAGGTGTGGTCAATTGTCTGCAAAGATGACTGCCAATAATTCTTCTCATTCTTATATGTGGATGTTGCTCGCCTACCAAGAAATGGAGAGAATTTCCTCTTCCCTTGAGCATTCTCTGGCCTGAGAATTGCTTTGGTTATTAGAGGTTAGGAGTTAGCTACACCACTCCTGGGCTTTGGGTTTAAGAAGCTTGGCTGACTCTGCCTTTGCTTGCTTAGAGTTTCGATTTACCATAACTAAGTTTGGTTATCCCGCTAGAGAGATCAGATGGAGATCATGACCTTCTGAAGGGTAGAAGCCCACAGGGAAAGGAGGACCTAGAAGATGAAGGACCATGAGGAGAGTGAGCCTCAGTTTCCCAGCTGAGGTGCTAGGCATGTGAAGGAAGCCATTTTGGATCTTCCAGCCTGGACTGGGTTCAACCTGACCAAGCCCAGCTATCAACTCAGGGAGAAGAAGTAAGCTTTCCCTGCTGAGCCATGGCAAACCAGTTAGAAACATGAGCCAATTAAGTGGTGGTTGTTTTAAAACACTACATTTGGGGAATGGTTGTTATGTACAAATAGATTAATGAGGTCATGTCAGTTAGAAACAATCCAGGTCATGCCACACTTTTGTTTAAAGTGCGAGAAGATGAATCAATTCTAGGAAATGAAAGAGAATTGGATACATTTATTACTAATTGTGGGGAATTTGTCAGAGGAATTAAATGGAAGATAAATCCACCACTCAGCACTAACGAGACTTCAAGAAGATGGACAATATTTATGTGTAAAAGACTGATCAATGCAAATTTTGGGGTACAGTTATGTTGAAATAACTGTTAATAACAAGTCTTAGAACATCTTGAAGCCAATGCATTTGCACTTGCTTTTTATGTCCTCTATTGTTAGGGATGTCCCTTTTCAATTTAGGATCCTGAGTAACACCCCAGTTGTTCTTTAGGGAAGTGATTACAAGTGTGGGCATTTTTTTTCAGATGAGACCCTATCCACTGACCACAGATGTCAGGCCTTATTCTCACAGTAATTGAGTTGGGTCCATTCACTTGCATTCAACCTGACCTCTTTACAAACCAACTATGTGTATATTTAGAATATCAGGCAAGATGGCCACCGGGGCAATTAAAGCTGTCTGAATCCCTGTTAGAGACGCAACAGCATTGAGGGATGGAGAGGCAAAGACCAGAGCTTCTGAAGGCAGGTTTAGGAACATTAGCCTCTCTCTCTCCCTGTTGTGTCTACGGTTGAAATTAGACAGCAGCCCTTGCAAGGTAAACCCCAGGCAGCAGCTGTCAGTATTGGACATCTGGCAGTTGAGCTGTGCTGTGCTTTGGCACTGATTCACCTCTCCACCCCCAGCCCAGCCCGGAACTTTCTGAGGCTGAGTATCACAGATGCTTGTACTCCATGTATCACTCTTATTGCAACGCAGCCCCAGAGACATGAAGGGGAAAATGATGTTATGGGGGAAGGGTTGTGGAGAGATGTCTCATGAGACGTGTTCTGCACACAGAAGGTGGGATGGCTGTGATGTTTGACATCACTCAGGAGTTATTTCACATTTACAAGCCTGTGATCAGATCCCGTTCATTTATTCTACCTAAAATGACACCACAGGAACAGTGACTTGTAATGGAAAATTTTCTACCTGGGTCTTTTTATGATTTTGGCGAAGATATAAACATCCTCATTTTTCACAAGAGAATAAAAACTGTTAAACATACATCCAATGGGGCTTTGCAGCCTTTCAAGTGGAGCATTAGAAGCCAGTTTCTGCTTTGGAGTTTAAATCTTTTAAACCCAAAAGCTGCCACTCTGAGGTGATCCACTTTTCATGTTCGTGAAAGCCTGGGTGAATCTTTAAAAGTAATAAAACTTGAATCGTCCCACTGGGGACTAAGAAATGAGCTTTCAGAGCAGGTGGATTCATTCAATTGCAATCATGTGAAGCTAAAGACAGAGCAAGAGAGGGAAACAGACAAGAAGATGAAGAGAGATGGTGTTGCTGACTTGAGAGGAATGACCCGCCCTTCTCCCACAGGTCATACCCTTCGATATAGTTTCTCATGCACCTAGGAAGAGAAACACAAAAAACCATGCCATTGGAAGGCAAGTTCAGTAAAACACAGCCACAGGAAAACTCTCTCAATGATCAGTGTGTGCATCTTCTATTTTTTTATACAAAACAAGGAGAGATTTGTGTCAGACCAAGACCTATTGCATTGTGCTTTCCTGTTTTTATTTTAATGTTTATTTCTTTCTTTCTGAAAGAGAGTGAGAGAGAACACAGAGGAAGGGCAGAGAAAGAAGAGGGAGACAGAGAATCTGTCAGCACTGAGCTTGACGCTGGGCTCGAACCCGTGAACCATGAGATCATGACCTGAGTTGAAGTTGGTTGTTTAACAGACTGAGCCACCCAGGCGCCCTTCACATTGTACTTTTCTGAACAAATTATATGGATGGGGGGGGGGTGGGAATAAAGCGAACTATGATGCTGCATAATTCTCTAAGAAAATAAAAACCCATAGTGGTCTGAAATTATAGTTCATACATTTTGAGGTTGGTTTTCGGTCATTTATTAGCTACATACAATGATATTTGTGAATATATAATACTTTCCAGGGGAGGAGGGGGGACAATAAAATAAAGCAAATAGCCAAATACCTGGATGTGAACAGCTATACGTTTGCTGAAGCCCGGAGCTCAGATACAAGTTGTGGACAGGAGGGTTTAGTGTCACAGCCAGTAGACCACACAGCGAGGGACACCCCCAAGGCCTCTGGCTCCAGGCCTATTCCCTTTATGTGACCTTTTGCTATAAGAGGACTGTGCTAGGGGAGAGCCAGAATATTATTTTGAGACCTGGGATTAGTACCCAAACCAGCAAGAGAGGACCTGGAAATATATTTCCTTAAGCCTAATTGGCTAAAGGAATCTTCCCTCCAAGAACTCTGAGTTGCCAATGGTTTTGAGTTCTTTCTACTCAAAGCTTTGTGCAAAACAGATACAAACATATCCCCAGTTCTTTTCCCCTCAGGCCTGTGTCCTGCTGGAGGGAAAGTGTGGATATTCAGAGACGTGGAGAAAACATAGAAAACTGGACTTCAATATCTCTCTGCTGCCCTCCTACTTCTTTCTTAGGAGAAATCTCTTCTTTTCCTTCCACAGACTTTCTGCCTTCCAGAAGAGTAATTTTACCATATAGAACACAGAATACATACAGTAACCTTAATATATGAATGCAGAACAATTCAGCCAATATGAAATCAAGACAGCTTTAGAAAGGGTCATTAATCTATATGGAGTATAAAATAAGTATCCACTCTTAAGCTGAGCTTTTCTTTATAGCTAGGATTTTCTTCCACTTTCAAATGTGCTCACTGGAGCATTTTCTATTATCCTCATTTTAAAGCAGAGGAAAACACGGGGCGCCTGGGTGGCTCAGTCGGTTGAGCATCCAACTTCGGCTCAGTTCGTGAACTCGCAGTCCGTGAGTTCGAGCCCCACGTCGGGCTCTGTGCTGACCGCTCAGAGCCTGGAGCCTGTTTCAGATTCTGTGTCTCCCTCTCTCTGACCCTCCCCCATTCATGCTCTGTCTCTCTCTGTCTCAAAAATAAATAAAGGTTCAAGCAGAGGAAAACAAGACCAACAGGTAAAGACCATCAGATTTGAGAATTTAATCACTGCAGCACACTGCATGTAACTAACACAGGTATAATTTGGTGATTTTTTCTTCGGTAGAATCTTTTCCATTTCGGTACCATTAAGCTTGGTAAAGGCAAAAGAGACCCCAAGGGTAACACCTGCTTTAGTCTTTTTCCTCTTCCACAGCAGACAACAACACTCTTGTCAAACAGAAGGAATCCATTCAGTGTTGAGCCAGCGCCCAGGAACTTGTTAGAGAGTTTGAGGTTGCCAGGGCAGAGCACTGATTTTTGCAGACCCACCGACTTCGTGGCTCCAGGTTGCTAGATATTTGTCTAATCTTCTCCTCAAAGAGGGCCTTGATTTACTTGCTGTAGTTTCAACCAAGTTTTCAACTTTGAGACCATAATCCTGTGATCAGAAATCTCTTCATTGGCATGCATCCCGAGAAAGATCCTATAACCCTGGAGTCATGTTTGCATTCTAAACAGAACATGTGTTTCATACAGTGTGAAAATGCCAACAGAAACTGCCTGCTTAATTTTATCAACTTTCTTTTTTAGAGGGTGCTGACAGCCTTGCAGAGGCAGGGCTAGAAGCTTGGACCGGTAAACCTGCATTCTGTGGCTTTTTCGTTAAGTGGTACATCAGGAGATTAATTCAGCCTGAGTTTTGCATTTGCATTTTGTACCAATGCCCAGAGGTCTTGGGAGCAAACGCATATTTGATACCTATTTATCTTTGTCAAGGGGTTGTCATGGGAGCCAAGGTGATATTGACTTTAGTGAGGTCCTTTGAGGAGAGGTGATGGGCAACCGGATATATCTGCTAGGTTCTATTTTCACATCTATCTACTGTTTGCCAAAAGGTTA
This sequence comes from Puma concolor, assembly GCF_028749965.1. Taxonomy (NCBI): domain Eukaryota; kingdom Metazoa; phylum Chordata; class Mammalia; order Carnivora; family Felidae; genus Puma; species Puma concolor. Next base: position 53,734,705 of record NC_141680.1, read on the forward strand.
AGTTTCTCCCACATCTCTGTCAGCACTTTCCAACCTTTTCCTTCCCATGGTACTTTCGCTAACACCAAGCTAACATCAAGCATCGCTGCTGGTAGTGATGATGACAAACAGGGTAGAGATGTGTGCTTATGCATCTATTTGCTCCAGGTGAAAGTTATTATTTTTTTTTGAGCCTTCTAAAATTTTATAGGTTGGTGGGTGGTAGTTTAGAAGGAGAAGCCTGGGTCTTTTAGAAGGATATACCTTACTCTCTCAAGTGTGAGAGAACAGACCAAGAAAGGTAATGCATGTCAAAGAAGTATGAAGCAAAAGAAGTATAATGGAATCCTAAAAGAAAAAAAAATTATAGCCTGGAACAATCTATTAGAGCAAAAGCTAGAACCATAGGAAAGCCATCATTTATTGACCTATCACTTAGATTCTAAGTCTGTTGTCATTTGAAACCTCTGTTATGGTTTCATCCATTACTTTAATACACTGCTTGTGGGGGGGGGGGCGGGAAACTGAGAAATGAATTTAAATCAAGTGTTAAGTCTCCAGTTCTGAATTTGTAAATGAGCTTTCCAATGTTATATCTCCTAAGCTTACAAATAAAGACCATTTTCTGAAAGCAATGCCTAAAATAATTAGAAAGACATTTTTCCCCCCAAAACACTCCGGGCTGAAAACACATGTTCTCTCTCTCTCTCTCTCTCTCTCTCTCTCTCTCTCTCTCTCTGTCACACACACACACACACACACACACACACATCACACATAATTGCTGTGTTTCTGGCCAGTTTTTCTTTCCTGTTTCTAAAGCTTGAGTTTCTAATATGTGTCAAGCACTGTGCTAGGCATGTTAGCTGGATTGTGTCAGTAATCTTCAGGTTTACACAGTCTTTATACCCATTTTACAGGTGAGGCAACCAAGACATAGAGTCCTGACACAAGTACAAGTTGAGACCCAACTAAAAGCTGAGATCTGTTTCCTGAGCCTCTGCTTTAACCCCCATCCAACTGTACTTCCCAGCTAACGAGACTAAACAATGATACATACTCTATTAGCTGCATTTGTTTTTATTCACAGCCACATTTTTAAATCTACTTAAATTGTTTTTAAATGTTTTCCTTCTGTCTACCTGTGGAAAACTAGGTTTTTAGCCATTTTCCAGTGATGACTTTTTTACAGTAATAAACTATGTGTATGGTTAGGTGTATATATGCGTAGACTTTTAGACATATAGCTCTGTTAAAGGATACAAAAGAAACTGTGATTGCTTCCAAAATAAGACAAACAAACAAAAAAGATTAAGTAACATGGTTGAGGGTAAGAGGGTCAGATGTTGAAATTTCTTTCATGTTTGTTTATTTTTGAGAGAGAGCATGTGAGCAGGGGGGGTACAGAGAGACAGGGAGACGCAGAATCTGAAGTAGGCTCCAGGCTCTGAGCTATCAGCACAGAGCCTGATGCAGGGCTGGAACCCACAAACTGCGAGAGCCATGACCTGAGCCAAAGTTGGACGCTTAACTGACTGAGCTGCCCAGGCATCCCTGTTGAAACTTCTTACATGTACTTCTATTACCTAACCAAAAGCCATTTTAAAATCAAATTGAATCAAACCAGAATAACTAAAACTTATTCCCCTGGAAGAATGTTGGCTTTCAAGTGGATAAGCAATCACCTGTGATAACTTTTATGCACCATCAATAAAACGTTATTAGCCACACCCTATTTTCTGCAAATTATTACCATTAAAAATTAGTTCAATTCCAGGGGCTCTGAGTGGTTCAGTCAGTAAGCATCCAACTCGATTTCGTCTCAGGTCATGATCTCACAGTTTGAGTTCAAGCCCTGCATCAGGCTCTGTGCTGACAGCACGGAGCCAGCTTGGGATTCTCTTTCTCCCCCTCTCTCTGTGCCCCTCCCTGGCTTGTGTTCACTCTCTCTCTCAAAATAAATAAAACTTAAAAAAATTAGTTCTGTTCTAATGATCTGTTAATTATATTTGATTCTTTTAGCATGTGTCGCAATTTCAGTCTTTACATAAAAATAGATGGGTTTAACTCAGGTACATTCATGCATTCTACAAAGAATCCATGTTTTATCGGTTCTTACTCAAAAGTTAGAAGTTAAAAGTTCTAAATGTCAGCTTTATTTTGGATTTTGACAAAGTACCACCTGACAGGCTGTGTGTGGTAGCAGGATAGAAATTTATGACGGCTTCTTTGAGAATGTTAGCCAACATCAGGATGCTCTATTTCAGATCTGGGCATCACTATTCACTCACGCATTCATTCGTTATTCCTTGAATTGTGCACTATGTTAATTAGGTCCCTTTCAGATGTCTGCTTTCCCTCTGGTCCTGACAATATTTGGAGAATTATGGAAGCAAGGAAGGGATTTCAACAGAATAACACAAAAGCCACCCTAGTAAGCTATTCAGTTGCTGGGGTCCCAGCTGCTCCTCATCACAGACAAAATTGTGGGCACGGCATGCTCTATGGTGGCATAAATACCAGGCATTCTTTCAGACTCAGATGCGACTTAGTTGAGGTTTGTATTTGGTCATTGAATCCTTTTTTTGTAGCCAGCTGGAGTGTTTGGCTGTGATACCTGAACAATTTTCGGATGAATCATGCTGTGGTCATTACAGACCTCTCACCTAACTGAATAATTAGATTTGGTTTTCACTTTCCTTTTTAAAATGGTTGATTACACCTCCGTTAGCATGCATAATGTCGGTTGGGCCCATAGAGGCATAACCAAATATATATCAGTAAAATATTCTGCAGGCAGTTTAAACAAACTGCGTGTCTGGCTGTCAAAGGCAGCACTACTTAAAATGGCTAAGACTCAGCTCTAGGGTTTTCTTGTCTGGATTTGAATGCTGGGTTTGCCCCTAGTTAGCTCTGTGTTCTGGTGTAGGTTGATTAAATCTCCCTAAGCCTTAATATACTCATGAAAAAAAAAATTTGTTGTAAGGATCAAAGTAAAGAACATGAATAAAGCTCTTAGTACAGAGCATGGTCTTGGGTAATCAGTAAGCGTTAATTTTTTATTTTTGTGTTAGAGTCCCTGGATGTTGCTGAAGAGATATGCAGGAGGGCAGGGGTAATGTTGGAACTCACATAGCTGTTCTGTAAGGGTGGGTTGAAATAGGAATTTCCTCCGATAGCTCAAATTTCTCCTCTTGCATGCAGAGTCCTCAAGGATACATTCCTAATCCTGACTTTCCTCCTCCTTCCCAACACCAACTCTGTCAGTCAGACGCCTTTACTCACACCGCTCTCTGTGAACTTTCCCTTGGGGGGAATGCTCTGCCCTCTTAAACCCCATTCACATTCCTCCAGCCTACAAAACCAGTTTGAATTTCATAATAGCGAAGTTCCTCCAAAAAATATCCTTCCCTCTCCTTTCCCAAATGCCAGTAAGAGAATTAAATAATTTTTGCCACTTGTTTTGGTGGTACGTTAGTACTCTCGGCTGCCGTGACAAGTGGCCACAAGCTTTGTGGCTTCAACCAACACAACTATGTTATTTCACAGTTTTGTTGGCCAGGAGTCTGACGTGCGGGCTCGTGTGGCTAAGGCCACGGTGTCAGCAGGACTTTTATTCCTTTACATAGGAATCCCCTTCTCTTGCTCATTCGGGTGTGGGCGGGATTCATTTCGGCGCAGTTGTAGGACAGAGGTCCCTTCCCTTCCTGGCATTGGCTGGAGGCAGCCCGGAGTTCCTGGAGGGCACGCTCGGGTCCCTTACACATGGCCTCCACTTCAGCTCTTCTCATGATGCCATCTGTAGACTCAACCTTCTGCCTTCCTCTTCCAATTTTAAGGACTCGTGATTAGATTGGGCCCACCGGCCCCAAATAGCCAAAGTAATTTTGAAGAAGAAGACCAAAGCAGGAGGCATCACAATCCCAGACTTTAGCCTCTACTACAAAGCTGTAATCATCAAGATGGCATGGTATTGGCACAAAAACAGACACATAGACCAATGGAATAGAATAGAAACCCCAGAACTAGACCCACAAACGTATGGCCAGCTAATCTTTGACAAAGCAGGAAAGAACATCCATCCAATGGAAAAAAGAGAGTTTCTTTAACAAATGGTGCTGGGAGAACTGGACAGCAACACGCAGAAGATTGAAACTAGACCACTTTCTCACACCATTCACAAAAATAAACTCAAAATGGATAAAGGACCTGAATGTGAGACAGGAAACCATCAAAACCCTAGAGGAGAAAGCAGGAAAAGACCTCTCTGACCTCAGCCGTAGCAATTTCTTACTTGACACATCCCCAAAGGCGAGGGAATTAAAAGCAAAAATGAACTACTGGGACCTCATGAAGATAAAAAGCTTCTGCACAGCAAAGGAAACAACCAACAAAACTAAAAGGCAACCAACGGAATGGGAAAAGATATTTGCAAATGACATATCGGACAAAGGGCTAGTATCCAAAATCTATAAAGAGCTCACCAAACTCCACACCCGAAAAACAAATAACCCAGTGAAGAAATGGGCAGAAAACATGAATAGACACTTCTCTAAAGAAGACATCCGGATGGCCAACAGGCACATGAAAAGATGCTCAACGTCACCCTCATCAGGGAAATACAAATCAAAACCACACTCAGATATCACCTCACACCAGTCAGAGTGGCCAAAATGAACAAATCAGGAGACGATAGATGCTGGAGAGGATGTGGAGAAACGGGAACCCTCTTGCACTGTTGGTGGGAATGCAAACTGGTGCAGCCACTCTGGAAAACAGTGTGGAGGTTCCTCAGAAAATTAAAAATAGACCTACCCTGTGACCCAGCAATAGCACTGCTAGGAATTTACCCAAGGGATACAGGAGTGCTGATGCATAGGGGCACTTGTACCCCAATGTTTATAGCAGTACTCTCAACAATAGCCTAATTATGGAAAAAGCCTAAATTTCCATCAACTGATGAATGGATAAAGAAATTGTGGTTTATATACACAGTGGAGTACTACATGGCAATGAGAAAGAATGAAATATGGCCCTTTGTAGCAATGTGGATGGAACTGGAGAGTGTTATGCTAAGTGAAGTAAGCCATACAGAGAAAGACAGATACGATACGTTTTCACTCTTATGTGGATCCTGAGAAGCTTAACAGAAGACCATGGAGGAGGAGAAGGAAAAAAAAAAAAAGAGGTTAGAGTGGGAGACAGCCAAAGCATAAGAGACTCTTAAAAACTGAGAACAAACTGAGGGCTGATGGGGGGTGGGAGGGAGGGGAGGGTGGGTGATGGGTATTGAGGAGGGGACCTGTTGGGATGAGCACTGGGTATTGTATGGAAACCAATTTGACAATAAATTTCATATATTGAAAAAAAAAAAAAAAAGATTGGGCCCACAGGGACAACCTGGGATAACCTCCCTATCTTGAGACCGGTCACCTAAGTCACATTTGAGAAGTCTCTTCTTGCCATGTTTAGGATGTGGACATTTTTCAGGAGTCATTATTCTGCCTACCCAGGTCATTTGCTAAAATCCGTTTAGGATTATAATGATACATATGCATGTATGAACCACGTGCATTTTTTTTTTTTAATAGTTTCTGTGTCTTGCCTCCCTGTCAAGATTCTGGAAGTTAGGGAGGGACCAGAAGCGTGTGTCTTATCTTATTTGCAGCCCTTGCCTGAGCCGCCCCAGGGTTTTTTTCGGTGAGACAGGTGATTGACAAGGCAGTTGGCAGATTGCCAAGTCATTGGTTCAGTATCTTCATATTCCTAATCTTATATCTTAAATAGTCAGATTTGTAAAGGACTTATTTTTTGTTGGGAGACTGATCTAAGAGATTCCCTCTGATACAGACTCTTCCTTAGGCAAATGTCATAAACTTGACTGACCATGCTTGGAATGATTTAAGTAACAGGTGTCATGCTCTTGAAGCTGAACTTCAAGGTTGAGTTTACTGGCATAGAAGAAAAGTTTATCCTAATAGCATTTTGTGAAAGCATGCATTCTAGCAATGGCAAAAAAGATAAAGTGTCCTATACATGACAGACATTTTTTTTTTTCTCCAGGAAACGGTGTTTGAATGTCCTTCATGTTTACATAATTTTATGAGTGGGCCCATTCTTTTTATCCTGTGTAATCTATTAAAATATTAGAACCTCCCTTCTGAGCTTTTTCTTGTAATATTCCCTCCTGATTCTTCCTACTTCTATTCTGTGATTCTAAATATAGAAAAACAAATCTTTAAAAGAAGCAATGCCTAACCTTTGCACAAGTTTTTTTTTTTTTTTTTCCTTCTCACCGACATAAAACATGAAACAAGTCGGTTATTTTGTATCCCTGGTAATTAGTGCCATATTTGACACCATAAACTTAAAATATGTGTGCATCAGTTGACTAATAATAGCAATCATTGAAAACATGAAATGACAAGGTGACATCTCTGGACTTTTCCCACAGAATATAATCTTAATTGCTGTTTCCCTCCTACCCACCCCACCCCCAACCCCAGCACAGCAGTATTTGGTTTTGCTTGTTTGCTCCCTGTTTATAACGGACTCTTTAGATTATGGGATCTGATTAACAACATCAGCCTGAAAGAAACCTTTCTTCTGTTGCAGACCCCATAAAGACATTGTCCTGAAACTCTTTCTTGTGGTACAGAGCAATGTTTGACTTCCCAAGGAAATAGTAGAGTGGAACTCCTTAGCTCAAAGCTGGTAAGGACTTCTGATGTTCAGCTGACTGTATCTGTAACTTGAAGCATCTCCAGGACACCGCATCTGACCTACCACATTATGTGGAATTGGCCTGCATCATTATAATAGTCTTTATCGCTCCAGGAGCACTGGAAGACCATGTTTCACCGTGATATTATCCACCTCTGATTTTAGTTTAAATCGTAAAACGTGGCTTCAATGTCCCTTTGCGTCCTCCAAATGCAAAACAGATCCACTGTTTGCCTTTACAATGATTTTTAAAATTCCCTCATTAAGTATTAGTAAACTTACATAAATGTGGGGAGGTGGGATGGGGTAAGGGGTCGCCATATAAAAATGCATTTACATATTTATTCACCTATTAGTCTCTGTAGAACATTCTGTCCCGAGGCAAGTCCTCAATATAATAAAATCATTTAGGACAAAAACAACTACCACTAGCCTGCTCTTGGCAACTAATCACGGATCTCAAAATTGTATTCTCCCGGAAACCAAGAGAAAAGAAAAATGATCTCAGAAAGGCCTGCTGTTTTGGCAAGCAGCGAAATGCAATCGCATTTCTACATATTGAGTAGCAGTTGGAATTTTATAAATGGTTAATGCTGGGATGATTCCAGGAGGCGTTAGAAATATTAGAGCCTGTGGCGCATTACAGCTCAGAGATTCTGCACAGCACCAAGGGCTGAGCAGCATCCATAGAGAGTATTTCTGACGTAGCCAGGCACTTGAGAATATGTTTCTGGAAGCAAAATGAGATGAGGAGGAGGGAAATTGTGAAACGGATGGTGCCAAGATAGGTAGAAAGGAAAATTATTCACCGGGCAAAACAAGTTCATTTGAGCATGGAAGGCATTTCTAACAATCTCTCCACCTATACAAAGTGGACCCTGTTGAGAGTTGAAAAAAAAAGGGGGGGTATTAGCAAAGGCCATAAAGGGCAAGAGTCTAGCTGATATTTGGTCATGCTTTTCTTTGAACCCCTCACATTGGAACCTGGGTACACAGGTACGCACACACATCACATAGCTACGTACATACATACGTACGTGTAGGTCATTGTGTAATTCAGACTATTGAATCTTTTTAATGATGATCCATTTTCTTTCTTTTTTTAATTTTAACTTCCTGTTGAATTGCTGCTTCTATAATCCCCCAAATAAGGAGACACACTGAGCTGCACACCTTGCCCCATTATTCCTTTGACTGGCTTGGAAGCTCAATGGCTTTCATGCTTCCACTGTCTAGCGTCCCGGTACCAGATGGCTTCACATTTCTTTGCTCTGGGACCCGAACTCCTTGCACTGCTTTCGTTCTCTACATTGAATTGCATATTTGCTGTCTCCACGATAGACTCTCACAGTAGATTCCTATCCTCTTTCTTCCACGTGGAGATTCCTATGTCAGACTTCCCCCATTTGGCCTCTTTCTCCCAGACACCCAGGCTCAAAATCCTCAAGCTTTTAATCACTTCCTTTGTCTCACAAAGGACACCTGTGTAGTCTCCAGAATCGGAATGAGCCCATATTCTCCCTCACGTCTGCCCAGTCTCTTTTGTTGCCGCAGCCCTAGCCTATCATTTCAGAGCTCAACTAGAGTGGCAGCAATATGGTCATCGGTCTATCTGGCTTTATTCTTTCCCCACTCACTTTATCCTAGGCATTACTACCAAAAAAATAGACCATTGCCTGGGACACAACCCTCATGTGAAACCATCTTCAGTGTTTCGACTTTGTTTTCAGGATAAATCCAGACTTTGCCTATCCTTCATCAAATCTACACGTTGAACTCTACCTTTTTTCAACATTTTGGGGGAGGGGCTACAAAATTCTGTGCTTTGGGTCACATGATTCATCTTTCCTGAAATGTTCTCCCTTCCCCACATCTTTATCATAGTCCTACCCTTTTCCATCGTATGCAGTTCAAATCTGATCGTGTTTGAGGAAGACCAAAAAATTCCATCCAGCTTAAGTTGAAATATTTTTTTAAAGTCCTTATTCATCAGACCTGTCATGTAGGAAGCTTTTTCATCCAATGAAAGCAAACTGTGGGAGACACAGGGCAGTTGTCTGCATCCCGATGTGGGAGGTGAGTAACTCGCATGGCATTTCCTGAATGGTGGGCGGCTGATGACCAGTGGTGGCTGGTCTTGAGACCGAAGTCTAGATCTTTGGATCCCAGGCAACATCCCTAGCACACAATGTGAATGGAGGCACTGTGGCATGCTCCTTATGTGCAAATGCATAGCTATCAGGTGGCCTGGGATTCCAACTTGGCTCTAGGAACGTAAAGTTGGACAAATCGCTTAATATATCTGCTCCATTTCCTAATCTGTGAAATGGGCCTGGGATTTGTGTGAGGTCAAAACAAGGTAATGCAGATAAAGTGTTTTGTACAATGCCTGCAACGAAGAAAGCCTTCAATAATTCAGGCAGCTGCTACTGCAATGCCATGACTGGATAAAGTGGACTTCCTGGAAGAATCACCTCCCCAAACGCCAGTGGTCTAAAGGTGAAGTTATTTTCAACCTTACAACTCTGATTATGTCTATACATGAACTAAGATCCAAGGTGCTTTCCCCTCCTATTCCAGACAAGATAATTTGATTACATCACTACAATCAAATAAGATTACACAGGCTCATCAATTCTTTTGCTACTTGGCCTTTTTTTCCTTGGGCAAGCATAATTTCATAACAGTATTTTCATAATTCATAACAGTATTTTCTTGGTGGTTATCAGTGTTTTACTCCTAAAACTGAAATTATTTCTTTGCTCCTTATGTCTCTCACCAGGCCAGGAAAATTAAAGCTTCAGGTCACACACACTTCCAGAAAACACTAGTTCATACCATAGATCATTACTTGGCCTGGAAAACCCACAATTTAATTTTTGGATTAACCACACTAATCATCTCCTTGAGAACCAGATGCCCCATTGCCAGATCATACCAACAGAAAGAAGCAACGTTCAGCTCTTCGAGAAATTCTAAATAATTCCAAGCAGGTAGCAGGAAGCAGTGTATGCAGTAGCTAAACGCTTTGCCTGGACTCCACTGTCTGAGTTGAAATCTTGCCTATTACAGCTGTTGGATCTTGAGCAGTACCTTTCCATACTGGTTTCTATTTTATTATTTTTATCTTGTAAGATTGCTGTAATATATACATAAAATAATGCATATAAAACATTCAGCACAGTTTCTGTAATCTAAGCACATAAAACCTATATGTTTTATTATCAGTGTTAGTGTTATTATTATGATTGATCCAAAGATGGGCTATCACTGATAGCAGCTTCTGAATTCCCTGTTCTCTGTGCTGTAGCCTTAGGGTTTCTCCCTTTTCTCAGTCTTTTCCTCAACTAAACTGAAAACAAATTGGCAAAGTTCCAAATAGGTAAACCCCAGTGTATCAGAGGGCAGTGGTGGGGAGGGTGTATAACAGTGGGTTGGAGGTCTTACTCAAAATGCCCACGACTGGGGATATTCGTTCTGGCACTAAGTGACTTCCAAAAATCTGAGTTAGCACATATAATACCAAGTTGCCATAGTTGCCAGGGATGGCATTTGATACCATCTACTGATAAATGACTAGAATGTTCTTTGCCTTTCCATAAAGGGAATCTTGTTAAGTGAATTGGATAACTCTTGAGAGTGTAATAAGACTTGGCAAATCAATGCCCTTCTGGAGAACATAATCATGCTTTCTGGAGCCATACCACAGTAGAGTACTCAATTATTTAGAGAGACTCTCGGGCACCCAGCCCATCAACTCTTGGATAGTGCTTCAGAAGTCACGAGTGTTGCCTATCTGAGCTGCTGAAAAGCGGAATGTCCTACGTCACCCTTTGAAATGGGTAACAGGTAATGAATGCCCTGAAGTTTCTCCAATCATCCTCTGGTCTAGCCCTTGCCTTAATTCTGTGGAGACACATAGATAAGGAGATGCTTGTGTGCAGAATTGCAGAATTGTGTGCTTTCTATTATATGAAATTTCCCCTAAGTTACAGGTGCTCTGGTGAAATGTATTTCTGTAGGACTATTATCTGTTGTACTAAAACACAATGTATTTAGGAGAGTACAGGGAAAAAAATCATTATTTATTGTGTATACTTTTGGTGGCCCACTAAATCCTTGCACATAGGGGTTCACTTAATTCTTATAATCATCTTGGGTATGCGCCAGGTCACTTGCCAAGACCACACAGCCAATAAATATCCAACCATGACTTGAATCCAGGGCTTTTGACTTCAAGCTCACTAGGCTTCATAATACCTCATTCTACCTAAGCCATAGATTGTTCTCCATAGAATTGTAGGTTTAGTAAATAAATTGGTAACCAATTGTTTAAGATTTTTTAAATCATTTTTTTCAGCATATATTATGTGCCAGTTCCAAATATCTCTCCTCCCTCCCCGATTCCCTGTTGTCTACCTGTCCCATCCAATCCATGCCACTCTATTCATTTGGCCACACCTTTTCAGTGGCCTAACAGTCCTGAAACTTCATTGTATGGGAAAGAGCCCCTTGCAGTGTTTAATAAACTGCAGATTCTAGGACTCACTACCCAAGAGACTGCAATCCAGGCAGTCCAGTACTACGTCCTGAGAAATGCGGCACTCAGCTCTTTTCCCATGAGTTCCCCTAGGCCTTTCCTCCATGTGGATTCCTGAGCCAGCCATTTGAATACTACCACCACCCAAATCCCTCTGCTCCTGACCTTCAACAACAGAGACCTGAATCCTCCTCTCCTTCTTATTCCCACCCCCCCATCCTCCTCTTTCTTCATTTCTAAAAAAACACCTCCTGAGAAAGATAAATCCAGACTCCACCTATTCAAGCAACACTCTATCTGGTCAGTGTCCTAGATTATTAATTATAGTGCATTTACCTTTGGCTTCAGAGTACCTTCCCCCAGGAGCCGATCCTCTCTTCCCCTGGGCCTTCACCATCTCCACCTTGGGGTAATAATATTTTAGGGCTTCTTTTTAAAAAGGTTCTGTTGGAAGGTCCATGGGATATGCAACCTTTATTGGGCATTACACCCTACTCAGAGATGCATGAAACTCTCAGCCTTGATTCTTGCATCACCCTAATCCTGGTTACAGCGTGTCCCAAACTAGAGATCTTTCATGTAGGAGAAAGTATAAGGCATTAATTCTTTCAAAGGGTCCAAAGTGTCTTATTTTCCCTCCATGACTAGCCTTTAGTCATTCAGCTCAGATCACAGAGCCTCTGTGTGTTCTGCTGGATTGTTATTAAAAATCCAGACCAGGTATCTGACCACCTGGAACGACGGGGTCTCCATCTGCAGAAGATGGTTCTTGTAACTGCCAATCTGTGGTCCATCACAGTAATAGCTTCGTCTTACTGGCTGGAGGGAGTAACAAATCCAATTACCCTGAATCTGACCTTAGGACATCCAGACATGGGCTGTGGGCATCTTCATGCCTATTGCATCACAGCCAAGTCCTAATCTGGCATAGTAAATTGGTGATCTGACTGGATTCCTGCCTTTGTGTCCCAGCCAGGTATCCACTGGGGCTATTTTGGACCTTACTAATGACACTTGCTGACTAAGCTGTGAGGTGCTGTACTTCTAACTCTGGCTCTCCTCTTCAAACTGCAATCTGGTTTTCAAAATCCCCCTAACCAGATAGGACTTCCTAGACCAACCTGTAGCAGACCCTAGGTATTCATCTTCCTCCTCTCGACACCCCTAACATTGGAGACTCTGGCGATCTTTGTGGAGTCATGCTTTAGAGCCAGGTTAGCCTCCTTGAATGCTTACCCTACCCAGATTTCTCTTCTTTCCAACCACCTAAAGTCTAAGAATTCTTCCCATCTAATTATACTGAATTTTGAGAGAAATCGTTCATCTCCCTCCTACATCACCAGTAGATGCCATCAAGTTTTGACTAAAGCCAGTCATGTAACTGAAGTCTGATCTCTTCCCTCTAGCAATGGTGGGCTGAGGGTTTGACCCAGCCTCATGTTCCTATAACCAGGATTGAGTACACGTGGTTGGCTGATCATGGCTAAGAAATATGGAGCAAAGGGCAAGTTAATTTATAGCCCAAGCGTGTGGGTGAACTGAAAGGCAGGGTAAGTCTAAATCCTCTAGGGAGGAGGAATAAGTGAAATGCCAGAAAGGCATCTGAAACACCCAGCTGGCTAAAACAAATTGAATTGCAACCTGAGGGTGAAAGGGTAGGTTTAGAATAGTGAAATTTGAAGGCAGAGCAGAAAGTTCTAGGAAGCTACAAAGCCCAGAGGGTGTCAGCCTTTTATAGAATGCTTATGGCTGAGCCTGTGATCTGAGAGGCAGAATTCAGGCACACTGGCCAGCTGGAAGAATGCTGGATTGTTCTACTCTCAAAGAAACATCCAGTCATTCTAGAGCTTTTTGATAACTTGCCCAAACTGACTTATTTCAGCTGAACAAACTATACCACTGGCGAGGGTACTTGAAAGAGATCACTAAAGCACCACGCTGAGTACTCTGGATTGAGTAAAGAAGTTTAAGGTTTGGTTAAGCTATACGTTATAACCAGACAACCTTCTGGTGCTTTGGTAATGACATACCTAGTAATTTTCAATGCAGTGTTCTTGTGAACATGATAACTAGATGATGTTTTTTGTTTTTCTCTCCATTTAAGTTGAATACATTTAATACATTTGAACAAATTATCTTCTCTAAGAGTATTGACTCCTTGTTCTCTTGAAAAATATATCCACAACTAGCAAAGAACTAAAATGTAGGAGCCATTAATCTCAAGAGAGACCATGCATAGACAATTCCCTCTTTCCCCTTACACTTCCCCCAAGGGATTTTGACGGCTGGAGTTAGGAAGTAGCTACTAGTGTGGCTCAATTGCTCTTCGTGTTGACAGTATTTACGTATACTGTAGCAATGAATTCTTCACAACTGTGCTACCCATCTGAATTTTACTAGCTAAGGCTGCTTACTCAGTGTTTTCTAGCCCAAATAGTCCTTAACTCTTTGCAAAGATCTTAGATCATCGATCACTATAACCTCTTGGGGGTATTTTCTAATAGGTGTATCTCCTACCCCAAAGTCAAAACCCAAGGGAAAAGCCTTCAGCAAGTATTATATTCATGTACTTCCTAGTCTTGTAAATTAATTACCCTAAGAAAAACATCAATGGCAAACACAATAAAATAAACAAAAGGCAGGGTGGGGGGTGGGGGAAGAGAAAGCCAGGAAAATGAGTATATTATTTTCCTGTTGCTGCTGTCACAAAAGGCCACAAATGTAGTGGCTTAAAACAACACATTTATGATCTTGGAGCTCTGGAAGTCAGAAGTCTAGAATGGATCTTTTGAGCTAAAATCAAACATGACGGAACTGCATTTCTTCCGGAGACTCAGAGAGACAATCTGTTTCCTTGCCTTATCCAGCTTTTGGTGGCCACATACATTCCCTGATTGGGACCCCTTCCTCCCTTCCAAGTGCTTCTGACCAACCTATGCTTCCGCCTTCCATCTCAGTACAGCCTCTCTGCTTTTGACCTTTCTGCCACCTCCTTATAAGGACTCTTGTGCTTACATTGGTCCTACCCAGATATTCCAGAGTAATTTCAAGAGTTCAAGAATCAACTCACCCCTGCAAAGTCCCTTTTACCATCAGGTAACATATTAACAGGTTCCTGGGATTAGAATGTGGACATCTTGGAAAGGGGCTATTTTTCAGCTTACTGAAGTGAGATTTTACATTGTAAATGGGCTTAGATGACATAGTTGACTTTTATAAGAGTCACTGTCCTACTCTTCATTTGATTCTTTTGGAACCCAGAACACCTATAAATTAGACCTTCCAGAAATCCCGTCTGGACTTTGGTGGGGTTCAATGTTCAATTTACACGAAAGCACTCTTTTTCCATTATAATGCAGCTTTCGTGTTTTAGAGTCTTTGTGCAGGCGCATTACGTGTGTGTGTGGTCTTTTAAAATAATCTCTACACCCAATGTGGGGCTCAAACCCACAACCCTCAGATCAAGAGTCACGTGCTCTATCTACTGAGCCAGCCAGGTATAGCCCCCGCTCTTTTTTTAATCAGGCACATTATCTTTGTGTAAAATGTCCCTCTTGCTTCCCAAATTGATGGTAAATTTCCAAATAGTCTACAACGTGCAGCTTAATAGTTACTATTTTCTTCAGTGAACTCATCCCCCCACTTCTCCCCACTAAGAGCAGTTAAGTGATCTTAGAGCTCTTTGGCACACCCCAACAGAAGACTTAGATGTGAAAACACAATTACAGTTATACATGACTCCCTGTACTCAATTAAAGCAGGATCCATCATAATGTGCCCTTCAGTGTGCAAAAGTCCTCCTTTTCATCACAAAGTCAAGTACAAAAAAAATATTTTTTTCGCTCTCCATTCCATTCCACTTTCAGATGATTTTCAATTCTTTTCTGTCTGTATGAGTTTCTACTAAAACATGTTACTATTGAAAACTAAAAGCAATACATATATTTTCAAAAGTCCTATTCAAACTGAGTTGGCATTGAAGGTTTCAATTCTTTTCCCAAAGTGCATCACGGAAGACTTTAATGATATGAGCTATAATGCATGTGTAATATTTAAATGTGATATTATTATGTGTAGACCTAACAATAATGAATCTTATTGTAGACCAAATGTCCTTCCCTCTACAGTCTCTAAGTTTAAGGGAAAACCTAAGGAGCTTCAGGTGCCAATGATCCCAAATACAAGTGATTCTTGGAGGATTAACAGTCACCCTTTCACATTAACCGATGTTCTTTTCCGAAAGGAGCCATGATAAGTATGTGCCATATGAATCCAAATGGTGCCTAATGCCCTAGCCCACTTGGCATAAAATTTATGACCCTCTCTCACCCTTGCTATCACTTTTCCCCCTAATGTTAGGTGGTAGTGAAACCTTGGGTGGTATAAAGCCCAGGGATTTGGTGGCAGATTTTCTTCTATGTGAATTCTATGTAAAGTTTTGGAACACTAATCCAATAACTTATGTTTGGACCATGTCAAAATACCCCCCTATAAACATGGGGACACCATGACAGTCTTTAAAAGAACCATGTATCCCTTCTCATTTTCTTGTTTTTTTTTAAATTTTTTTAAATGTTTATTTATTTTTGAGACAGAGAGAGACAGAGCATGAACGGGGGAGGGGCAGAGAGAGAGGGAGGAACAGAATTGGAAGCAGGCTCCAGGCTCTGAGCCATCAGCCCAGAGCCCGACGCGGGGCTCAAACTCACGGACCGCGAGATCGTGACCTGAGCTGAAGTCGGACCCTTAACCAACTGAGCCACCCAGGCGCCCCTCATTTTCTTGTTTATTTAGCCCATGTTTTCCACCATGCAGTGCACACTGGAAGTACTCAACATATATTGCATGAGTTCATAAATATCACGCTTGCATCGTTGCTAATTATTTGGCACTACAGGGCCATAAATGACCAAGATAGTAGGGGGAGTAGGTTTTGTGGCAAGGTATGAGCCTGAAGATATATAGCAGAATCAGTTTGCAAGATTCCTTAGATTCCATATTCAGGATTTGGTGCTTTATACTGAAAGTAATTAAGAACCAGAAGGATTTGTAAGCCAGGAACCCCATAACAAGGCAGTGAATAAATTCGAGGGTGAAAGGGATGGCCATTAAATCTCCATTTTGGAAACCATTGCAACAACCTCCCCAAACAGCAAACATGTCACATCTAAATTTAGGTGTTTTGGGTTTTTTTCTTTTGTTCTTTTGGTTTTTGTGTTTTTTTGTTTAGAATATGTGCCATAACAAAGATTTAAGAGCTATTCTTTGTAATACTGTGTCCTTAGCTGCATTTCACTGAAATATATCAATGATTAGGTGCTAGGGGTGGGGGCAGTCAGGTTAATTAACCCATTATCTAATTATTCTATAGTGTCTCCTCCCTGCAAAGAACCTTATTAACTTGGATAATCTGCAGGTTTAAACCTATGCAAAGCTGTAGAAGAGTAGAAACATTGTATGTATATATGGTTCTTTGTGCATGTGTACCTGTATTTGTGTGTTTCTGGGTGTGAAAGGTTCACCTGAGGCAGAAGGAAGAAATAATATTAAGGGTCAATGTGAAGTGTTTCCATTTTAATGTTCACTGACGATTATTGACACAACTCCATATAAGTATAGTACAAACACAATCTGATTTTAACTAATTTGTATAGAAAAATATTTTTCCTGGTAGCTTTAAATCTGATTGTGCTTTACTCTTCAAAGTCAGTGTCTGATCCCCTAAGGATAAGAAATTAATTTCCATTTACATTAAAATCTGTAGGGCCTGTTATATACACATGCTATTTATTACCTATTAGTATAAAGAAGGTAAGCCATTGCAGTAAGCATCATAGAAAATGAACTGGCACCAAACTGCATATTATAACTAATAATCACAGGAGAGAACGAAGACTTGGTTAAGTCTCTGAATATCCGGCGGAGGGTGGGATCATATGGAGGTGCTCTAGTCCAAGGAAAATATTGATTCATTCAAACGTGCCCTCCCACCTAGTAAGAGAGCCTTGCTAACTTTCAGATGTGTAGATTTAGCACAACAAAGTCTGATCAGAAAGCTGGGCAGACAGCTATTCCCTCTCACTTATTGCTTGTGGCTCAATTGTAGTTTTTATGATTCCAGAGAACAGCCAGGCTCCTGTTGTATCATCAACAATCATTTTGCTTTTAAAAATATATATATATTGGTGCATGTGCCAGAACTGCAATAATATAGAATCTGACCTAAGCCAACTCTTCCCTCTGCAGTCAGAAGCAGGACCAGAGGAAGGTCCAGGCAATGACAAATGCAGGGTCCAAGTGTCTTATAAAGGAGACCCCCGTAGGGTCCTAGATCACCTTCCTCTAAACGGAAATAAACGAGTAAACTGTTTTTAATAATGGTCCTTCTTGTGCTACAGGTAAAGATAAAAATGAGGCATGTTTGAAGTTTTGTACATTTCATTTTTCTTCTAGTCTTAGTCATTGACTGTTAGAACGTAACACAATCCACTTTGCCGGAAAATATGGAGAACAATCTGCTTCTTTCTCTACTTGGGATTTGCCATTGAGACTTCCACTTTTCTTACCCAAATTGCCCAGTCAGGAGCAAAAAAAAAAAAAACAAAAAACACTTGGTATCAATGTGGGTTTCCTCACATGGATAAAAATGGATCTGATGGTTAAAGAAATTAGAATCTCACAAAAATCATGAGTTTTTTTTAATTTTATTTAAATCCAAGTTACTTAACCTACAGTGTAAAGTTAGTTTCAGGAGTAGAATTTAGTGTTTCATCACTTACATACAACACCCAGTGCTCATCCCAACAAGCACCCTCCTTATGCTTATGGTAATTCCCATCACCCATCTGGCTCATCCCTCCACCCAACAATCCTCAGCAACCCGGTTTGTTCTCTGTATTTATTTGTTTATTTATTTATTTATTTATTTATTTATTTATTTATTTTTTCAACGTTTATTTTATTTTTGGGACAGAGAGAGACAGAGCATGAACGGGGGAGGGGCAGAGAGAGAGGGAGACACAGAATCGGAAACAGGCTCCAGGCTCCGAGCCGTCAGCCCAGAGACTGACGCGGGGCTCGAACTCACGGACCGCGAGATCGTGACCTGGCTGAAGTCGGACGCTTAACCGACTGCGCCACCCAGGCGCCCCTGTTCTCTGTATTTAAAAGTCTCTTATGGTTGGCCTCCCTCTCTTTTTTCCTTCCCTCTTATTTTTCCTTCCCTCTTCTTGTATTCATCTGTTTTGTTTCTTTTTGAGCATTAAATGATCAAGGTACAACAGGATGAAATTAAATCTATGTGTTTGCTGAAATTGTTTAATGCCATGAGTGGCATTAGATGGACAGAAAACTTTGATTCAAAAAAATATGGATTCCAAGATTAAGTCTTGCCCCGCAGTTCCTTCTGTTCATCTATAAATTTCCTGCTTGTGTGGCTGCCTAGGACTGCCCATGCTTTGATTTCATGATCACGTGGCAACTGATGGTAGTTTAACATTTTAACTGATTCCATTAATTTTTACTGCCACTGTTTGATGTAACAACCAAAAAAGAAATCTGTCAGTCTGCTACAGATATCTGATGACCCACAACACAAAGACAGTATAAGTTCAGTTGCAAGAGCAGCTCAAACATATTTAATGGAGAAATGTGACTTGCATCCAAGGGGCACGCGCCAAGAGGAGAAGAGATCCCTGGAGCAAACCCACGTCTCTTTCTTTAAGGAAGTTCATGTTCTCACCTTTAACCAGGAAAGAGTTTACAAAGAAAAAGAAGGAGGGGAAGACTTCTACTTTAAGATATTTCACTTTTTTTTTCCTGTTCACTCCCCTTGAGTAACCTTCAAGTAATTGACTACTTTCAGATTTTTGTTTTCCTAAAAAGTGGGAATCTTTGTGTGACTCTAAGTTCCATCAAGGGGTTTCTTTTAGAGGTCCCATAAAGGTGACCAGGTTCAGCCTTGAGTTGGGTTTCTGATACAGGTCAAAAAGCTGTGGCTCTTCTAGAAGTTGGTGCAACCATTACCGGCATATTTTACTACACACGCCTAGGAGTTTAGGACACAGTGTAGATACTTTCCACTTCTGACCGTTTGGAGTTTGAAGGGCACCATGGTTCTTAATCAGGGTGAGGAGCTGCCCTGAAAAGAAGTTGGCGTCAGAGAACCCGCATCACCACTCACCTGTATCAGGTTATAGCTCAAGCAGAATAAGATGATGCACCAGATTCGCTGAAATAATAATGAAAAAGAGCTGGCTTGCTTCTGTCCCCAGTCATGCCTGACTTGTGTACAAAGAGAAGAATTAGCTTCCCTATTCGTCTCTTTCTCCAATGTCCTGAAAGAGGAAAACTTCTTGCAGTGGAAGCCTTAAGGTTTCGATCATGTTAGGAATAATTGTGAAAATGACCCTTTGATATGCTCTGAGGATCCTGGGCACTGGGGAGCCCATGTCTCCTTTCGGTGCTCTTCTGCTTTGAAAACAAAAAAGGGTTTCTGTTTAACTTTTCTCGTCCCTGCATGTGGTTATCTTTTTGAGTCTCCAGTTGTTCTCTCGAAGTAAAGGGAAGCAAAAGTGACAAGATTAAAGGACAAAAAGTTAGCCGAAAGGCAAGTCTATTTTTCATCTACGTCCCTATTGAAATACCGCAGCACTTCCTGTAACAAGTCCGAAAGAGCCAGTTGGGGCCCACAGAATTTCCAGTGTGCCGGGTTAGAGACACTAAACCATAAAGTAATTTCCTTTCAGTAATAACTACATAACTTAGGCAAGAAGGAGATTTCCGATGGAGGAAGACAGCAGGAGGTGAATGTTTTATCCATTTCAGGTGGCCGATACCATAAGGATGTTTGCCTGATCTCAGAGAAGTGAGATGCTATTATTGTTTGAGACTTTAAATGACGCTTCAGACTTAAATCTTCAAAACGAACTGACAAGCTGCTTAGTACTTAAAAGGCAAACAGTAAAAGAGAAGGCAAGTAGGTATAGAGATTTTTAGTTGCTTGGTTAATCATCTAGAGTGAATTACCTATTCAATTGAACAGTGAACTTTTAAAAATCTTTTTTAAATAAGTTAATGAAATTCAAATGCCACTCTACAACAAATTTTAAAACTAAAATCAGGACATAAGTTTAGATGAAGAAATGTCACTTCTGAGTAAAAGAAGTTGGCCAAAAAATGTAATTTTGCTGAAATTTGAGCATACTCTTGGCTTATCCGAAAACAGGTCCACTTGAAAATGTTATATCCTGAAGTATTCTGTGTCCATGCATGTCACAGTTACAGGGGTTATATTCTAAATAAAATGCAAACATTCGTAAGAGTACCATCGATCAGGGATTGGCAAACCACAGTGCGTGGGTCAAATCTGGCCTGCCACCTGTTTTTGGAAAGACAGTTTTGTTGGAAAATGCTACAATCACATGTTTAGATGTTCTTAGTAGCTGCGTTTGCACTACAATGGCAGAGTCCAGTGGTTGTAGTGGAGAATGTGGCCCTCGGGGCCTAAAAGATTCATAATCTATCACTTTAAAGAAAACGCTTGCCCAGTCTGTGGAGAGTGCTCGAAGTCCTATCACAATGTGTATTTACTATTTCTCTCTTCCCTGGGCAGGGCGGATGGCAGAGAAACCCTCACGTCTGTGTGTGTACACATGAGGCAGAAAGATGCATTGATTAGCGCCCACCACTTAGAAGGAAGTTGGTATCACAGATAAAATCAGTCCGTTGTCACAGATTTTGTTTCTTCCTGCAGTCAATATTTCACCTCTTCATGCTGTTGCACAGAGGGAGCCCACAACCTAATATAATTAATTGCCTGTAGAGTAATCAGCCGTCTCTTGAATGAATGACTTGAATTGCATATTTATCCTGAACTAGGACCGTAGTGTATTTATGCCAGCAGTATATTTCTGTTGTGCGGAATAAACAAGCAGAGCATCCTGGGAGACTTTAGATCATAGTGAAAAACTGAGCTGCGGTCCAAAACAGAGGTCGCATATTCCTAAAGTCGGGGCCTCCATCTACCAATCTTCAGACACTCATGGCACTCAAGGCAAGCAAAATAAGGGAGGACCTTACTCTCACCACTATCATCCTGGGGAATATTATGGAAACTGACGAGCTTTATTATACATATATAATTAAGCAATTACTGATTTCACCTGCTCTGCTGCGAGCCTGGGAATGGCTATTGAAACAAGAATATGAAGCTGTCATTGAAGCTAAATCAATAGTAAACAAAGAGAGAGAGATTAGAGGTGGTTTGGGGGCACCAGTAGTCATGAATCACTCAGCAATCGTTGAGCTTTGTTTCGTTTTGTTTTTAATGTACACAAAAGTGTTTGTGATTATCTCACGTAGACTTCACCTTAACTCTGCGAGGGAAGATTAGGGCAAAGCTCAGCATGGCCTGTGCCCGTTCATGGGACGCCTTTACTCATCAACATTTTAGAGGGAAATTGTAAAGCATCGGGATCCTACGGGGAGAATCCACAACTCAGGATCTAAGAGATTTTATGTTTAACCTGTAGAATTACATGGTTAAATGATCACTCAAAATCCTACAGCCAGGTATTGGTTCTGCTGAGTTAGAACCCAACCAATATGGCTTCAGAGCATATGTGGTATTAACATTATATTGACTTAACACCCATATATTGAGCAATTGCTGGTTATTCACATATTAAACATACAAACCCCATTTATTGAGTATCTACTCTGTGCCAGGTGTTACAAGGAGGGCACTGAAGATAGATAGAGCAGTAGGCAAGACCTCAACCACTCATGTATTTAGTTAATTCTAACCTACCATAACTCTGATGGATCTTGGAAGAAAAGAGAACAGGGTGCTACCAAACATGTAACAAAAAGTGCTGATGTATATCAGAGGAGGTATATTTTCAGGTACATCTGCAAGTATGAGTAGGAGTTTTGAGGAAGGTTGAGAGGAGGAAGATGCATGGATACAGAAAGAACATTCCAGGCAGAAGGGTCAGGAAGTGTGAACACTCCGGGCATAAATAATCATGTCCAACATTCCCCCATTCTCCCTGAATTCAAGCTTTGCCCAACACTGACTCCCTGGCTCTTAACACGCATTCTTCTTCTGGCCTTTTTCCTCCTTTATTTCCTTCTTCTCTTCCTATTTCCAGTTCCCCTTCCCCCCACAGTTTCCTTTTTCTCCTCTCCTTAGTGTTGTTGATCCTCAGGGATCTAACCTTGGATTTATTTGTTGGATTTATCCTTGGATTTCTTTGCTTTAATTCTTCTACTGTAAAATCCACTCCATGGATGCAATCACTATCCATACAGGAAGAACCAACCCTCCTTCTCCAACTCTTACTTTGAGAGCCAGTCCTGTGTATTTGGCTGGCTACAACTGGATGGTTCTCCTTCCAAGTCTTACAGGTATCTTAACCACCACTTGCTCCTATAGAAATCGCCATTATGCCCCTCCAAAACTGTTCCTGCTCAATGTTGGGTATAAATTGACTTATCCAGAAACCTGAGCATAATTTTTTGCAACTCCTTTTCTTTTAACAGGCTTTTTCCTCTTTAATGCAGTTCTGTTAATTCTGCTTTGTAAGCTTCTGTCAAACATGACCCTTTGTACCCCCATTGCCATTACCTCATTGTGCTTCCTAATGGCGGCTATGTAACTACCTGCCTCACCCCTTGCCAGTCATCCCCCATGACAGCCAAAATAATCTACCGAGAGAATGCAAGTCCAAGAGTCATTCCGTGTTGACACTTCCGTTGTCCTCAGGGTAAGATGGGGAGCACACATCTCCATTCTGACTCCCGCCTTTCATGACGTCAATCCCATTTCCTGTCAGGCCTACATTCCACAAATTCTCAACCACTTATCAGACCATGTTCTTGACAGTCTCCTACCCATTCTCCATGTCCTGGGTTTGACAGCAGAACGTCTTCTGTTACTTTTTCATAGGTCTGATTATTCTATTATGGCTCCATAGCTTTGTAATACCACCCCCAAAATTGTACTCATCACACTTTAGAATACTGCTTATTCAATGATTTGTGAATATAGGACACATACCCCTCTATCTTATCATTACAGCTACATCATCTAGCATGGTGCCTTCGCATATAATAACTGTGTTATCAATACTTGTTGATTGACATGAATGAATACTATAACCTTGAGAGTCCTGTAATTGTACTATCAGAATAACATGAGATTTGGGATGAAAGACAAGTTTGAATCTTGGGTTTGTCAATTATTTTTCATGTTGGTTTTGACAAGTTACTTCTCCGAACCTGAAATTTAATCAGTAAAATAAGCATAATATTATCCAACTCCTAAGGTTGCTCCAAAAATTAAAAAGTCCCATAAAGCACTGGGCACATTTAAGTGCCTAACAAACGGAAGCTTTTAGCTCATGAATTTAGTGTCTTAGGAAGTAGAGCTTATATCAAATGCCTAGGAGTTTGGAGAGCACTGGTGTGATCTGGAAGGGCATATTCCTTTCCTGGCTACTTAATTTCTTGAATAACTATTAAGTTTTTAAATGCTTACTTATTTATTTTGAGAGGGAGGGAGCAGCGGGGAGGGGCAGAAAGAGAGGAATAGAGAATCCCAAGCAGGCTCTGCACTGCCAGCACAGAGCCTGACACAGATTCATGACCTGAACCAAAATCAAGAGTCAGACACCTAACTGAGTCTCCCGGACTTCCCGAAGAACCGCTTAATTTTAAATTTGAATTTCTGTACTATCCTGTCCAACCTTCCAAAGAAAATCCACTCACATGGAGTCATATGAGATACCACAGGTGATTCTTCCATAGAACTTACTTCACAATTACAAGTCCCTTTTCATGGTTAGTCATGGTCTTAGTTTTTTATTGCTGTTATAACAAATGGCCTTGCACTTGATGGTTCAAAACAAATCAAACTTTACTAGAAATCAGAAGTCTTGAAATCAGCCTCATTGGGCTAAAGCACTCTGTCAAGCAGCACGGAGTTCCTTCTGGAGGTCCTAGGGAAGAACTGTTTCTTTACCTTTTCCAGCTTCTAAGACTGTCTGCATTCCTTGGCTCACATTATTCTTCAGACTTCAAAGTAGGTGGCGACCAGTCAAGGCTTTCTCATACTCTATCTTTCTGATATTGACTCGTCTGTTTCCTTCTTCTATATTTAAGGATCTTGTGATTCCGTTAGGCTTCTCTGAATGATCCATGATAATGCCCCTCTCTTATAGTCATTTAATTAGTAACCTTAATTCCATCTGCAACTTTAATTTCTCCTTGGCTATGTGTGGAGACATATTGATGGGTTCCAGGGATTAGGATGTGGACCTCTTTGGTGGGGGGGGGGGGAGCATTAATGTACCTACCACAGCCATTCTGGCACTGTACTAAGGGTTTTATAAGACTGTTTAATGCTCCCAGATGTACTAGGAGGTAAGTATTATTAATCCATGTTACAGACAAGGAAATGAAACTCTGCAAGACTTGCATTCACACCAGTGAGATCTGGCCATCGGCAGAACAGTCTTCTGAGCCTCTTTCTACCACCCGCTGTTGAGTTCTGTCTTCTTGCATGAGGTTCTGACACTTCTCGTGGATGGCCCTGTTTCTGTTCTCTCCTTAACAGGCACTGGCCCCAGGGATTTGTCCAGGAGATGCGTGTATCTGTGTAGACACTCAGCATGTCACCTGAGATACATTTTCCTGACTTTGTTCTGCAGCAGCAATGCTGCTCAGGCCAACACCCACTTTCAATGAGAAGCATTAGCATCCCTTGCATAGAAATCCCCAAAACTACTCTGTGAACACGGGAGTAGCTTTGAATAAAATGGACTGATGGTTTTGAGTACACACACGGCTACCCTGAAAAGGCTCCTCTTTCATTCACTTCTTAAAGTCAGCATGATATTGAAAGATTTCTTCTATGGGAGCGAAATTACTCCTCTCCTATAGACTGAATTCTGTGGTAAATGTCATTGGTATGTATTTCAGTGTGTTTGACTCATTTATGGAGGTGTTGAAACCCTGCGTTTCATGAATCAGATGATACTGTGTTAATAAGATCTGTGGCAATAAAGTTCTAGGTTTGGAAATTTAAAAACACAAAACAAGATCTAAATCAGTTTTACTGAGTGACATAAGCAGTCCAAGTTCTGTTTAATAAACACCTGCATGTTTTTATGGGTAAAGTAATGCTAAGTTCTATTCTTACACCTACAAGGTGATTCTGTAAATGAAACCAAGTTTGCAAAGTTCAGAGGTAACCAGGCAGAATTGAAACTTCCCTTCTCCCACCCAACTCATTACAATTTCTGTTCTAATTCCTTTATCAAATGCTTCCTTTCCCATGGTGTAGATATGATGCTAAAAGCTTTGAAGATAAACTTTGTTTTAGTCCATATTTCCTGTTACCCTTGAGGTTTGAGGGCTGTAGTAAGGTAAAGGGAAGAAAGAGAATCAGTTCACAATTATTCTAACGAACTTAAGGACGGGTTTAATCTGGGCTCCAATCAAGTGGAGTGAGTAGAATGATATTAAAATACTTTTCTTTCCATTTCTTTCTTAGGAAAAAAAGAAAGAAAGAATGCCTCCTTGCACTGGAAAATATACAAGTCCTCCTGGGATAACAAACATAATTCATTCTCACTCAGGCAACCAGTGAGATCATTTCCCGGTTGCTGAGCTTATAGGTTATTGCAACCACTGGGGTTTTGTTAAAAATAGCCATCTAATAAATCTGCCCATTCTTTTAACTAGGATAATGGTGATAACTTTCTTATGGATTATTTCCTTCCTTTTAGGGCACCTTTAAAAAAAAACCAATAATGCGCATGTCATGTAGAGTTGGGTGAAATTGAAAAACCCTGCTGTATCAATTTCTGTGGATTGTGAGATGAAGGTGCTAAATAATTCAAGTGTAATGATGGGGCTAAGTCAAGACGGTGCACTGTTTTTTTTGAGTAGGTTTAAACTTTTCTAAAATGCTGAAGAGTCCTGAGCTAAGCCTCCTTCTTAAAAACCTATCTGAAAGGGGAGAAGCCATTTTCCCATATATTTTCAGGCCAAATATAGGGGCTGCCCTCATTTTACACTTTAGGGATCTTCCAAAAATTGTGTTAAAACAAAAGTAAATTCAAATGTCCTGTAACAGCATCAGGGCACTTTTTTTTAAATTTATTTATTTTAAGTTTATTTATTTTGAGAGAGTCAGAGCATGAGCAGGAGAGGGGCAGAGAGAGAGAGGGAGAGAGAGAATAAAAAAAAATCCCAAGCAGGCTCCATGTTGTCATTGCAGAGACCAATGTGGGGCTCCGTCTCATATAACCATGAGATCATGACCTAAGCTGAAATCAAGAGTAGGACCCTTGACTGACTGCACCACCCAGGCATCCCAGGGAACTTTCTTATTTAAAGGAGACAGGCGGTAGAACTGGATTCCCTCTTTGTAGGTAAGTGCTGCGTCTAGAGTATAAGGCACCAGCCCTGAAGTCAGGGTTCCAGGATCCAGCTCCTGGAACTGCCTCTCCCACATTCGGGATGCGAGTAATGGCTAAGCCTCCTGATCTTTCAACTTATTTACGTGTAAAAGGTGAGTAATAGTACCAACCTCAGTCTTTGTGGGCCAGACATCCATACATTCATTTAATATGAATTGAGCAACCAATAAGAGGGTAGTAGCGGAAACCAAGCTTCACTGAGTTCTTTCTGTGCACCAGGCATACACACTTGTGTCCTAGAAGGAGTAGGAGCGTGCCTAGAGAGTGATCTTCTCTAGCCCCAGGGGAACCTGAATGGCCAGACAACTTGCCTTTGGCCTCAAGCAGCAGCATCTTTTCAATCACATGTTTGATATAAATAGCCATTTATATGCAATTTATGTACCAATATCATTTACCGACCAATCCCATTCTCCATGTTCCAAAGCACAGAAAAGGTTGAGAAGCAGAACTGTTACACCTAATATCAATTAAGTTGATTACAATGCGTTTTAGAACTAAGGAGGTGGAAACATCCTGAAGTTCATGAAATTGGCCAAAGTCACACAGCAGGTAAGAGGCAAAATTGACATTTGACTCTAGGTTTATCTTATCGTGGTGGTTAATTTTTCGGTGTCAACTTGACTGGGCTCTGGGATGCCCAGGTAACTGGTAAACATTGTTTCTCAGTGTGTCTGTGAGAGTGTTTTTGGAAGAAATCAGAAATTGAATCAGTAGACTGGGTAAAGATCTGCCCTCCCCAGTGTGGATGGGCATCATGCAATTCACTGAAGGCCAGAAAAGAACAAAAAAGGCAAAGGAGGGGGCAAATTCTTATTTTCTCTTCTTGAGCTGGGATGTTCCTCTTCTACTGCCATCCTACGTTGGACCTTCTGATTCTCAGGCCTTTGGACTCCACAGCTTCTATAAGCAGTTGTCCAGGTTGCAGACTAGGAGTCAAACCACTAGCTCCCTTGGCTCTTAGGCCCTCATACTAGGACTGAATTATACCTCTGGGTGTCCTGGTTTTCCAGCTTACAGATGGCAGCTGGTGGGACTTCTTGGTCTCATAACCATGTGAGCCAGTGCCTTAATATTTGGGTGTGTGTGTGTGTGTGTGTGTGTGTGTGTGTGTGTATTTTATTGGGTCTATTTCTCTGAAGAACCCTAACACGCTGATTAAGGCGATGCTCTGATATATCAAAGTCTACTGCAATTGTCATTAGCAATGTTTAGTAATAATTAGTAATGATTCCAGTTCAGACTTTTTTACCAGTCTTACCTTGAGTGGCCACAAGATAAGCAGTCCTCTGCACCCACCCACCAAATCTTAAAAGCTTATATGGAAAGCTTAAAAGCTTAAAGCCATGTATGTATCCTGTCCAGATGGTTTCAACAACACTTTGTGCTCAGGACTAGATCTTGGAGCAGCTCCCACTGTGGAAATGGTAGGTGGAGCATAAATTCCAAGGCTGGGGGAGGGCATGAGGAGCTGCTGATTGCCCAGGTCCAGCTCGTAGGTCAACCAGCAGTCACATCTTCTCAATGACCTTCTCCAACATGCACCCCTTTATAAGGGACATGCTAAGATTTCACTTTCTTGCCCTCTTGAGGTTAGGTGTGGCCAGTGATGTGCTTTGTCTAATTAAATAGGAGAAAATATGACATGATTCAATTCTTGGTAGAGCTTCAAGAACCTCCTTTCTCACTGTGCCAGTGACTATGGAAGCCCAATCAAGATGATGCCTCTGTCAACCTAAGTGTCACTGGAACAGACCAAAGTGAGTAAAGCCCTCTTATGTAGTACATGCCATATGAGCTAGAAATACACTTTGGTTTTGTTAATACACTAAGATTTGGAGGAGGTTTACAACCACCACATAACCCAGTCTCCATCGAGACAATTAGGCTGCTGCCGAATATGTACTAAACTGTTGGTAGTGTGCTGGGCAATCATCTGTTGGAGGGCGGAAGAGGCTCTCACGTGTAACGTTGGGTGAATTTTGTAGTGCAAACACTCCCACAATGACTGATTTTAAGCTACTTCCAAGAGAGCGCTGAATGGAGACTTGATACCCCATGGAAAAGATTAGCTCTGGTCAGCCAGTAGAGGCCAACTCCAGTATACCACCTTCTCAGGGTATATGGTAGTGGGTGAAATGGATGTGACTCTACATTTCATTGAGCTTGCAGCCCAGAGAAGCCACATTAAACGGGATAATGGGGAAAGATGTACATGTATTCCATGTTATCAAGAATACAGTGACCGAAGTAAGGATCTTTTCTATCCTTAAGGACAAATCTTCCTTAATCAGAAATCTACCAAGAGGAAGTTGTTAGGGTGCTGTCACATGGATACCAGCAGGTACACATGGCTGTTAGGGTCTGTCGATTCCAAGCCGTAAGATTCACTTTTTATAAGCATCAATTCTAAATTTAGATAGTTCCATCAGAAATCTACACTACAGTGATGTATACTGGCATGTTCACATATGTTTTCATGACACCGCATTCTCTTTTGGATCAACCCAACTTCCCTCTGATAGTCTTTTCCAAATGATAAGATTTTCAAATAATTTTAGCGTATGTTGGGAATATTATAAATAAACACTCAAAGATATGTGATTACTGTATACATAGTCTCTGTGATGAAGACTGGTAGATGTTTATCAATTCTGTTCTATTTTTATGGAAACTCTAGAAGACTACATTTTCCAGCCTCTCTTGTGGTAACTTGGAGATGAGGGCAAAAGTGACATATACCATGTCCAGATCTGGCCATATATGATTTTCCTTGCTCTATTTGCCGGGTGGCTGGTTGATTGCAGGGAACCAGTAAAGGACTCCAAGCAGACTCTGGAAGATAGTGGTACCATCAGAGGAGAAAAGCCAAAAATTCTTAGATCATTGGTGTAAGCTCAGCTAAATGCTAACTGGACTTTCCGTTGAATTACTCTGCATTGTAGTTACAGCAGCTAGTGTTAATTACTCTGATTGATATCTCTTCTTATCCAGGAATCTATTATATTTGTGTGGAACTAAAAGCATGTTATTTTGGATTTTTTTAGATGCATGAAGAAATTGGAGCACAGACTATTTCAGTGAAACAATCAGATAAGCCATAACACAATTTAGATTATCTAAGTAGAATCAGAGGTAACGCAGAAAGAATATGACCTGGCTTTAACCCGAGAATTACTGATTACCAAAGATAGAAATGAATAAGTTTCATGCATCTTCCAAGTAAAGGACTTTAGGTATTTCCTCCCCCTTCATTCTTAACTTTTAAAAGATAATTATGGAGCGTCCTAATAGGAAGTTATTTTTAGAAATACTCTTTTTAACAACCATTAGGGGAACACTAGGACTTATTGTTGAAACCAACAAATTCTGTTTACATCACAAGGCTCTAGTTCTGGATATACTAACTCTTCACAGGCTCCTGTTTAATTCTTTGCATGCTTATGTGAAAAAGCAAATGTTTGCTAAAACTCTGTGATAAAAAGGACTTTTTGAATCAAGTAAGTAATTAACAGTCTGCGGCAGGCACAGTGTTGTGCCACCTGGATGGCTCTTGAAGGAAGGACCTGCTGAAAATAACATGATCAGCAAAGTCCCAATCGCTCTTCAGTGTCTTCCTCAGCTGCAGAGAGCTGTCCCCGCCCATGTTCAGGCAACTCCCCAATGTCACTTACCCAATGACCCTCAGCTATTGGAGTGACTAGTGATCCTCACTACTGAGAACCTGGTGAGGCTTTATCTTGTTAACTAACATCCCAGCTGACTCCTGCCTCTCCCCAGTCTTGCCTCCTGCCTCTTCACTTCAAAGGGGTTGATCCCAAATAAACATCATTCACCTCCAATTCCATCTCAGCATCTTCCTCTGGAGAACCCGAAGTGTGGCACAGACCATTGAAGGGCTAGCCAAGGGGCGCCTGGGTGGCGCAGTCGGTTGGGCGTCCGAATTCAGCCAGGTCACGATCTCGCGGTCCGTGAGTTCGAGCCCCGCATCGGGCTCTGGGCTGATGGCTCAGAGCCTGGAGCCTGTTTCCGATTCTGTGTCTCCCTCTCTCTCTCTGCCCCTCCCCCGTTCATGCTCTGTCTCTCTCTGTCCCAAAAATAAATAAACGTTGAAAAAAAAAAAATGAAGGGCTAACCAACTGGTAAGAATACATGTATTTAAAGCGCAAATTTAAATAAAATTTGCTCCATGAGAGGACACACAGACCAGTCTTATGCTAACATTTGCTCTGGAATGCAGGCTAGAGATTCTTAATGTTACTTCAAAACTTCTGATTGCCTTTTTTTTTTCTACCTTTCCCTTCACAAACTAAGGTACTGGAATACATTCTTTTAAAAAAATGTCTAGCAAAGGACACTTCCTGTATTCCAATGGAGGAAATTAAGTAGTTGATTAAGTTCATGCAGCCCAGGGCTGTCAAATACCAGGGAATATGGAGATACATGGTATATCTGCATCTCATCATTAATTTTTTTTATATAAAAAACACTTGGGCTCATAGGTGTTGATAAGAATCCTTTTTACTTAGAGCTCTCCTTTACTTTCATATTCTCTCTCCCTATAATGATGATTGTATGTAAAAATAAGTTCCATACTTCCTCTCCTTGTAATGATTGTATGTGAATTAAAAAAGGCAAAAGTAATACATCTTTCAGTCTCTGCCTTTACCATGACCGTGAATATCCATCCATGTAATCTTATCTGATGGTTACTCTTGGAATTATAGCCACAGAAGCCTGGTTTGATTGCTTATTAAAATAATAAATCCAGTTTATCTCAGTTTCTATGATATATTTCTGAAGATTACAGCTGGAGCCATTCTAATATAAAGCTGAGAATTATAACTATGTTATCAGATGGAAGGCACTATAAAATCTCTCCTTTGTGAATAGATCTCTGAATTGTCTGCCCTAGTGGCTGGCACATACCACTAATGACCTAGTTTCTCCAATTATAGTGTTCTGTTTATATAACATTTAGTTCCTATGTATATTGTTTAGTGTATAATATGGTCACTTGCAATTATAAATATCTTACATGAATTATTTCAATGTGTCCTCAAAACAAACTTATAATCAGCTTTTTCATAATCATCCCATGGAAACTGAGGCCCAGAGAGACCCCCAATAATGTGTCCAAAAGCAAAGTTAGTACAGTTAAAACCAGGATTCATACGCAAGCAGCCTCTTATTCACTAGGCTGTACAGCTAATATTTAAAGTACTGATTTCCAGGCGTACTCTAGTAAAGAATGAATACCGATCAAAAAGACAACTCACTCAATTAGTAATTGTAGTTAAGTGCTTATTATGTATTTACATGCCCAAGAAATTGATACACCAGTTAGAATGCATTCTCTCAACTTTTCTAGCATTGCCTTGGGAGACTGGATCATAGCAAAATAGGATAAAATTGGATGTAGTTAAGAGGAGAGAGGAATGGGTCTGGAAGAGGAATTGGTGTTTTGAAAGGGCAGTTTGGATGGGAAGCCACACTAGTGGGTTCCTTGGGGACAGGGGAGAGAACCATAAAGACAATGAGTGTCTTGTGATGTGGGGGTGGAATCTGGTGCATAGAAAGAGAAAGTAGCACCGTGCCAAGAAGTGATTTTTCCCTCTGGCCGGTCTTTTCCAACACTGTTTTAATTTCTCTCCATAGCACTGAAGCACAGTGACAGTGTGCTAATCCACTTTGAATTTTCAAATGGATTCAAATATGTTTGAAACTTTAAAACCACAGAGTTTCTCTACAAACGTAAAAAATAAAATTACTTTGCCTACAAGATGGTGGAACTTGGGCATGGAATGGTCAATGTTTAAATAACTAGAGGTTATCTATTTAAAGGGATTTCGTTTCTAATCAAAATTCAAAATGCAAGTTTTACAGATCTTTATGTGTGTTCTCTTATTCAATATATATATATATATATGAGCCATTTCTGTAATTCTTTGAGTTCCAGCACTAGATGAGTCACACATTTTACTAAGTGTTTTAATTTTTCAACATACTGAATCCTTGATAAAAAATTGAAAGTATGGTTTTTCCCTTCTGTCATCAAAGAAAACCAAATTTACAGGCTCTTCTAAAGTGGGCTTTCACATCTCAGATCATCACTTATCTACCCTACTCAGTTCCAGTTCTGTTTTCCTCAAAACATTATGATTGGGCAAGTCCTGTAATAACTAGCTTTGTGAAGGGCCGATTACAATGTTTATGTAAATTACTTCGAAGTTTGGCAGATAACTTTCTAGAGACAGGGACTCTTCCTGTTATTATTTCGCCAAAATCTGCTCGACTCTCTGATCTTTGTATTATGAAAACAAAATGCCTTTGCTGAATCCTGACTTGTCATGAGTTTGACAGTGCTAAATCGCTTCTCGAAAGCAGCAAGTGTTTCAGCCTGTCTTT
The DNA here is from genome assembly GCF_028749965.1 of Puma concolor. NCBI lineage: Eukaryota > Metazoa > Chordata > Mammalia > Carnivora > Felidae > Puma > Puma concolor. The sequence continues at coordinate 53,767,843 of NC_141680.1, forward strand.
AAAAAAAAAAAATCTGTTCTAATTTCTTAACCGCTGAAAAAGAGCAGAGCTCACATCAAGTATGACTCATGATAACAAATCCGACGCTTTTCTCTCTCCTCCCCTTCCTTGTCCCTTTAAAAATTGATCATGTACTCAGTTGCTTTCTGACTCCTTCAAAGTATCACAAAATTCTTGAGCAAGAGAAAAAGGAGTGTTTGGCTCCATTCTTGATGATAATTCAGTCAGCCACTCCAAGAAAGGGGGAAAAGGGTCCATAATTGTAAATTATGATGATATTGCGGTGTATACACTGGTCATCACCCACCATTTATTTCTGTATTATCAACTAGCTCTAAAATTAGCATCTGTTGGCCGGGGGGGGGGGGGGGGGAAGCCCATCATTAGGTTTAGAGTACCAGTTACTGTTCTAAGCTCAGGCCTCTGGAAATGCAAATTTCTATGGCAAATGGATAAACCAACTTCTCTCCCTCCCTTTCTTCAGCTATTCTGTCTGGAAGTACTGACACCTGTTCAAATGGACAGCTGCTTTTGTACTCCCAATCATGGAGGTCGTATGATGGTTCCAGAATAAAATTATGTGTATGCCTCCCACAATTCTGGGACGGGTGGATGGTAATCCTGATAGGTAACCAAAGCTATTTAAAGGATCTGTCCTCTTTTACAAACAGGAATTCGTGTTTGATCTGACCTTTGATCAGAAAGCTGGGTATGGTGCATGAATATGTTCTTTCCATTTTAATATCAGATTGGGCACACTTTTATTGTGATGTCTGATTAATACAATCCCAATATTTAAAATTCATCAAATACTTATTGAGTTTTTACTGTGTCCTGGTTACTAGACTAGATGCTATTGGCAAACACATAGGTAAGTTAAACATATTCTCAACTTAAAAAGTCTCAATGGATGACTCTTCCAATTCTACTGGATTGATCTAAGGGATTACAAGCAAGGAAGGGACTTAGTCTTTGGTGCAGAGGGAGGCATTTATCATGTCTAAAGGCATTTTGGGCTGTCACGATTGTGGAGGGGACTGGTACTGCTGTTATCAAGGGGATAGAGGTCAGTGATGCTGACATCCTCTAATGTACAAGACAGCTTCCCATATCAAAGAATTATCTGACCCAACATATCTGTAGTGGTGAGGTTGAGAAAATCTGGCATAAAAGAACTCCATAAACAAGGCATGAGGGTTAGAAAAGAATATCTGGCATTTCTCCAAATTAGGCTGTTCTTCTAAAAGAATAAAACCTTCTCTTGATCTTAGAAGACAAAAGAGAGGACAAGTTGGCTAGGGTAACCCTGAGTAAAATTGAGAGGTCTTGTGCGTAGACCAAATATAAAGGGTCTTCCCCTCTTGCTTTTAGGGCCCACAGCAGTTGCAGATGAAACATACTCCTCTATTGGTCCCTAAGATAACAATAGCCACAACACGCACACCAACAACTAACCCATATGCAGCACTTAGGAGCTGACCACTGTTCTAAACACTTCTCATATTAAATTCGAAACTATACTATTGAAGTTGACACTGTTATTCTGCATGTTTTAGACATGAGAAAACTGAGGACCAGAGTGGTCAATTGGTGGCCCTGTGGTCACTCAGCTGTATGTGATAGAGTCTTAATTAGAACCTAAGTGGTGTGGGTTCAGAGTCTTTGTTCTTGACTACGAACAACCAAACTGCCTCTTCCTATGTGAGCTGCCTACATTTTATTCCATCTCAGCCACACTCCGGGTACGTGGTCTTGGACAAGTTATTTTCTCCGTGCTTCGCTTTTATCACCTGGAAGGTTGATCTACTTTTGATTTGGGATGTGGTAGGTTTAAGTGAATTAGTGTGCAGAAGGCATTTAGAACTAAAAGTGTTGTCGCTAAATTTTACCCATAACGAAGACAACGATTGTTCCCGGGGGCATCTGCATTTTAGGGTAGGCTTGTGTCCAGCAAAGGCAGTCTGCATCTTTTCACTGCCTGCAATTAGCTATGCGACTTGGACCAAATAAAGAATCTCTTTGGGCATTTGTCTCTTTCTTTCTTTTTCTTTCTTTCTTTTTCTTTCTTTCTTTCTTTCTTTCTTTCTTTCTTTCTTTCTTTCTTTCTCTCTCTCTCTCTCTCTCTTTCTTTCTCTCTCTCTTTCTTTCTCTCTCTCTTTCTTTCTTTCTTTCTTTCTTTCTTTCTTTCTTTCTTTCTTTCTCCTTCCTTCCTTCCTTCCTTCCTTCCTTCCTTCCTTCCTTCCTTTTATAATGTTGCTAAATGGAAACAATCCTTTGGGGGAAAATGTGAAATTTTCTATGGAAATGTGTATTTCAGTATCTAAAATAGAGAGAAATAAATCAACAGAAAGGAAATTTTAAACAGTGTGAGCCTTCGGGGAATCATAATTTCATGTCAGCTTTCCTACTGTCATCTGATCCATGCTGTTCAAGGGTATGTCACCCTTTTGCAAAATTATCTCTGTTATGAGAAGATTGCCTTCTGCGATGAAGTAGCCCTCATAGGTCACTGGGAAGTTTTTCATGCTCATAATAAATCCAGTGTATGTATATGTGTGTGCACGTACACATGTACACACATACATATGAACAGGCATATGTACATAGAAAACCTCAGAAGAAGACAAAAACTTGTACCTTGTCTACTTGAGCCTTATGGGGACAAACTCTTCTTACAGGTGGTCTAGAAGAAGGCATGACATAAGAAATTGTGGGCTGTGCAAAGCTGGTCTGAGGGACTATTTGAGGTCACGTTAGCTACCAGAGGATGCAGTTGGTATGGTTGGAAACCAGGAGTATATAAACATTGTCCTCAGCTTTTATCAATAAAATGTGGTCCATAACCTGGCATTTGTTCTATCTTAGATACCTGATATTTGTCTATAGTTTGTTCCTCTTACACACTACACGCATTTTGCACTCTAAAGACTTTTAAATAAAACTGTCTCTCTCTGACTATGGCTTGAAGGTCCATTTTAGGAAAACAAACTGTCATTGATTAGGGTGGAAACATATCATTTGGAATCCACATGGTACACAAATGCAAGATACCTGGGAGGTCCATGACTAATAACATCAGCTCCTTTATGAATCAGTATTTTGGTGGTAAAGAGGAAAGGATATGATACAGGGTCATAGCCTTCTTGGGTCATTAAGTACTTTGTTGATGCATTGACTGTTTCTAAAGAAAGGACATTTTTACTCAGATACTGGAGACCTGTTACTAAGAAAGTTGGGGTACAGGATCAGTTGTATAGCCTATATTTATTACTATTGATATATTGTTTTTGATTAAAGGCTGGAATTTCTAAGGTTGATTTTTTTAATCCTTTCTTCTGCTTTTATAGAAAAAGAAACCTGATTAGCTCTATTCCAGTGCCCAAGGTTTAGGGTAAATCCTTGAATCAGCTTTATATTTATATTTTGTGAATGTTAGGGCAAAGTAGCCATATTTTTCTGCAGCTTCTAACTAAAGGGTTATGTAAACGGGTGGATAAGTTACAATACAAAAGAGGTCATTGAAAATAGAAGGTGCTGGTTTTCTTTGCTTTGCTATGCAATCCTCTGCTTCTACTTCTGAACCTGGCTGAGAGTCCTAAATGACATCAGATCCTTACACGACACCTTCTTATGTCACATCATCCTTATGAGATAGGTTCTTGTTTCTCCTAAAACTCTAATTATGATTGATTTCCTGTCTTCCTCTAAGAGTCCATCAGGATGAATGGCATCTATCCCAATCACCATCAGATATACAGGTCCCTCAGATATCCATCACGAACTGGATATGTATATGCCTCAGTCTTCCTTGGTTCCATTACCCTTCATTCTGACCTCCAGAAACTTCTGCTGCCTTCAGTGAAACTCCTCTACTGAATATTTCTCTTATGTTTCTGTATTTAACACAAGCTTTAACCTAAGTTTTCCCAGAATTGCCTGGAATGTTTGTTAAAGCACAGGTAGATGGGCCCAACCCACCCCCACCCCCAGTCTCTCATCCATTAGGTCTATGCTAGAGACCCAGCATTTTCATTCCCACCAAGTTCCCAGTGGGTTGTTGATGCTGCTGTTTTGGAGATCACACTTGGAGAACCAGTCCCCAAATGAAAACTTGGTGGCTGGTAAGGACATAGTCTCCCCTCCCTTCCTTTCAAGTGGTGGCTGTTGTTCCATTCACTCTTCACATGCAATTATAATTTAAGATGGTTTTGGTGTTTGCTTTGCTGCTGACAACTGTTTCTCTGCTCTTCCTCCTCACCCCTTCCCGAAATACCCAACAAAGCCATCAGACACCCTCAGTCCTTTTTCTGGCAGTTCCTACCGACCTTCCAGTCACTCCGCCTTCCTCACTGAAAAATTTCAGCATCAGGCCAACCATTGTTCTTGTTTTTATTATTCTTGCCAACATACTTGGTGTCTTTGCCATTTACATACATGATTCATGACCTTATCTCTATTTCTGTGTTGCCCCACCACTTTACTTTCTTCATTTAACTTAGTTTCTAGGCCCCGAAACTCCAACTTTCTCTCTGAGCTAAACCTTCCTATGTTTTCCCGGCAAACTCTAACCCTGAAAATTAACAAAAAAAACCTTTTCATGTTTATTTATTTATTTTTGAGAGAGAGCTGCCAGTTCCCACTTTAAATGTGTGATAAGGGCCTCCTGGGTGGCTCAGTGGGTTAAGCATCTGTCTCTTGATTTCAGCTCAGGTCATGATCTCACTTTTCATGAGACAGAGCTCTGCATCGGTCTCTGCCCTGAAAGTGTGGGGCCTGCTTGGGATTCTCTCTCTCTCTCTCTCTCTCTCTCTCTCTCTCTCTCACACACACACACACACACACACACACACACACACACTCTTTCTTTTTATGTCTCTCAAAAATAAACAAACATTAAAAAATGTATGATAAAAAAATCCAAATGGACTTTCCACATGATTGTAGTGCAGTTCTCTGTTTTGATGATCAGTAACAGGGTTGGAGTTGAGAAGGCTGTTCAGAGTCTCCAGCAAGAGGAAGAAGAAAGTCTTGGTTGCAAGTTTGGATATGGGAGTAAAACTTTTCTGAGTCTGGACCTGTCTCTGATTTTTACCAGTTGAGCGTCCTGGAGCAAGCTATTTACTCTTTTTACAGCTTTGTTGCCTCATCTAGAAAATGGGGGGAAAGACAGCATAAACCATAAACTTAAGTTTTTTCGTGAAGAGTAACAGTATAAAGCATATCAAGTATTTAGCACAGTGCCTGGTGACCAGAAAACACTTGGTAAATGTCAGTTATTGTCAATAAGGTTATTGAATTTATAACCCATCACTTAATTTTGACCAAGGAAGACACATCTTTAGAACATAAAGTGTTCACGAACTAAGATCCTTCTATGTTTCTAGTTTTTCCGACACTGGTTCCCTAAATGGTATCTGAGCGAACTAATCTGAAGGATTCAGTTACTTGGACGTTCTGTACACCCAAAGTAAACTTTGTCCTGAACTATCAAGTTATAATCTATCAGCACGTATATGAATGTTTTTCCTGGAATAATTAAATGTTTTCCAAGCCCAGCCATGCCCTGTCTTCCATCTTCCATCAAACAGAGTGAAATGAGAACAATTTAGAGGAAGCAGTAATGTACTAGTAAGTAAGTCTTTCGTTATGAGCTAGTGATTCTGGTTTCCTTAACAACCATTAAGTGATCCATTCATGAAGTGTAGTCAGTCATTATGACAACTGGCACAGGGCTTTGTTCCCAGAATTCAGTTCATCATGACAAAATCAGATTATTTTTAGGCCAGTTAATAATTTTAAGAAAATGGGAAAAAGGAAGGATTTAGGGACAGTTGAGTGGACAGAGGTCTGGTAAGATTTTTTTTTTATTTATTTAAATAGGAAGGGAAAAGCAAATCCAAAAAATACTAAAGGACACACCACAGGCAAATTACAAAGGGTCACCATTGGGAAATTCCCATTAGTGATGGCAAGAGAAAGATGAGGAAGGTAATGATTAGTAAGTTCATAGCCATTATCACTAATGGCCGTTCTCCCATCTGTCCTCCATGCCACGAAACCATAAATATCTAATTATACTAAGTTTAATGTCTTGATAAAAAGCCCCTGTTTATTTCTGAGTACTTTCAGAAAGCCAATATTTTATTTGAGCAAAGGTTATTATGAAATCGAGATCAGTATGGATAGTTTTGTTAGGCCACAGATTTTCTCCTCAGCAACAGATCCTTTAAAAAAATCACTAGCTGACAGTTTTAATGTGGTTTAGAACATCACCATATTATAATTTATAGATACAATGTGAAATTCCTACAATGTACAAATGCCTCATCTGATCTCAAAACAAAAGGAAAAATAGCACACCCAGGAAGAAATACATGGGCCAATAAGAGAAAAGCCAGTGAATAAACTCCTGTTTTCAGAATAAACCATTTTTAAAGCTACTGTGGAATAAGATGAATAGTTACTAAGAAATAAAAAGGAGTTTGTGAAAGTAATTTTCATAATAGTAAAATCATTGTCGTACATATAAACACATTTCTTATTTTGTCATAAATGTTTTTATATATTTTTCAAGTGTCCTAAATACATTAAATCAATATTAAACCAGCAAATGCAGGCCCACTGGTATCTTTTGAAACATATTCATATATCCTGGGATTGCTGCAAGGCTAAGGGTAATGAACATGATTACAACAATGCCTAGAATAAATGAAATGCTCAGTAAATGTCATTAATAAAAAAATAACTATCACCATCATCTTCATGATCCTCATCATCCTTATATACTGTGGGAAAAAAAAAATATATATATAGCCTATCAAACAAACCAGTTACCAGCTTTTAAAATATATGTAAATATGTTTTCCCTTAGCTATGATACTTTTCAAAATTAAAAAGCTTTAAGGTAGGACTGGTCTAATAGATAATAAACCATTTCATAGACTTGTTATAGGTGAAAGGATAAATAAGCAAGAAATCAAAATGGATATTGCTGCTGAGAGATACTATTTACAACATGGATTCTCAGTATTTTGAGCAATACTCCAAGAATTTGAAATACTTAGAGATTCACCACCAATCACTTTTTAAGTGAGGCCTTTTTTCTAATTATAGTATTGAAGAGTTTTAGAAAATCATACAAATCACAAGTATGCAGTTTAATGAATTTTATAAGGTGAGGCCGGATCAAAATGTTGAACATAATGGTGCCCCAGAAATTCTCTGACGGCATTTCTAGAGTTTCTTCCACACAAAGATAGCCACCATTTTAATTTGTAGCTCATAGATTAATTTTGCTTGTTTTTTAAAAAATCCTGCGCAGATGAAATCTTTTGGGTCAGGCATCTTTCTTCAACATTATGTTTATATAATTTTCTCTTTATCATAGGTTTTTCATTTCCATTATAGGATATTGTTTTTAATATATTTCTAGTTGGAGTATTCTATATGTTTATTATTACTTATATTTATATATTATTATTATTATTATTATTATTATTAATTTATATATTTCCCATATTTTCCCTTATTCTTTGGAAGAGTCTAATAGTTTCTTTTCCTTGCCTATTAGCTTGTTAATTGTACAATATGTTACTAGTCTGTTAATATTCAGAGTACAACATCCCATAATAACTGAGGGAGTGCTATTATCACTACCTGGACAATGCAAGGACTTCAGAATACTGACTTCATTTGCTCCCCACATCCATCTTTTCTTCTACTTTTCAGATATTTTTTTAATGTTTATTTATTTTTGAGAGAGAGAGAGAGAGAGAGAGAGACAGAGAGAGAGAATCCCAAGCAGGCTCCGCACCGTCAGCACAGAGCCTGACATGGGGTTTCATCTTGCAAACTGTGAGATCATGATCCGAGCCGAAATCACGAGCCAGACACTTAACCAACTGAGCCACCCAGGCGCCCCTTCCTTGGATATTTTTATTTTATATACATTTTAACTCCTACATGGCATTATTGTTAAAGTCAATATTAAGACTTATTCATGTAATAACTCTTTTGTTCTTTATTCAGTGTTTCCAGCTGATGTTCCTTCAAAGAACACCCCTAATATTCACTTTAATGTTGGTGGTAAATTACCTTGATATTTTTTTCCCCTGAAAATACCTTTATTTCACCTTCTTTTGAAAAAGTTTGCTCAATTTAGAATTATAGGTTAATTTGGGGGGAAAGGGTCTTCCAGAAGCTGTCTTTTTGGTTGAAAAATAAAACCACAGACTTACTGTATCTCCTTCTTTCATTTGATGTGCCTGTGTGTAATTTTTGTTCTTATCTAGCTTGTTTGGGTTTGTCAAATGTTTGAATCTATGGGTTAATGTATTAATCATTTTTGGAAAATTGTTGGTCAGTATTCCTTCAAATATTGCTTCTGACCCATCCTCCTTCACCTGTTGTCCTAGGAATCAAATTATGTGTATTTTAGACTTCCCACCATGTTCCATGTATTTTCTATATCCTTTTCTATGTTTCGTTTCTGGGTTTTAGTCTGATATTTTACCTACCTTATAATCGAATCATTCTCTTTCTGTTCTATTTCATTAGCAATCCATTGAGTTCTTAATTTAACTTATGCTTTTTTTTCTTTATGGCAGGATCTTCCATTTTATTTTTATTTTTATTTTATTTCATTTGAGAAGGAGAGATGGTGAGAGAGAGGCAGACGGGCAGAGAGAGGGACAGAGAGAATCCCAAGCATGGAGCCCAACACAGCACTCAGTCTCATGACCATGGGATCACGACCAGAGTCAAAATCAAGAGTTGGATGCTTAATCAACTGAACCACCCAGATGCCCCACCATTTAACTTTTGAAATAAGTTTCATCTGCTTTTTAAAATTGCCTAGTCTGCCCTCATGCTTTCTGAATATATTATCATCATAAATCTTCCATCCGAAAACCTCAATGACTGGATCACCTCCAAATCTCTATCTATTTTCTCTCTCTCCTTTTTTTTTTAATGGTCCTGTTTTATGACATGTCTCTTGATTTTTTTATTGAATATCAGCTATTGTATATGAATAATTATTGAGGCTTTGGAAGATAATATCTTTCCATAGAAAATATTTAATTTTCTCATGGCAGCCTATGACATAGCATTTATGAGAGGTGAGTTGGTCTGTTTCCAGAGCACTCATTCTCCTGATATGTAAACCTTGAGGGATCTCCTCTGAAATTATTATTTCTATATACCATGATACTGCCAATAGTTTGTTGCCAGTTACCTGTTGCCACGTTATGCTTGATTTCTCAAGGTCTCCCCCACCAGCTGCACACCTTTAGTATTAACAAAGGTCTATGGGGAATATCAACGCATAATGTTGGACTTTGATCTCTGTGTGCCCTTTCTCTGGCCCCTCAAGGCCTTTGCTGCCTTGGGTATCCCGAGTTCTGCTATTTGGCTCTTACTGCAATACTATTGAAAGTTTTAAGCCACTCCTGTTTTTTGTCCTAGCCCCTCAGCTCTTTAGGGATGAGCCTCAGATAGAAAAGTAGCCAGGAATGTCTGACTCACTTCAATACATATTCTCTTCCAGCATCTTGAATGTTCAGGTCCTTTCTGCATTTTTTTTTTCCTTTTTGCTTCCTGAAGTGGGAAAGAGGTTTTGTGTTGTTGTTGTGAAATGTTACATAGTTTTTGTAGGTGTCATCCGTGGAAGGACTTGATTGATACCAATAATCTCATTCTACCTAATCTAGATCTATGAATAATTTTGCTGCATCTGAACACACATGCTGCAAGGGCAATGTCTATTACATTGAGAGCTAAGTTGAGTGGGTGAGTGTAAGTGAGAAGCATAACATTGAGTCAGGCCAAAGGAAAAGCACATATGTATCGAAACATAGAAGAGTTTTGAATCCTGAGTATTTAAAAGAGAGGTATTAGTGTGAAGACCAGTTTTATTCAGAGAAAATGTCGTGCCCAAGGAAAACTAGGTAAAACAAGCTAACTTTGTGAAGTGTTAAAGACCCTGAGAAATTTCAGTGTTGTAGTAGCAACTGCTATAAATATGGCTAAGAATTGGTCTCAGTCTTCAATGCCTTTAATTGTGCCAACAAAAATTCAGCTGTTCAAGAGAGTATCATGAAAACTTAGTATGCGTGAATGAGTATCTGTTTTCTTTCTTTCTTTCCTTTTCTTTCTTTCTTTTTTTTTTTTTTTTTTTTTTTTGAGAGAGAGAGAGAGATAGAGCAAGACCAGGGGAGGAGCAGAGGGAAAGGGAGACAGAATTTGAAGTAGGCTCCAGGCTCCACACTGTCAGCACAGAGCCCGACATGAAGCTCGAACTCATGAACTGTGAGATCGTGACCTGAGCCAAAGTCAGACACTTAACCTACTGGGCCACCCAGGCACCCCTGAATATTGGTTTTAAATCAATTTCACAATGTGGAAAAATATATATGATAAAGGAAATGTCAGATATCTGAAAAGACAAAGACTATTTTACACAACATTCTAGGAAAATTAATGTGGGGGGACAAAAATAAGTGGAGATATTATACTGTATACCCAGACAAGGTTAAAATGATAAGACCTGAAAACTTAAATAATTAAATATTTCTTAAAATAAATAAAATGTCTATCAAAGTATTGAAACAGAGATGACTTCCTACACTAAAAGGAAAGGATGGATCCCCTGAAATGGCCAATAAGTGAGATTTTTTTTTCTACATATAGGGAAATGAGAAATATTCACAATAAATATAGAGTCCATACAACTTAATAACAGAAACATTCAGTGGATAGTAAGAGGAAGGATGTGAGAAATTCATTCTCTGTAGAGAGAATTTTTTCTCTGTAAAAAATGAATTTTAGAAATGTTAAGCCCTCACATAAATGGTGTTTCACAACACATCACAATTCTTCTCTCAAATTAGTAGAACTTTAAAAAGATAAATAATGATTAACAATTGTGGTTGAGGATCTGATGAGATACAAAAATAAGTACTCTTACAGAAGAAAAGTGTATAAATATGTCCAATGGCATGATAAAAGAAATGTTCAATGCAGATGAATGAGGAAAGAAACTACAGTGATTAAATAAATCATGTAGCCTAGGTACTGGAATATTGTTATTATTAAAATTATAATAACAATTATAATATTGTTATTAATACCATAGGTTGTTAAGACTATGTTACATAATAAAATGCATGCGATTATATTAAAAGTGGAGTGTAAATCTGTAATTACAGTATCCAATTACATAAAATTTGTGGATGCAAAAATCAACTGAGGCAAACTGAAATAATACAGTGTTTCCCTTCCATCACGAATATTATTTTAAACCTCTTATGTTTTTGGCTCTTTATATAGCTTCCATATTAACTATATAAAAATCTGCAATGTTTTGGAAGCATTTTTCCCCAACATCAGCATGCCTGTTATCCAGAATAATAATACATCTTAATGCTCATACCCAGACATATGTAAGGACTGCTCCCTGAGTTCCTGAGGAACATGGTTAGGATTCTGTGTCTCATGTAGTAGATCTAAGTTGGTATGCCCATTTTCCGAGTCCTTTGTTCCCTCTGACGCATTGCTAAGAGTTTCTGGACTCTACCATTTAGCATCAGTCACTTATTTTTCTCCTAAGCTTCCAGGGGCTTTCTCAGCTGTGTATTAAAACTAGCAATGGGGCTCCTGGGTGGCTCAGTCGGTTGGGAGTCCAACTTCGGCTCAGGTCATAATCTCACAGTTCGTGGGTTCGAGCCTTGCATCAGGCTCTGTGCTGACAGCTCAGGGCCTGGAGCCTGCTTTGGATTCTGTGTCTCCCTCTCTCTCTGCCCCTCCCCTGTTCACACTCTGTCTCTCTCTCTCTCTCTCTCTCTCTCTCTCTCTCTCAAAAACAAAATAAACATTAAACAAACAAACAAACAAACAAACAAAAAACTAGCAACACTGGCTTCAGCGGCCCTTGCCAAGGCATTAGATCCTGGATTATGGGAGTACATCCTGTCCACACACTCTTTCCTAATCAGTTTAATATTCTGCCTTTCTTCTTCTTTCTTGAGCTAACACTTAAGTGAGCCTCCAGACCTGTTCTCCCATTTCTAACAGTACGCATTAATAGACTCTGCAGCTCAGTCTGTGTAACCCCTCCTTTGTTACCAAGACCCACACTTTCTGGTTGAGCCATGCCTGTGTTTGGCCCTAGGTCACACTGCCAGGGAAGGGAGGGTGGGTGAATCTTGAGGTGAGCAAGTTTCAGCTTCAGGTAAGCCGATGGTGGCCGTTCCCTAGTAAGAGGCAGGGAGCCACCGGTCCAAGCAGGCTATGGGATTCAGCCTCTGGGGATGCAATATAATTGAATGCATCTATCTAGGTAGCCCTTCCCAAATTTCAGGGTTCTGGTGTTTTCCCTTCATGGTGCTGGCTTTGCTGCAGGAGACTTGATTAGACTGGCTATGATCTCTTCCAAGTTTTCCTTCTCTTAAATAAAATCCTTGACCCCATCTTCAATTTCATTTTCTCCTCAGCTGCAGAAAGGAGGGTTTCTTTAAACATCGACATAGAGGTTTTTCAACTTTCACATGAGGCCGTAAGTTGGTAATTAGCTAATCTGAGCTTGACATTTTTCTCCTCAATGCCTTAATAGGCCTTAGCAATATTGACCTATTCCCCATACCTTCTAAATGATCAAAATATTTAAAAAAAAAAAAAAAACAGTGTAATGAAAACTCATTTTATGTGCATATATTTATGAAAATCTGTATTTTCCAAACAGTGAGAAGAGGGGCATCGTTTTATCTTTTGGGGGAGGGTTATTTATTTATTCTGAAAGAGCACACAAGTGGAGGAGGAACAGACAGAGAGGGAGAGAGAGAATCCCAAGCAGGCTCCTCACTATGAGTGCAGAGCCTGAAGCAGGGCTTGAACTCACGAACCATGAGATCATGACCTGAGCTGAAATCCAGAGTTGGACGCTTAACGGACTGAGCCACCCAGGCTCCCCTTACTATTTTTTTTTAATCTCTGTACTAAGTTAATTGAAAATATCTGTATTCTTATACCTCCTTCTGTGGTCAATCTGTTGTGATATGTTTTGGTAGAAGTATATAAAGAAAACCACTGTGTGATCATAAAGGGAAGAATAATTTTAATAGCCCTTTGAGGTAATTGGGAATATTCTTTGATAGCCTACCAGTATGGAGCAAGTGGCAATTTCTTAATTATGTACAACATAAAATCTGAAACCCTATCAATGAACATTTGTCTTCTGTTACGTTAAGATCCATTGGTCTATCCTGCGCTTTAAATGTGTCTTATTTTTGTGTAGTTTTGTATCATCCTGCATTGATCATTTGGAAAATATTAGTTCATAGAGTTACACCTTCTAAATATTGATACATTTTATTCCATAATATAAAAACATTGTTAATGTTGCCATCAAAATCCATAAATGTCTTAAATATTGTTAGGCAGCAAAACTCACAGCGGCCAATATAAATAAGGTTTCTGCAATTCCAGTTTTCTCATGAAAGTTCAAATTTTAGAGGTGACTGGATGGCTCAGTTGGTTAAGTGTCTGCCCTCAGCTCAGGGCATTATTTCACGATTCGTGGGTTTGAGCCCTGCGTCGGGCTCTGTGCTGACAGCTCAGAGCCTGGAACCTGCTTCAGATTCTGTGTCTCCCTCTCTCTCTGCCCCCACTCGTGCTCTGTCTCTCTCTCTCAAAAATAAATAAACATTAAAAAAACTTTTTTAAAAAAAGAAAGTTCAGATTTTATCACTGGCAGCAACTACTGCCAATTTAATTCCTTGAACTGACAGGCTTACTTTGTTCATTTTCAAAAAAAAAAAAAAAAAAAAAAAAAAATCCAAATACCAAAGTCTGAATAACCATAGTTGTCTGTCAATTGTTCTTTCAAGTAAAAATAGTGTTCCCTGAAAAAAAGAAGCAAGTTCAACTCATCACTCAATTGCATAAGCATAAGACAGCCACTGTACATCAGTAGGCAGCTGAAGTGTTTTAGGATGGTTTCCTGTTCCATCACACAAAATAATTAAAATATGTACACGGCTGGGGTGCCTGGGTGGCTCAGTTGGTTAAGCATCCAATTCTTGATTTCAGCTCAGGTCTTGATCTCATGGTTCATGAGATCGAGCCTCACATTGGGCTCTGTGCTGACCGTGCAGAGCCTGCTTAGGATTCCCTCTCTCTCTCTCTCTGCCCCTTCCCAACTTGTGTTCTCTCTCTGTCTCTCAAAATAAATTTTAAGAAATCCAAAAAATAGGTATACTCCTGATAATTTAATAAAATTAACAAATTTTACTGCTTTCTAAAGAATGTTCCTAAGTGAAACTGTCATTTTTTTTAACGCAGTGCATGTGTGGTTGTGAAAATAACAACAACTCCAAGTACCATTTAGTGCCTCTGCCTAATTTGTGTTGAAGCATCAACAGCTTTACCTGCCATGACTTCTTCACTATTAGTGAAAAACAAGTAACCTCTTAGTACTAGCATGAAAATGTTGGGGTCTCTTGGACCTCATGAAGGAGTCTTGGGAATTCCCAGGAGTCTGCAAACCAAACTTTGAAAACTGCTGTAATAACTGATTCAGTTCTGTAATATCATCTACAGATATAGATCTCCTATTAAGTGTTCAATGCACGCACACGCACACACACAAATGCACACGTGCACGGATGCCAGGAAACTCCGGGACGTGTTGGATATATGTCTATTACCTTGAGTTTAGTGATGGTGTCACAGGTCTTTGCAAATGTCCAAACTCACTAAACTACACACATTTAAAAGTATGGTTCATTTTATACCAATGATATCTTAATAAGTGATTAAAAAAAGACCGCCAAGATTCTAAAGCAGGAAGTCTGGTGTTATTGTCTATAGCATTAACTATCATACTATATTACTGTTTAAAGTACAACTAAAAGGTTCCAAAGCTGAGTTATGGAGCTATGTGTTTCAGGTACCACACGTGGCCATGACCCTCAAAGTTTATCTACAGATAATCTTGAGGGACTTGGCACCAAAGAAAAAGATGAGCTAATTGCTGAAACGATGAAGGAAGGTGAAAATGGGTCTTGGAACCTGGTGCTTCATAATAATCAAATGGTTAAAGGATATTTTAACAGCTGCTGTAGACTTCACAAGAGGAAAGATGGTTGGGTTGGAACCCACCTGGGCATACCTTTTCTCTCCCAAATAGATGGTGGGGGAAATAATGACTTCATTGGAGAGGATAATACAGGAGAATTTTCTTTGGGGAGGGACATTCCAGGTATCATCTAAAGTGGAAAGAGTTGTTTCTGTGAAAAAGATCCTGGACATAGGATTTGCGTAAATTAGAACAGGGTGTATATTACGGTAACACAGTCTATTGCATTCAGTGGCCTGTCTATCTCTATTTCAGAGAGTTTGGAGTTAATTCTCCAGACATGTTTCTTCTTGGAGTGTAGACCAGTGTTCCACAGCCTCTACCTTCCAAATCGTTGCTGGGAGATTTTGGTTTAAGAGCAAATAAGCAGAAAAAAAATTAACCTCAAGGAAAAGAACCTAAGAATTTCAGTATCTTAAAATGTGTGTTTCTGAGACTAAACAGCTGATAAACCAATTCTCTTAATTATATACAAACTAGCTCATAATTATACACCAACCTAATCTCAGGTAAACTTGATAGACGTTTTGGCTTATGGAAGATACATTATGCAGAAGTTCTGCCTTTAAAAACAAAACAAAAAACCCATGACTTGAAAAATTTTTTTGAAAATTCCAGTGATCTCCTTGTTCCCTCATTTATTTTTCCACAATCTGTGTCTAAACTCAGTTATCAATTTACCATTTAATGATATGGTCACTTAAATGGATCATAACTCTAACAAATAGTGCTTCATTTCAAGCTTGGGTTACACATAGTTTCCGATGACTTTTTTTTTTCCTTGCCCTGATGTTTCCAACATTGAAATTTTGCACCCTGTGGACTCCAGTGCTATGAGAGTACCTCCACTATCGGGTCACTTTTCCCAGATTAATCTTTTTTTTTTTTAATTTTTTTTTAAATTTTATTTGCATGCACTGTATAATTCCAGTTGAAAACTTACATCTCCGTTTCTTTTTCTTTTTTTTTAAGTATGAAATTTATTGTCAAATTGGTTTCCAACAATTTCCATTTCTTAACTGTAAGACTTGAAGTTTTCCCTAGGGCCTTTAATACCTGCCATAATTTTACCTTGAAAACATATCTGGCATTGTTTCTATAATGAACCCCCCTTTTTTTCCTTAATCCTTACTAATGTCCTCACTTTAGTTTCCTCCCTGCATCATGACACACATTGCATCTTGTTATACATGTCCTTCTTCATTAGAAACCTTGATCACAACATCTCAACTTCCTTTTTGAGTCAAATTTTCACTTTCATTCTATTTGACCTATTTCGCCCAGGAATGCCTGTCTCCATTTTAATTGAGAACACAGTTTAATGACATGCTGCTCTGTTCTTTCATTTTTATTTCATACATTTTAAAACTTTTAAGCTATGCGACGTGTGGCCACTTATTGGAGTCTCTGTCCATCTCTTATCCCCTCCGCCCTTTATTTTCTTCTCTGATTCTTGCCCCTATAGAAGTTGGGTCCTATTAGTCACGGCCTATTATGTTTTCCCCTCCCCAGCTGCAGCTGCCTGGATTGAAGTGGACCCTTGGCCAAGACCAGGCTAATCAGGTTGTCTCCCATGTAATTTTGAAAGTTTGATGAGCGACGCTGATTGGTCTATGATGGTTACTAGAAAACAGAATTTGCAAATTCAGAAGTAGTGGGGTGGCCATGTTTAATCATGGGAGTACTAAAGAAAAAGCTTGTTTTCCAAAGAAAAGAAAATAACACACAGGTGAACAGAAATGATAAATGGACGACATTGCCAGGACATTGGGTGGTTTTCTCATTTTTGTTTGAGGTCTTCCTGAATCAAACTATTCTTCCTTCTCTTGTGTTCCTTGAAGCACTGTGGGAGCAGAAGGATTTTTGAAACAAGCTTCTGTCACTTGTCTGCATGTTGTTTTTAGGATAAAAGAGACTGTGCCCTTTAGGGTGTACATCCTATGTGTCCTATTAGGTTGTTTCTTGTTTGTTTGGTTTAAAATCAGAGTAGAGGTTCCTCACAGATATTTAAAATCTGGAAAGAAAAGGATGGTTCTTTTCGTTACAAAGGTATCAGGCTAAATATGGAACATCCATGAGCTTTAGAGTCAAAACACTTAGATTTGAACTTCTGGTCTGCTTCTTCCCAACTGTGAGTCCCTAGGGATGTGCCTTTATTTCTCTAAGCCACCCAATTCCTTTTCCTCAGTTATGCTGTACCCTCAGTCTTTAGCACATCGCCCATCATATAGTAGGCACTCAAACACAAGGACATGTGTTTTGCCAACTCTATTTTGGGCAGAAGTGAGCACATTTTAACTTCCTTGAATATTTTGCCTACTGGGGAAAAAGATAACAGAAATCTGAGGGATTCTCACAGGTTTCCACCAGTAGAAAGCTTATCAAAGGGTGATGAAAATGGGCACAGTGGTATGGAAACCCACAAATAGAATAGATGTTAATGTAGAGTTAGCTCTTATCACAGTATTTTCTTGTGGGAAGAAAACTACCAATACAAGCAAGTGGTGTCTCTTACTTGGGAAATGATTGATGTCATAGCTACTGGACTTCCAAGGATATCTTCAATGGTCCCCCATTTTTAGCCTCTTAAATATTTGTAAATCAACCTCCACAACAGAGTTCCATTTGATAAGAACAGACACAATATTTGCTTTCTTTTTATCTAGGAAGCTCGTTGTTACAGAATGGTGATTTGTTCTTTTCATCTGAAAACATTTTCCTCCCCTTGTCATGGCCTGTTCATTAATGTGGTTTCGTTAATGTCCACCCAGGCACCTCCATTAGACTATAAGCTCCATGAAAGCAGAAATTAGTTCAGTGCTTGTTCAACATTTTATTGTTAGTGCTGCCAGAGTACCTGAAACATAATAAGTGTTCAACGAATATTAGGTGTTGAATGAATGAATCAATGAATGAATGAGCTTGAATTCAGGACGTAGAATTACATCTTTTTGGCCCTCTGGAAAATGCATTAAATTCAAAGATGTGGATATAATTTATTCAGATTTATTAAGCTGCTAATACCTGCCCAGGACAAAGTCCTTGCCTTTTAAAGTTGGCCACAAATAACTTTTCCCAGAAAGGAAATTTTAATAATTAGTTTTGTTTCATACATCTGTTAAACATATTTGTATAAAGTGGTACATGCATTTCAATTTCTAAAAATCTTCCTTAAAGTCACATTTTAACATGTGTTAGCTGGCATTAACTACTTACTAGTTTCACCTTATCTATGCCTTAAGTTAGGGCTATAATTAGTTTAGAGACTGCATCTGTCCAATATATTTTTACCACTTTAAAGTGAAGATACTTGAGTGATGAATGAATGAAAATAGTTGAAACTCATGGTTGAGAAAAGAATGATTAAAAAGCAAATTGTGTATAGGAAGGGATGGAAACAGATACAGAAATATATAATTGATGCCAAAAATATGGATGGGAGTTAAACCATTATTTTCAATGGTCCAGAGCCAAAATACCATATAAAACAGACTCCCAGATTGGCAGATTTATGAGGGAGTCATAAAAGCTAGTGATCATAAAGTTGTTAGAGGGGAGAAAAAAATCTAAACACCATTTGCTTTGATTAGATTCAGAATTGAACTGAACTAAATCTCAGAGGGGAAGAGGAATTTTGCGGTTCAGTAAATAAATGTCTCCATGTTATTCACAAACTGTACCGGCCTTTCTGGGAAAGACAATAGTGGGAGATGTCATCGTATCAGCCGTTTCCTTCAAATGATAGTAAGAGCTGATACTGAATTTCAAGCCAGGCTCTTCATTTTCAGTTCTGTCTGTATATCACCACCTTGGACTGGACCCCATCATCCCTTGCTTGAGTTACTACACTAGTTTTCCACATGTCCCCTGCTTCTGCCCAGCCTGTCCTGTCTTTTCTCAACACAATAATCAGAAGGATCACTTTTAAATACTAACTCAGATCATGCCATCGCTCTGCTAAAACCTTCTGATTGTTTCACCTTGGCCTCCATGCTGTTTCTGAAACAACCAGAGCATGTTTGGAACTTAGACTCTAAGTACTGGTTGTTTTCTTCACCCAGAATGCTCTTCCCCCAGATATCTTCATTGCTAACTCTCTGACCTTATTAAATCTGCTTGGCTCAAATGTCACATTTTCAAAGGGGTCTGTGACTATTAAAAACTGAACTCCCCTCTTCAACCTACCTCAGACATTCCCCATTACCTCTTATCCTGCTCAATGTTTATTTACCAACCTCTACCATGTTAAATAATTTACTTACCTATATTTACATTTTGTAATTGCCTTCCAGCCCCCACTAGAAATGTAAGTTTATCAAGAATGGGGAATACATTTGTTCACAGATCTTTCCCAAGGGCTTAAAATGGTGGCTGACAGAGTCAGCTCAATAACTATTTGGTAAATGTTTGCATTATCTCACTGAATCCTGACAACAGTTGCGAGGGAGGTCTATCACATATGGTTAAGCACCTGTAGTTAGGTTTCTTGACTTCTCATTGATTTTAAAATTAATGTATAAAATTCACATACATTACAGATTGTTTCTACGATGTAGTCTGAGGAGAAGAATTGGATGATAGTTTAAGGAAACTTCTGAAACTTGAGATAGCTTGATGTTTTAACCAATTATTTTTGTCATAAATAGATTTAATAGGGCGCCTGGGTGGCTCAGACGGCGAAGCGTCCGACTTCGGCTCAGGTCATGATCTTGCAGTTCATGGGTTCTGGCCCCACATCTAGCTCTGTGCTGACAGCTCAGAGTGTGGAGCCTGCTTCAGATTCTGTGTCTCCCTCTCTCTCTGCCTCTACCCTGCTCGTGCTAGGTCTCTTTCTCTCTCTCAAAAATGAATAAATGTTAAATTTTTAAAAAAAAATTCCTGAGCTAATGTACAGCATTTTTATTGACATTTTTGCTTTGAAAACTGTAATACCATGATAAAAATTCCTCTCAAAACATTAGAATCAATCTTGTATTTCTGTTTACATCTTGGAATTCCCGTTCATCACTAAAGACTACAGTCATTTGCTTCTAATTGGGCTGTGTGTGCGCTTCATCTCAATTGCAGGGCAAAGCTGCCTGAAGCATCTTATTAGAGTCAGAGGCTGGCAATAAACATCTTCTGCAGTCTACATTTCTGCCAGGAAAGGGCTTTGCTCCTCTGTCTAGCTAATGGTGTTCTAGGCTCCTAATTGTCTCACATAAAAAATCCCCCAATACTTAAGTGTCCTCGTCAGAAAAACAAAGGCAACCACGGTGTCAAGCCTAAATCTCCATCAGATATTCTAGACTGAGGGAACCCAGCTGGCTCAGCAGTCAGCCCCAGAGAGATGAAAAAGTAGCATCTTACCAGTTGGCAAGACTCTCTGGGGAGACACTACTGAAGCAGGAAACCTGATTCCCGCCACCCCCACCCCTCTGTTTCTTTCCCTTTCCCTTTGTTCAGTTGTACTTGAAGATTTTGTGGTTGGCTTGAAGGCCAGAGGGAGGTCGAGGAATTTTCTGTCATTTGCTGCCACAAATGACAATCTATTAAGTGTATTTTCCAAATCAAGGGAATTTTCAGGAAAAGTCCAGGAACCACTCACTTCCCCATACCCCAGCTAGGGAGATGTGATGTTATGAGATGTGAATGTTACCTAGACTGGTTTAGAGGAAGGAGTTCTAGTCCAGACAACCATTTTTATTTAATGAGTACAGTGGTAAGTAGTCTAAGTTTTTAACCTGGGGCCACATATTGTCTGTTAAGTTTAAAGTAAATATTTTTGTTAAGTTTATTTATTTATTTATTTTGAGAGAGAGAGAGAGAGAGAGAGAGAGAGCATGTGCACAAGTGGAGGAGGGGCAGAGAGAGAGAGGGAGAGAGAGAGAATCTAAGCAGGTTCCGCATCATCAGCACAGAGCCTAAAGCAGGGCTTGAACTCACAAACCATGAGATCATGACCTGAACGGAAACCAAGAGTCAGACACTTAACCGACTGAGCCGCCCAGGCTCCCTTGCCTGTTCAGTTTAAATTGATGTATGTAAAATAACAAAACAGCAACTGAAACATAACAAATACCCAATAAATATTAGCTATGATCCATAATAGTCATTTTCGTGTTCTTATCATTATTGAACACTAATTGCCAGGAGTTAGATCTTATTTAACCCTGTCAACGACTCTATAATGTAGGCACTATATCTTCTCAATGTACGGTTGAGGGAATTGAGGTTTGAATTATCATGTAGTTTTCCCAATGATCGCTCCACATGAGGGGTATTGGTCCCACTGCTACAGTCACACTTCTGTAAACAACAGATTTGGTGCCCGGACGCATTTTGTTTGGTCCAGAAATAAAAATATTTGTGCTTCAACGCTTGGAGTCAGAAATCTGGGTGCTGTAATGGTCACTTCCTATTATGTACCTTTGTTTTCTTTCATCATTTTTGTTCACTTATCCTGTCTCTATTCTCAACAAATATTTACTGAGAGGCCTCTAGTGTGTCAGACACTGTGAAGGATGGAAGTTATAGTTTTCAGCACGATAGAAAAAAAGGTATACTTTTAAGGAGTTTTCTACCTCTGTCACAGAGCGTTCATTAGGGGGTTTGTGATGGTGAATTATTTACAAAGACACCACCAAGTATGTTACCTTTCCAATATAAAATTAAAACCTGGTATCTTTTTGAGTGTTTCTCAACAGCTCTTCTTAAACAGAAAGCACAGTTGGCTTCCTAAGGTCTAATTTGGGAAGCATCAGAAGCAATTTTTGTCCTCAAATAACTTCTGGACTTGTACAGCACTAAAAATCACCACCTCAAAAACTCAGTTCTTTTCATTAATGCAGAATCTCTTAATGTAGTAGACATCTTATTTATGCACCATTAATATATAAGAATAGACTTGTGAGTCTAAGGATCTAACCTTTGTATTATTATAAAACCATATCATAAATTGATCATATGTACATGACAAATACTTGCACAAAAAAGATTCACTTTACTCTTTTTATTCAAGTTATTTTTTTTCTGTAAGTGAGCTCTATGCCCAACATGGGGCTTGAACTCATGACTCTGAGATGAAGAGTCAGTTGAGTGCTCTACCGACTGAGCCAGCCCAGTACCCAGACAAATACTTTTGATGGCAGAATGAAATGGGAAAATCACAGACTGAACCTGGGGAAGTTGAGCTATTGGGAACACTTGATGGAACTGTCCATGTAAACACCACAACCTGCAGTAAAACATTTAGCAATGTTCTGTATTTGTTCTTTCCTCTTTAATCCCGGGTATTTTGTGAATAAAACTGGAGGTGACTATAGTTTGAGAGGCTTTTGTTTTGTTTTTTTCTTTTTCTTTTTTTTTTATTTATTTATTTTATTTTTTTTTTAATTTTTTTATTTATTTTTTTTGGGACAGAGAGAGACAGAGCATGAACGGGGGAGGGGCAGAGAGAGAGGGAGACACAGAATCGGAAACAGGCTCCAGGCTCCGAGCCATCAGCCCAGAGCCCGACGCGGGGCTCGAACTCCCGGACCGCGAGATCGTGACCTGGCTGAAGTCGGACGCTTAACCGACTGCGCCACCCAGGCACCCCTGTTTTTTTCTTTTTAAAGTTTCTTTATTTGAGAGAGACAGAGATGGCATAAGTGGGGGAGGCGCATGGAGAGAGGGAGACAGAGAGAATCCCAAGCATGCTCTGTGCTGCCAGCTGTGGAGCCCAATGTGGGGCTCCAACTCACAAACCGTGAGATTGTGACCTGAGCCAAAACCAAGAGCTGGTGCTTAACTGATAGAGCCACCTGGGTGCCCCAAAGTTTGAGGTTTTAAGGGGGACTATGTCCAAATGAACATTGCTCATGACGATTGCTGTAGAGAACTTGTAGGTTCCCTCTGTTGGGGCATATGTTTTTCTTTGGGAAGATCATGAGGGGTGGATGTTGGAAGACCAAATCAAGGAGAGAGCAGATAGCTTCCTTTATCACCTCAAGATCATGCCTTCCCACTGCACACCTGCTGGGTGCCTTGGGAGGCTGACTTTTGGAGCCTTCATCAACTTGTCTCCTTAGTAGTCTGACTTCCAGTTGGGTTCAGCCTGTGAGAGAACCAATCTGCGGTCATCGTGGAAGAGTGAGGTCAGCTATGATTTCACGGGTCCTCTTTCTGCTAAGCTGTGGTTAGATCCCTGCTGTTTTTTTTTTTTTTCCAAAGGCCATACCTCTTGTCAGTCCTGTTTATGCTGTGGGTGGCCCAGTGTACTTCAGTATCCCTGTGAGTTTCCTTTAAGCAATTTTATCTATCTAAATACTCTCCCTTTAAACTTTCCTCAATTTCCCCATATTTTCAGCCTTGTCCCCAATCGATTCATAACACCTTAATAATAGATATAACATTAGCTATTCCTGATAATAGCATATTCCTGACTATACCTAACACTCATTGAGCAAATGCAGTTTGATATTCATGTAACTTTCCCCTGAACATTGTTGTATATTGTATTGTCTCATTTCACTCTCCTAACAGCTCATGAAAAAGTTTGATTAGTCTCCCCATTCTATACTTGAATAAACAGAGGCAAGTTAAATAATCTGCCCAAAACTAACCATATTGTTAGGAGCCATTTGGTGAATCCAAGAAGTTATATACCAAACACATGGATCTGTAAAAGACTTTATACTGGGGGAGGGAATAACTCTAAATATTTTTTTAATGTTTGTTTATTTATTTTGAGAAAGAAAGAGAGGGAGGACAGAGAGAGAGGGAGAGAGAATCCCAAGTGGGATCCACACTGCCAGCACAGAGCCTGATGTGGGGTTGATCCCATGAACTGTGAGATCACGACCTGAGCTGAAATCAAGAGTCGATGCCTACACATTGAGTCACCCAGGCACCCCGGGAATAACTCTAAAAGCAAAATAGAAAATTAAAGGACCAGGGCCAGCAAATGGTGACCTGAAAGGACTATGAAGGAACAAGAGGCTAAGTTCACAGACAAATGAAAAGCGTTTGCAACATGCTGTGTAAATCGGAAAATATATTAATGCATTAGAACAAATAAGCTAAAAGGTACTCAGGTGCCAACGACTTCTGAAGCAAGTACTCTGAGTTGAAACATGACTTGTTACAAAGCGTGCAATTTCCAAAAAGAAGAATTTGAATTATTCCAGGATTAAAATCATACTTGAGGGTCATTTTCACATTTTTGTTCTCGCTAAAAATGTCCTCTAATAAATTCTCTACTTCTCCTGAAACCTCTTCTTTTCTCTGCCTAATGGGACCAAAGGAAAATTGGTCCAACAGGAATGTTAGCCAGATTTAATTCAAATTTAAGTAGAGTGGGCCCTTTGTTGAACAGTGTGGTCCACTTATATGCTGATATTTTTTTCTGATACAGTATTGTGAATATATTTTCTTGTGATTTTTTTTACCGTTTTCTTTCCTCTAGCTAGCTTTACTGTAAGAATACAGTATATAATACATATAACACACAAAATATGTGTCAATTAAAATGAACAAACAAACAATCAAAAAACCCAGACCAAATAGAACAAACTGGTGGTTGTCAGAGGGGTGGTGGGTGGAGGGGGCTGGTGAAACAGATAAAGGAGGTTAAGAGGTACCAACTTCCAGTTGTAAAATAACGGAAAGGAAATGGAACTTTCTATTTAATAAGAATTAAGAACAATTCTGCTTCTTTCCTGTCAGATACTTTAAATTGTATACAGATGATCTTACTTCAATAAGTTCAGTATAATAAGCATAATTAAATCTGGTTTTCCTTTTAAAAATATTTAGTGCTTTAGGAAAATTACAGATTGGATGCTCACTGTTATGAGCAAAGCAATAGATATAAATGCTGTAAGAGACAGAAACAAGCTCTAAAAATACCCACTGAATATCAATGAAAGCTTTTTTATTTGTTTACATATTTAAGTGATTGCTTACACCCAGTATTTTATTAATGAACAATTACATTGCCAATTTCTTTTATTATTTAATAAACACTATGATAACAAACCATAAATTTATTCTATGGTGTAACATTTATTTATCTTATTTACTTTTGGTTTCTCTCAATATTGATTAAATTTAATTTGCCTGTTACCTTGTATGAGGTGAGAAGTACCACTGGGTCTATTATTTTTCTTTTGTGTAAAGGCTACCACTTAAGTAAGTATCAAATTAGAATTATTTCTCTCTATAGTTGATCACTCAGCAATACAGGCCTTAGGGAAGCTGACCCCCTGTGCAGTGAAGAAATCTGCATATGATTTTTCACTTCCTCAAAACTTAACTACTGATAGCCTCCTATTGGCTGGAAACATTACTGGTAACATAAGCAATTGATTAACCCTAACCTGAACCCTAGCCCTACACATATTTTGTGTGTTCTGTGTATTATATATTCTTACAATAAAGTAAGCTAGAGAAAAGCAAATGTTGTTAAGAAAATCACAAGGAAGGGGCACCCGAGTGACTCAGTCAGTTTATCGTCCAGCTCTTGATTTTGGCTCAGGTCATGGTCTCACGATTCGTGAGATCAAGCTTCACGTCATGCTCTAGACAGCATGGAGCCTGCTTGGGTTTCTCTCTCTCCCTCTCTCTCTGCCCCTTCCTCACTCTCTTTCTCTCTCTCTCTCTGTCTCAAAATAAATCAATAAACTTCTTTTAAAAAAAATCACAGCAAGAGAAAATACATCTATATCACTGTGCTGTATTTATCGAAAAAAAAAATTCCACATATGGGTGGACCTGTTGAGTTCAAAGCCGTGTTGTTCAAGGGTCAATGCTAGGTTCATATAGAATTCTCTCTCTGTCTCTGCATGATTAGGAAATTTTGGCAGCAGTTAACATGAAACAACTTGAGTCTGCTTGAACAATAATACATAAAAGGGTCAATCAGATAACTCAAAATTGGTGATATTATTGCATATCAGCAGAATACTATAAATACTCTTTGTGTAATCTGCTACTTCTCCTGAGTCAGCTTCTTGCTCTCTCCACCCCCTTCTCTCCTCACTCCTGTTGGCTTTTCTCTTCTCTCTACTTGGGATAATTCTAGATCGTGGACATCTTCTCAGGTCCCAATTTCCAAATTCTATGCAGAGATAGGTGGGCTGACCCAGTTTAGATCAAGGTCGCCCGCGGTCCACTCAATTATGGTTGGGTCACGAAAGAAAGCACCGTCCATAAGGGGTCACCTCTCATGAAAAAAGGAAATTGACAGAGAAAAGGGAGTTTCTGGGTGACCTGGGAAGACACACAAATCTTCATACTTATCCATTTGCCAGTGTTTTCTGAGCTCAACCAAAGACTATTTAAGTGCCCTACTTTAAATATGTTTTACTGCCCATCATTTAAAATTTTTTTTGATTGCTTTTGAAAAAAAGAGGACTATAAACCTTTTCAAGGCAAAGGTTGAATAGGACTATCTTAGATTTGAAGCTGGAATATTTGAGGAACACATTCTTAAATGGGAGACAGTAGGGAAGGTGAACATATTTTTATTGTTATGGATTCAGTGTTCTCTCCTGAAATTCATTGTTTTCTTTATTCTTCTTATCCCTGTTCTCCCATTCCTGAATATTGAAATTACAGTCCATTATAAAATGCTGTCTTTTATACTAGGGAATACTCCAAAGGTATCAAAAAGTAGTTCCCAAGTAAAATGAACCCATAGCCCTCCACCAAAACAAGCAATATAGCCCTTGTATCTTCCATCCAGTATAGCACCTGCTGGCATTTGAAAGGTCAATCCAGAAAGTCCTTGCTTGAGTCTGAGCTGCCCTACCTGAGCAGGCCGGATTCCAGGCCAGTTTCTAACCCACTCAGAGTGATTCCAATTGGTCTTTGGATTTGGCTATAGAATAGGACTTTTTGATTCTCAACTCTTAGCTTTCTTTGCAGATTTTTGTTTGTCTTCTTTCCAGATCATCTGGGTTACCGTTTCTTTTGGTAGGATTACATACCATGGCTGTGTCCCAGCCCCACATATGGTGTCCCTACTGAAACGATTCAGTCCTCCAAGAGGTGATCGGGACATATCTGCATTTGGGTGGTAAATTTTATTCCAGTCTTTAGTCTCCAAACAGTTTCAGTTTTTCTTTATTGTGTGATTTGGTTTTATGTAGTTTATGCTGACTTGTTTCAATGTTATATTCTATTACACTCATCAGATTCTGTGCATGCTGTCTTCACATCTCTACCACCTAAATCTAAACCTCAGCATCTCTCTCCCAAAGCTACCTGCACCCCCTCCCTCAAATCCACTTATACAAAAGCAAGCAAGGTACAATTTAGTGTTTTACTTTGCAGGTAAAGGCAAGGATTTCCACTGCACTATTCATTTCAGATGTTTCAATTTCCCTCCACATTGCTTTCCTCAGTCTTGTCTTTGCCATTCAGAATCTCTTCTCTCCCTTTACCCCTTCCCAAACAGGGCAATGCCCATGTTATCACCAGCCTCTTCCTAGTGACCATTCCTACCTCTCTTTCCTCTTTCCTGTTCAGAGTGATCTGATTAGTCTTAATGTAAATAGACTTATCCAGAACATAACCTTTCAGTTATTGTTACTTAGAAAGAAATGAGGAATTATAAGTTAAAATTAATTTTTTTTTACATTCTAGGACTTTCACAAACCCCATTTAAATGGCTGATTAAGATGAATCATAATTGACTTACTATGGTTTTTTTAAACCCTTCATTACCTGACATTTAAGATTTCCTTTTTTGACTGCAATGTGAAATATAATCCGTACAAAATTTTCTCTCTACCTCTTGATTTTATTGTGTTGATTACCAAATGTTTACATACTGGATCAAAACTATGAATGCTTTTAATAAAAAAAAAATCCAAAAATATTTCATTTATATTTTTGGTGGCAATCCATGAGTGTCTATTTTACTATGCCTAATTAGATATGGGTATTATAGGGTTTTTTCCCCCCCAAAAGGTGTTAAATAATTAAAATGGCTTATTTTAATTTGCACATTTATTTTTAACAGGTCATATTGGATAGCTGTTTACTAATTATATTCCTGAATTTAATTATAATTTTATATTTGTGTTTTGAATAAGTCAGGAGGGATTGGGTCATGCTGTGATAATAATGTACTAACCCCAAAATATCAGTGTAAAGCCATTTTGGATCCAGCAGCTCTCTTGGGCACTTCCTTCTAAGAGGGTCACAGAACAGACTGTTCCCAGCTTGCGGGTCTAATGTCTGGAAACCATGACTTGTAGTGCGGGCATGCCAACAGAGTAGTCTTATGTGGATTTTCACTGCCTCAGCCTGCAAGGAACATGCTTCTCCTCCTTTCACAATTCACTGGTTGGAACTGGCCGAATGGCTCTACCCAGATGCAAGAGCAAAGAGAGAGGGAAACCGGATATTTCTTAGCACCAGTCATCTCCAACACATGCATAGTCTGTCCTTTTACTGGTAGGCAACTTAAGATACACAACCTATTTGTATAAAAATATCAGCATCTGAGGGGCACCTGGGGGGGCGCTCAGTCGGTTAAGCGTCCGACTTCAGCTCAGGTCATGATCTCACAGTTCGTGAGTTCCAGCCCCGCATCGGGCTCTCTGCTGACAGTTCAGAGCCTGAGGCTTGCTTCAGATTCTGTGTCTCCCTCTCTCTCTGCTCCTCCCCTGCTCACGCTCTGTCTTTCTCTCTCTGAAAAATAAATAAACATTCAAAAAATAAAAAAAATTAAAAAAAAACATCAGCATCCGACTCTTCTTTACCTCAGGCTTTGTTTTGTTGTTGTTGTTGTTGTTGTTGTATGCTATTTGCCTTTAAATTGTAGTCTCTTTTGAATTTGCCAAGAGCTTTCTGTCCCAAGTACTGAAATTGCTTAGGAAGAATCAAGAAGCGTCATGATATTATTTGTAAAGAAAATGTCAGAAGCGTGTCCAACTTGGAGTCAGTGTCTCTTTAAAGAACTCATTATCAGTCGAGTCCTGAAGGAAGTGGAGGGTCTAATGAAAAACAACTGACTTAGGGATTGTGCTGGAAAAGAGAAAAGTGCATAAAAAGAAAACTATTAGATCCACCTTTTTCCATTAAGGTATTTGAATGGAAAATGAGCAGTTGAGGTACTTAATTGTTCTGGTGGTTCTAGAACTTGCTTGCTTTCATTATGGCTAAAATTTTCCCAGGAGGTATTTGGATTCTGTCTTCTCGGAAGAAGAGCACCCACACATGTGAATTAAAATATAAGCTAAATTCAGCTTTGTTCAAGTATGCCTCCACCTAGTATCTCTCCTCTGCTCCCCATCTTCTGTCCCACCCACACCCCCAGGAAGAAAAAAGACAATATGAATTTATTCAGGCTTAAAGGTGAAATGAGCTATAAGATTTTTGTTTACTTCCTTGATATCTCTACTGACTAATAACATGACGGTTGCATTTAACTATGAACACTTATTAATTGCCATGGCTCTGTGATCTGTCTGGAATCAGGCAGGAAATTTGATATAAACATTATTTCTGAATTCTATAGATAAGCTTTGCTAAAGTACTTCTCCATGCTTTTCTTCCATTTCGTTTTTAGTTCCCTGTAACAAACATTTTATTAATGTTAACATCTGTCATCTTCCTGTGAGATTTATTGCTCAGGTCAAAATCATATGCCATTTTTTTTTTTTTTTAATGAAAAGAGCAATTTCAGCTGACATAATCCAATGCATCTATTCTGAGTTATTTTGTTGCAGAATTTTGATCTGGAAAATTTTTAATGTGAATTCAGATTGAACTCTTTGTTTCTGAAATTGCTTCCCTGTGCTCCTTTATGTAATCTTCCCTGTGATTTCCATTCCTTGTGCAGTTTCATTTGCTACTGATTTTATAGAGTTAGAGAAACCAGGGATTAAGCATCTCTATCCTGCTTCCAAATGCAGCTCATAACTGACTCAGTTTTGCTAAAGGGATGATTGTTGAGCAGGAAAAAAGGAATAAAATCTTTGAACAAAGTAATGATTCACACCAGTTAGTACAAACTTACCCAGCAGAAGCGACCTGATTAAAATCAGAGTTGTTATCGGCTAGTAGGAGGTGTGTGTAGGAAAATGGAAGTTTCCCTAATAAAATGGAATTTATTAAGTAGCTAAGTCTTATAAAATCTGTTCTCCCGAAATATACTCTATGTATTGACAACATTAAAGGGAAAGTGACCTATAACAGTCTAACTGAAGAGTATCCAAACTAAAATTTAAAAGCCTAGCAAGACAAACAAGAATGGAAGGGAGGCATTGAGGTATATTCATTTGGTGTTCAGGCAGGAGACCCCTTTCCCTGTGAAGTGAGTCATGGATGACTGTGGGTGATCTTGTTATAAATTACTATCAGGCCAGCCTCACTGTCATAAATACAGTAGTATTAGGTAGGGTGTTTAATGTGGAGGAAACTACCAGGCATACAGTGTTTATGTAGTTGGGTAACACAATTCTGGAAAGACAGTTCCTAGACTTAACATT
This sequence comes from Puma concolor, assembly GCF_028749965.1. NCBI lineage: Eukaryota > Metazoa > Chordata > Mammalia > Carnivora > Felidae > Puma > Puma concolor. Next base: position 53,798,440 of record NC_141680.1, read on the forward strand.
TCACATAGATTAGGTTGAGGAAACTCATTAAGATCTAGGATCCTAGTAGAAAGAGTAAGAATACGGAAGTTTGTAAACTTGCCAAATTCCTAAGTGTTTTTAGCTCTTTGGTGACAGAGGGGAAGAGAGTTTTGTTCACAAACATATGGCCAAAGTTGATAAGATCTAATTATATGTTTGCAGCTGTTTCGAATCTGTAAATATCTGAAGTTGGTCAACATTATCGACGCATGACAAAAGCAGTATAAATAAAGGAAATTAGCTAAAAATTGAAACAACAACAACAATCTCTTTTGAAGGGAGGAAATTAGGGCTGAGTTTTCTAAGTGTGACTTAAACAGGATAAAGATCGGAAGAACAATGCTCTACATACATAAAAAGTTTGCACCTCATTAACAGGAGTTCTGGAACCAATTTCTCTATACTGGAAAACGTTTGACAAAATCCTCACCAGTTTGGGTATAGTTTGAGCAAATATAATTAATTCATCAGTGTTATTAAAGGACTACTTTGGTCGTTGAAATAATTTAGATACCTTTAAGAAACACAAGTCAAGATTTAGAACACTTTTATTGAATGGTTTGGTTTTTAGTAGAATGTAAAATAAAAATTTAGGGCAGAATACAGTCTTTCACTGGATAGACTAAATGAATGGTTCTAGATTTGCAAGAGTGGTCGTTCCATGCATAAGATGATCCCTTGTCCAAAGAACTTCATCATCATAAGAACAAAGAAAATTACAAATGAGGAGCCATTTGTGTGTTTGAAGGCAGGAGTACGGGTGAGAAAAGTTAAGGGAGTTGTTGGGTGCTGATCATTCAAATTTTACCAGACTTTTAAACAATAAAATGAGATAATTTTGTATTTAATTCTAAAAGAAATGTTTGAGGGAATAGAATAACTTAGAGGGTTTTTTTTCACCTTTTTTAAATGTCTACTACAAAAACTGTTTCTATACCTAAAACAGAATAATCAATATAGTTGCCAAATGAAGGTAATGCTCCCATTGGACCAAAACAACCACTGTTACAAGTTTAATGTCTGTTCAAATACTGCTTATACTGTATTTTTATATGCACAAGAATACATCATCATGTATTGTTGATATATTGCATATTTAGGTATATATGTACCTGTTTTTAGTGGCAAGGCTACGAGGTACAACTTGTTATTTACATAAAAGGGAAAGAAGGAACATCCGACATGATTCAGACAATTGGCCTGATGAGGCGGTTCCCTAAGTATTTGTGCATCTACCTCCTGTCTCTTGGGGCATGTGTTTTACCAGGGCCACTCAACCATGTTAACCAGGTTCAACTGGTATGCCATTATCAATACAATTGGTTAGCGTGATGTTCTGCAGAAAGTCAAGATGACCAAGATCACCGATCACAGAGCAGAATCAATAAGGCTTTTTTAAAGAATTCACATTTACTTTCCCAGTAGCTGGATACCAAGTGTTCATCTGTTCCAGTGAAGATAACTCACCCCACCCTGTAACTATGAGTCTTTCTTTTGGTTAAATTCATGTTGATCTATTATAATCCTATCTATTTGATTTCCACAGGTGTTATACTACTGAACTGAACTGGGATCTAATAGGGATCACCAATCTTATTTAAGTCCTTGAGAAGTTATTGTTCAGACTGCAACCAACTTAATGTCTTAGCTCAGGGAGAAAAAGTTGTTTCAGGGACTTCACTTGATGCTTCCTACCATAGGGGCTCTGAATCTACAAGTTGGGGGTCTATCAGCTCCTAAGTAGATCCATCCTAAATATGCACTTGAGGACAGGGAAAGTAATCACAGAATGAATCTTCGGATCCATTTGATTCACTGTCAGATGGACAAAGTACAGATTTTTTTTTTTTTCTTGGCATTCATTAGCCTTCACTCTGACAAAAGACTATAATGGGGTTTTGAGTCTCCCACCACCAAGGTCAATTCAAACCTTGCTTCTAACATGCTTTAAGAAATCTAAAATTTTCTTTCAAGGAGACTGATCAATGAATTCAATGCCTATGCACTGACTTAGATCTAGAAAGGTTAGAGTGACCTTTCCTTTATTAGTTCTTGATTTTTTTCTGGTTATATAAGACAATTTATATAGTAGGATGTCCATCTATCTTACTCTGGAACACTATGCTCTACTGTAGATGCCTGTGAGTCAAATAACCTGATGGCCTTACTGCCCATTGCATGGACCATCTACTTTGCCTCTGTGAGTGTCTCCCCTTTGATAGTGAAGAGGCCAGATCCCTAGCATCTCTTACTTCCAACTCTGGAAAGAAGCCATAGCGTCAAGCTGCTTAAAGATACAGGGGTCCCTCACAAGTACATTCTCCTGCCTCAGGAAGAGGGAATCTCCTTTTGTTCTCCAGAGAACCTAGTCAGGTAGTGGTTCTCTCACTTCACCTTGTAAATGCATTTTAACAGATCTACCTCCCTGAGCTTTCTGAACCCTCTTTAATCATAGCCATACTGGTATCTCCATCCCCTTTATCTTCAACCCTTCTAATGTCCAGCTTCAAGGAGAAGTTCTAGCAGGTAATTAGTACTGCTTCCAAATATATTCCCGGAACGTGAACTAGAAGTCTCAGGAAAATTCTTCTATGTTAATAAGCTCTTAACCTACCGTGTATTTTGCCTCGGTCTCAATCCAGCATCCTCAAGATATATTGCCACTTAATTACTCCTGTATCATGTGAACACATGTTTGCCAGTCCTGTGTCATACTTTTGTTGTATAATGCATTTCCTCCTAGAGCAAGGATTGCATTTCCCTCCTTGGGCTACTCTCAGACCAAACTCTAATTATTGGAGGCAATGAATGAAAGTGGGAAAGTACTTGATGGAATGCAAGCATACCCTTACAAAGCACCTGCTGTAGGTGAGATCTTTGCATTGCTTTTGGCAAGAGGAGGCTGCTTTCTTCTATGAAGGGAGAGGGGCTGCTTTTTCTATCTAGGAGAGTTCAGAGGAAACGTGTTTGTGATTCTCCAATTCTTATATTCTTCATCCCAGCTTTCAGAATCCCACTCTTTTCCTTACAAGGATCTGATCTTGGCATAGAGGTCTTATGGGGTTTGTGATTTCAGTATCCTTGCAGTTCTGTTACCCTCACAATTAAGTTCTGCATTAAAAAAAGTCATAGTCCTGAAAACACATTTTCATAATATTAAAGTCCATTAGTTACTGTAGCCCAATGCTTTACTCTTCACACCAATCCACTTGTGTTACACAGAGTAATGGCTCCCCCAAAGATGTCTGCACTTTAAGAAGACTTGGCAGATGTGATTATAAGTTATGAACCTTCAGATGAAGAGATGTTGCTGGATTATCCAAGTGAGCCCCATTTATCACAACAGTCTTCAAAGTGCATCCCATTAGTGGTCAGAAAAAAGATGTGGCATGGGAAGGACTTGACCTGGTTTGACTTGACCCATCAAACCATGCTGATGGTTTTGACAATGGAGGAAAGGAGCCATAAATAAAGAATTGCAGTCATTTCTCAAAGCTTGGAATGGCCCTCAGTTTATAGCCATCAGGAAAACACAACCTTGATCCCATAACCACAAGGAACAGATGTAGTATATAAAATATATAAACATGACGCACACATGTACAGATATATGTATGAGTGTGTATACGTATCTATATCTGAGTAATCTTAAAAGCCCAATTTTACATATATTAGTTTGATCATGTCCATAGGATTTTATCAAGTGAACACATTAAAGGTCCAAAAAAATGTCAATACATTCAATAAAACAAACATGTAACCGGTGTTCTCAAATTAAATGTAATATACTTAGACATTTATAATAAATAGGTTACAACTTCTCTCCAAGCATTTAGAAATAAGAAAATACTTGTAAATAACACAGACGACTGAGAAAGTTAAAGTGGCAATTACAGTCTATTTAGTGATTAGCAGCAGTTAGAACACCATGGACTGCAGCCAAGGTTAAAATTCATAGCATTAAGTCATTTCCACGATTAATCACAAAATAAAAAGCATTTATCTGAGGACACTAGGAAGAAAATAAGAATAAAAAGGTAAGGAGTATAAGAGGAAGAAACTCATAAGAAACTAATGGTTTAGGTAATACAAAAAGTGGGCTTGCTATCTTTTTTCACTTTTAGTACACGAAAGAATATAAAATTTTAGGAACAAGAATGGTGGCAAACCTACTGGCAAATATTTTTAAGAAGTGTAAGGAACAATGTGTAACTTCATGGGAAAATGTGGTTGCACGGGACTATCACCCAGGAAACTATAAATTATGTAATATGAATTATATAAGTGTCTCATTAAAATATGGGACGATATCAAACAAGAAAAATGAAAAGGCAATGGGAAAAAATCAACGGAAGAAAGAGCAGCAGACACCAGATCAATTTTCCTCGAAAGGAACTAGCCTCATCTTAATTTATGATGAAATGATACGAAGACTGGGGAATGTAAGACTTGCACACTATTTAAAAACCTCCGTGGTGTGGAAATCGGGAGACAGTCAAGGCCTAGCCTCTCAAAGGCAGAGGACTTCGCAAATATTTTGATGCTATATTATTTGAAAACCTTTTAAACTTCCTTTCTACTAACTGTGTCCTCATTCTACCAGTTTTCCATTCACCACCCATGTTCCTGTAAGTATAGAAGGTGACAAAGAGACACTCAGATGTGGGAAGGAAACGAGTTCAGGGAAGGAAGCAACTGTTACCATCGGCTCTGAGAGGTCATATCCTGTCCCTTAGTATTGATTGGACATTCATTCAATAATTATTGAAGTGCCTATAATGAACAGACACTGTTTTCAGGGCTAGAGGTCGTCTCCAAAGAGAACTAACTGGGACAGTGTTTAAGTTGCACATACTATTGAGACTATTAGCGTTTTGGTTCTTAAACTAAGTTTCTGTCGAACATTGATGATCTATTGCTTGGAACAGGGACTGTGGCTCAAAAATTAAAGTATAATTATCAAAGTCACACAAATGCTCGTAGAAAAGACAACTGACCCTGAATAACCTGGGGATTAGGGGCACCAAACCCTGGCACAGTGAAACTTCCAAGCATAACTCTTGCCCCCACAACCAAACTTGAAGTACTAATATCCTAATATTAACCAGAAGCCTTACTTGTAAACAGTCGACTAAGACATACTTTGTATTTGCATTATATATTGTATATTTATGATAAAATAAGCTGGAGAAAAAAATGTTAAAAATCATAAGGAAGAGAAAATACATTTACAGTATTGTATTTATCAAAAATCACATGTAAGTGGAACTGCACAGCTCAACCCACGTTGATCAACTGAATAGTAATCATGGTGCTGATGGGAGAGTTGGCACATGCAGACTGGGCAATTAGAAGACTTTAAAAATGAAGGACGGGAAGGGTGCTTGGTGGTTCAGTCGGTTAAGCCTCTGACTCCTGACTGTGGCTCGGGTCAGGATCTCACAGTTCATGAGTTTGAGCCCCATGTCGGGCTCTGTGCTCTCAGCACAGAGCCTGCTTGGGATTCTCTCACTCCCTACCTCTCTCTGCCCTTTCCCTGCTTCTTCTCAAAAATAAATACAAATAAAAACTTTAAAAGAAATGTAGGAGGGGAACTATCTGCAGATGTGTGAATCAGGTTTAGAAAAAGTAACAAGGGGTACCGCAGTGGCCAGGGACTGCTAGGCACCCATAAGCATAATACCTAAACATTAAAAGAGCGAGGGGTAGAGCCATGACCAGATCCTGCGTCAAGAGGAATAAAGTGGGGCTCCTTAAAGAAGCTGTGGGTTTCAGTAGATAGATGTTGCCGGCCTATAGGAACATGCCAAACAGAGAGCAGTGGACCTCACGTCCCCTCCACTGTCATGTCCAATAACCTCCAACCCAATCAGAAACCAGATATCAACACAATCCATCAATAGTCTACATGGATCTGCTTCGCAGTGCATATAGCAAGTTGGACAAACGATAAACAGTAACTCTGGAGGAGCAAACGGTATATCCGAAACAGAACGGTGGGATTTTGTTTTTCCTAGAATATGGAACTGCCCACTACTTGTGTATTCTAGAATGTAGTATAAGAATTTTTCTGATTTGCCGAAAGCTAAATCAGCATAAACTAAAATATGTAACCTATTTATACTTAATGATTTTGTGGAAAGATTGTCATGTCCTCCCATTGCCTGGCCACATGACACAGTTCCAGAACTGGCTAATACGTTTCCAAGCATGCATCCTTAGACCTACTCTCTAGAGTGTGTCTTCGATACCAAGCTCATTTCTAACATTTGCAGGTCCAGGAGGTGGACCTGCCAAGAGGAAAAAGAGAGACCCACATACCATGTGTCAAATATTTAAAAGTTACATATCAAGCTAACAGACTGTTAAATAAAATCTGCTCTATTCTCTACTCTTGGCAAATATATCTTCGTAATTATAAAATTGAAAAATATGTTCAAAGCTTCAGCTTTTAACTATTTTTAATGTTTATTTATTTATTTTTGAGAGAGAGAGAGAGACAGAGAACAAGCAAGGGAGGAGCAGAGAGAGAGGGAGACACAGAATCGGAAACAGGCTCCAGGCTCCGAGCTGTCAGCACAGAGCCCGACGCGGGGCTCGAACTCACAAACCGTGAGATCATGACCTGAGCTGAAGCCCGTCGTTCAACCGACTGAGCCCCCCAGGCATCCCAAAGATTTAGCTTTTAAGTGACCAAAGTTTGGCAAAATACCAAAGATGAATGAATTTACTTATTACTCTGCATGCCTGCTATTCTGTTCATAAGCCAGCAATCTTTGGATGAGTAATGAAATAAAGATATACACAATCCATAGATGGTTATATATTTTAATAACACTTATTTTTATTGCCTTCATTCTAGTAGAACCAGTTATTATGTTTATGTAATCAGTATTTTCACCTAATTGGTACACTATTGATAGATAGGATTTAAAACCTTAAATATAAATGTAGTAAAAGTATATAAAATGATGCTTTAATTTTAATTATTCAACAACTATTTTAGTAATGGCCTTACATCAATGAAATCCCAAATATATTTTAAGTAAAATTAATTTCTAATGAATTTCCATAAATTATTTCTCTTCTGAAATATTCAAAAGGCAATTTATAAGTAGGAAATACCACAACTTAAGTCAGAATTCCTTGAACAGATGAAATTGAAATTTATATTTGGAAAATGTATGTTAAATTTATAAACTAGAACTTGGGATTTAGCATGCCATGTCTATTTGATAATAGAGTTTTCAAGGTTCACAATTATGTCTCAGCTATAGATAACAGAAGTTTAAAAGTAATAACTTTAAGATTTATACAACTGTGATGAATATCTCCAGGGTCATGAATTAAAACGTGAAAAGCCAGAAAATAGTATCTCAGCATTACTGGGGGAAAAAGAAAGATTCTCTAACCAATAATTTATTGCTCTCATGCTATCTCAAAAGGGAAATTTGATGAGGTGATTAATTTGTCTTTTGTGTGTATGAAGCATTTCTACCGTTCAAGCCCCGTCCTTACTCTGAAACAGCATCGGCCTCTTACGTTGGCCGTGGCCCAAACCAAAAGACCAATACATTTGGTCTCAGTGGACTTCAGATACAAGAACAGAGGGTAAGAGATGTGATGACGTGTTTTGGTGAACCTGAAAGGGTGAGTCATGAGCACGGGTCTTCAGAGAATGCTGTCGGCTCGTGCTTGCTTCTGGGTGAGGCACCCGTGTGCTCCCATGGTGCTTGTGTTACACAGAGCCGTGAAGCACAAGGCCAGCATGGACCACAGCAGCGCAGATTTCAGGGTGGTTCTGCTTGGGAAGAAAATCAGTTTTTTAAAAAGACAAATGATCTGCATACTAATACACATGACTGTATTCATCCACACTTTCTCCTATCCGTGCTATGCCTCCAGTGAGGGGTTCACATTCTTTTTATTAGCATGTAAATGCAGACAAATATGCTTTATCCTCCAGACATAAATCCTATTGGGTAATTCTTGCCCTATTAGAAATATGGCAGCTACGAAATGAGTTTGCATCTCACGCATGTTCCTAATTCAGGTCAATTGCTAATGCTTTTAAAGAATTATAAGATGTAGTAGTGTGAGTAAACTATAATCTCTAGTGGTAATTGCCCAGACCCTAAATTCTTCTCCTAGCTATGAAGTTAGCTATTTGAAAAGGAAAATGGATTCATTAAGCTCTGATGGGAAGATTTTACCATTGCTGAGTTGTTGGTGGTGGTTGTTTGGTTCTGTTTTTTTGTTTTTGTTTTTTTTAATTTTTTTGTTTGTTTTTTAACTACAATTGTGTTCTCCAAATTTAGAACTTACTCAGAATTTATATGTGTAGAGTTACAACTAACAATCTGTAGCTTACAGTGTTCGGTGTACTTGATTTTTAGGAAAAAACTACAAAAGTTGGCATAGACATTCCTTTCTTCTCTAGTCCTCTCAGAAATCTTCTAAATTAGTTACAAATAAATGAACTCAAGTATTTATATTTCAGTCTTTAAAACTGTAGGTTATCATTGCAAACATTTTGGTTTTAGTAAAAGTCTCCCACTCTTAAAAAACTTGGTAATTTGTTGGACATGAACTGAAACTATAGTCCTTCCTCTTTCTTATAGAACTATAGGAACATGAGCTAGTTACTGCTAAAAGAAAAGGGGGAAAAATCACAAAATGTATCACTAATCAACAATTTTATGTGTATAAAATAATCAGTTCCTTAGCTATTGCATGGAATTCTCTTAATCTGGAACCCCACATATGAGGAGTTCAAAAATATACTTTTGGTTTAGAAGGTCATTTAGGGATTTGAGGTTGGCCCAAATTTCCTATTAAAACTCTACCATTTCTCTGGTTTTACTCCTTTTCATGAGAAAAATTAAACTACCGGAAAATAGAATCAATATGATGTAAATTGCAATCTATAAATCTCAATCTTTTTGGTGTTGGTGGCACAAACCATAAATAACATTCGTGAATGAAGAGAGTTGGAACAAAAGTTCAGCGTTGTTTTATTAAACAGAGTTCATGACCAGGAGCTCTTTAAAGTTCCTCCATTATGTAATGGAGGCAGGGTAGAGAAACATAGATCTAATTTAGTGTGGGCTTCCTTGCTAACAAATTGACTATCCTAGACTTCTGGGCATTTAGGATACATATAGTTCATTGCTGCTGATAACATAAACTCCATGATGGCTGGAACAGATTCCCAGTGTTTCAAAATGAACAAGGTAATAATTTACAATATATAACAAGGCTCTCAGTACCTGGGCATATGTATGATTCTAACAAGACACTAATATTTAGAGTAAATCAAGTTTGAATTACTTGAACTATAACCATACTAGTCATGGTGAGTCTTTGTAGGGCTTGTATGGTTTCTTTTCCATTTTAATTCTTTAGAAGAGTGTTTGTTGCAAGTTTTGAAAAGTGGTAATCCACCAGCTACATCTTTCCAGTATTCCTATTTGGTTTGGTTTTACTCAGCTTTAAAAAAGAATGAATTTCAATGCGTTTAGATAGTGCTGCAGTCCCCACAGTGCCCTAAATTTATAATACTAATCTCACTGGAAATTTCTAGTAATTATTAATGAGTTTTATGAGTCTTATTTTTCTACCATGTCCTTTTTTTTTTAATGAAAGCCTGACTACCTTCTGTCTGTCTATCTATCTATGATCCTCTCTTCATTTCTTGAATGATTATTTGAAAAAAAATCTGTGCTCAAATAAGAAAACTTTCTTTTTATCTGTCCTCAATTTTGGGTGAATTTTTCTGTACCACACTTTAATTCTCAGACTCTCCTTGAAAATGTTTATTTCAGAGTATTCCATTCTATTGTTTGTTTCTATTCTATTCTATTCTATTCTATTCTATTCTATTCTATTCTATTCTATTCTATTCTTTTGTTTAATGATGGCCGTGTTAATGTCCATGATTTTCCAACTGCTTATTTTTTATAAATACTTCTTGTTTCATTTACACCTATTTTTTTCAAAAAAATGAGGTTATTATTTTACATCACCTCTACAAAAATCCTAAATTCTTTGGGTTGCACTAATCCCGAACCTGGATTTCTACTGGCAGTTGAGCTGCCTGACCACAGTGATAATGGAGATATTGGAAGTTGTGTGAATAAACTGGTAAGGAATAGGCCCAACGGACTGGTTTTGAGGCAGTCCCAGTTTTTCCTCCTAGAGCTACTGTACTTTACGCTATAAATCTTGCACAGAACAATCTTGGACCATGCTTAAGCTCTAGGAGTTGAAGTTCCCATTTGTCTCTGCCTCAATTCTGACTTTACTCCCTTTTGTGGATACTAACCTATCAAATATTTGAAAATATCTTTATGTTTCTTCTATTTACTCTTTTAAGTCATTTTTAGTTTTTTTTTCAAGTTTACTTATTTATTTTGAGAGATAGAGAGCATGTGGGCAGGGGAAGGGTGGAGAGTGCAAGAGAGAGAGAGAACCCCAGGCAGGTTCCACACTGTCAGTGTGGAGCGTGCTGAGGGGCTCGAACCTACAAACCATTAAATTATGACCTGATCCAAAGTCAGTTGCTTCACTAACTGAGTCACCCAGACACCCCTAGTTTTTTTTTCCTGTTATTTCCACTGTGGTAATTTCTGGTCCAACTGGTCTCCTTGAGAACTATTTCAGTATGTTTATATATCATGAGTTCCCATGACTTACCCATTAATCCAGAAAAACTCCTGTTGGCGAATAAATGGAGTTATTATCAATACTATATTGTAAAATGTGATAGAGCATACAATATGTTAATAGAATAAAATATTCCAGGTAGGATTTAATTTATAAAGTGTTGGAGGTTGATTAGAACAATAGGGCGAAGGAGAGCCTTAGTGCATGCTGAACTTAGACCATAGGACCTTAGGCTTCATGATATGTGAGCAGAACAGATGATATCTGCTTATCAGCAATGTCAGCAGCTTCAGTGCTTCGCTCTCCAGATGAATAAACCTGAAGCCCAAACAAGTTAATTAGTGACAAAGCTAGAATCAAAATGAAAGCCTACTGAATTTGAATCATTGCCTAACTCAAAAATCAGATAAATGAGATTTACTACTCTATATTCAGATAAAATGTCTGCATAGATGTTAAAAGACATTATGACAAAACATGCTGTTTGATGTTGGTCTTTTCACATTTTCACATATTTTTCATAAGCCCCCGACATACTATTTAAATCTTCTTTTTAACAAATAATGTTTGAAACCACTATCTTCATTCCATCTCTGATAGGCACCTGGGGTCGCTCTTGAATATCAGAAATGAGAAGTGGAGTAGGGTTTAGAGATGGTCTGAGAGTCTGATTTGTAAACTTTTATTAATGTTAACCATACATACATAAAAAGCTTAAAAGATAAAGGACTTGGTGGGAGTAGAGTGTCAAAATAGACTTAAGATAAAAACCATCCTGTCAGGGGGCGCCTGGGTGGCTCAGTCGGTTAAGTGTCCGACTTTGGCTCAGGTCATAATCTCACCATTCGTGGGTTCAAGCCCATGTCTGGCTCTGTGCTGACAGCTCAGAATCTGGAGCCTGCTTCAAATTCTGTGTCTCCCCCTCTCTCTGCCCCTCCCCTGCTCACACTATCTCTCTCTCTCTCTTTCAAAATGAAATAAACATTAAAAAGACAATTTTTTAAAAACCTGTCCTATCAAAATGGCATGTCCATGACTTTAATAAAATATGTCAAAATAATTTTAATAATTAAAATATTGATAATTCACAAATTAAATAATAAAACCTGGTCATTATGGAAATCAAATTTAAATCACCATTTTAGATGAATCACCACTTTAGATAAAATTCCCTTGGGGGAATGGAATGGAAATACGACTATAAGAAAAAGTCCTACCATATTTCTGGAAATATTAATATAAGAAAAGTCCTATCATCTATCAAAGCTGATTCATGTATTACTTAGACAATGACACATATCAAATCACTTTGGAATTTAGATTCTGTAGATAAAATTAAGAGAGTGGGTAAGAGTGTTAGTTAAATTATCAATATTTACAGTACATTAAAAATACATTCCATCCCACTCAAAATTTAGATGAAAACTTACATGTATCAACACATCTACTTAAAAATGAGAGGGAATTCATAATCCTTTAAAATTATTTTAAGCGATACTCAGGCAAATATTTTTTATAGAGGCTAGAGCCCCGCTAAAAGCTCTCACTAGAGGTAGCTTGTGAAGCCTTGGCCCACTTTGAAATGCTGGCGTCCTTCTTGATCATGCCCTCAATGGCAACTGTAACCCATCAGCTGCCTGTTTGAACCATGTGGACAGATGCCCATGAATGCCGGAAGAGGCCTCCTTGGTATTTTATTGGCAATAACTCAAAGCTTATTAAAATCCAGATGGAAAGGGAGCTGCAGCATATTTAAGCCCATATGCCCTATTGGGTACGACACTATTTAATTGCTTGCATTCTTATCCTAATTCCTCTCTCTTGTCCCACTTTGATTTCCTCCAAAGTGTTCAGTATCTTGAAGCTGATGTCTCCCCCATATCATCTGTAAAACTGGTTCTCAGGCCCATCTGTAAAGCACTTAGGTTAAAGTCTATGTATGATATTTTTACTATTTTTATATTGGTGTTAAATAAACATTGAGCCATGAAGAGGCAATTGGGTGAGTCATTTATGACTCTTTATATGTAGCTCTATTAAATTAAAAATGTCTGGTTTTTAATCCAATAATATTTTCCTAAACACATTAAGGCTATTACACACACATGGCATGCCATCCCTGTAGTTTGGATCATTTGTAAGAGAATTTTGTCCTTGCAAATATTGTGTCCATTAACTGATACCTAGAACATACCTCATGTTAGTTAGTCAAGCTGGTAGTGCTATTTATGGTTTTAACAGCATGAAATAAAAATAATTACCAAATAAAAACAACTCTATGTGTCCTAGTGGCCAGGAACTGAGACCTCATAATTCTATACATAGCCATTGGCCTTATTGTCCTCATCTGCAGCCTACTGACTCAATCCCAAATTTCTTAAGTTCTGCTTCCTCTCTTAAATTTTACAATAGTCCAGGGCTCTCCTTTCTATTAAATTCATATTGCATTTAAAGGATCTGACCCCCTCCTTTTACACTTAATCTTGTCCTGTCCAGAATTGTTATTTACTGCTTCCTGACTTTGTCTTCTCTCTCACATTTATAAGCTTATGGAGGGAAATGATCGGGTCCTGGTCTTCTGTATCCCACACTGTGCTTGTGTGTTCTGTGCCTTGCAAAACTTGCATGACAGTGCTATAGTCAATGTGTTTCCACAGCACGAGATTTATTTCTATAATAGCTTATACTATGCTGTATTGGAATTGTTCACTCCCTATTCTGCAATGCTCATAGGATGACGTGTTTTTTGAGGACAGAGTCTGTGTGTGTCTTTGCAAGTTTGTTTTCCATTATTATATCACTAGGATTTAGATAGCTCCAGAGATATAAACATGGGCCACACTTGTTTGTCAGGCATTCACTAAGTGAAGGAACATAGGCAGCCATGGGACTTCGGTAGATTTCCCTTTCTTATTATAGACAAATTACTGGGTCTCCTTGAATATATCTCACTGAACAGATCTTCACTATGACCTTTCGGTCATAGTGAAATCTTTCTTAAGGTAGGTAAAATCTTTCTCAAGGCTTAGAGAGGAGAATCCTCTTTTTTGAGCTCAATTTTTAAAATTGTTGGGGTGCTGGGGGGAATAAGTTTAGGAATTCCCTGAACTTGCATCAATGGGTTAACAAGGCATAAAGAATTAGAAAGTCACAGGATGTACACACCCAAGTTTGGGTAAACAAGATTAGGTAAATAAAATTAGGTAAACGGGGCAAAGGTCCCCAGTATAGGACAAAGGTATAGGAATAGGGAATCTCAGGATGAACACATACAAGTTGAGGTAAACAAGATTAGGTATTCAGGGCGGAAATGCCCCCCAACTTAGTAGATAGCAGAAAGCTGCTTTCACAGGAAGGAAGGACCAAAACAGGTAAACAGGTAAACAAGGCTATAGACCACAACAAGGCCAACTTGCCCAGAGGGGAGCTAATTAGCAGAAGAAAGGTGCCTTGTTGACCCTGAGGTAACATGCTTTGTCTTTCTTGTACCCTAGGACAGTTTAGGTAAACAGAGGTGGTGCCTCCTGTCTGCTGTAAACAACCTTTCACCCAGCTCCAGGATTTTGTTTTGTATTGACACAAACCCCTAACACCCCATATCTTCAACACACCCTTTCCCTCACACCCATGAGTTAATGTTCACAGTTTTATTGTCTCTTTGTGCACCTCCATCATGCTTGTAAGCCTTCTGATCCTGATAAAAACGGAGCAAGGACCCTTACTCAGGGCTCTTGTCTCCTCCTGGACATTAGCCTCTCTCACATTTCAATCCTGTGTCTCGCTCTCTTGATGGACAAGAGAGAACTTCAGACCCAAGGTCTATGACGGGGTGCCTGGATGGCTCAGTCGGTTGAGCATCTGACTTCAGTTCAGGTCATGATCTCACAGCTTGTGAATTTGAGACCCAAGTCAGGCACTGTGCTGACAGCTCAGGGCCTGGAGCCTGCTTTGGCTTCTGTGTCTCCCTCTTTCTCTGCTCCTCCCCCACTAGCACTTTGTCTCTCTCTCTCTCTCTCTGTATCTCAAAAATAAATAATAAAACATTAAAAAAATTTTTAAATAAATAAAATTCTTCATTGCACTCATTTCTAATTCTGACATGGTGCTAACAGAAGATACATTTTAGAGTAACTTCAGAGTCTTAACTCACAAGAATGGGGTAACAAGAACACTGGCATTTAAAATGTAATAGGGGTGCCTGGGTGGCTCAGTCAGTTGAGCGTCCAACTTCGGCTCAGGTCATGATCTCGTGGTCCGTGAGTTTGAGCCCCGCATCCGACTCTGTGCTGACAGCTCAGAGCCTGGAGCCTGCTTCGGATCCTGTGTCTCCCTCTCTCTCTGACCCTCCCCCGTTCATGCTCTGTCTCTCTCTGTCTCAAAAATAAATAAACATTAAAAAAAATTTTTTTAAATAAAAAAAATAAAATGTAGTAAGAGTTTACTGGCCTAAATATCACGCCACCAAATTTTGCTGAGAAAGAGAAAAAAAAATGTCTATAATAGACAAGAGAGAGGTAACAAAGTCCTTGCATAAGCCCATAGAAAATTAAAAGTAAGCAGTTAAGAAAACAAGAGAGGTAAAAAGGGAATTGCTGGACCTAGCATATTGACCACATTGAGAGATTATAATTAACTATAACTGAATTGGTAGGCAATTTTTATTTTTCCTAAGTGTGATAGAATTTGAAAAGAACTGGGACTATATGTTGGTAAGTGTCCCTCAGTTTCCCCCAAAGCTCTACACCCAGGTGTTATGGACTGAAAATTCAAATTCATATGTTGAAGTCCTAATCTACAGTGTGATGCTATTTAGAAATGAGACCTTTGGGAGATAATTAGGATAAAATGAAATCATGGGGGTGAGGACCTCATAATGGGATTAGTGCTCCTTTTAGAAGAAGAAGACACCAGATCTCAATCTCTCTCTCTCTCTCTCTCTCTCTCTCTCTCTCTCTCTCTCTCTCTACCTTGTGAGGACACAAAAAAAGAAGGCAGTTGTCTGCAAGGCAGGAAGAGAGCTCTCATGAGAACCAACCATATTCTACCCTAATCTCAACCTGCTAGCCTCCAGAGCTATGAGAAAATAAATCTGTTATTTAAGTCACCCAGTCTATGCTATTTTATTACCGTGTTCCAAGCTAAGGCAATGGGTGACAGTAAGTAATGATGATCTATGTTCTGCGTCCCTAAGTAAGGGGATCCTCCATCTGATTTCCAGAACCATTTCCTTTACAGAACCTACAACACTACATTGCACTCAGTGACTACATTTTCACATTCTCTTTGAGGAAAAGGGTCTTGGTGGATTGCTTTTGCTTCTCAGAAGGAAGCACAGTGACAGAACTGGTTGGACTTTTTGCTGTGGAACATAATACTGACACCGAAAACCACACAGAACAACTGTGTAGCTTAATAAATTATTAAGACAAACCTTCCCTCCTCCTTATTAACTTTCAATTCATTTGTTGAAGAAATCCTATCTTTGGTCATTATATTTCTCCATAGTCCTGATTTTGTTTATTGCATGCTTCTGTATTTCCTGAATGTTGGTGGTTGGGTTTATAGTCTTGATCAGATCCTGGTTTGATAATTTGGGCAACACTACCTCATTGGTGATGTGGTTATTTATCAGGTCAAGAGAGCCACAGTTGCTCTGAGAATTTATTTTGTTTGGGGGAGAGTGCAAGTGGGGGAGGGTCTGAGAGAGGGGGACAGAGGATCTGAAGCAGGCTCCCCACTCTTCACATGTGTAATCAGCACTTAACATCCTCTTTTGTGAAGTGCCTATTCCAGGCTCTCACCCATTTTGCTCTTGTGTTCTCTGTCTTTTCCTTACTGATTTCTAGGAGTACTTAATGATTTTCTCCCCACTCCAAATTATGCCCAGGCATATTGTCTAGAGAGAGACCATGGAAAATAAAATTAAATGTCAGAAAGTGAATGCACCGTATAATGCATTCACATAAAGCTTTCCAAAATTTTGGTATCAGCTCCCATTCATATCAAAGTTCATAAGGAGACCTAAAAGCTCAAATATAGAAGGTCTATAACTGATAGACCAGTGCCCAAATAAACTAATCTAAAATTAAAAATAATCTTATGCCCAGTCAATCAGAGGCCTTATTTTGCTATGAGGATAAAGTAGGGGTCTCTTCACCTCAAGTGGGTACCATTCTTTCAGTGCTTCAGATGCTGACTTACTTTAATAATGCTCTGAGTTCATGGGGCGCCTGGGTGACTAAGTCAGTTTAGTGTCCAACTTCAACTCAGGTCATGATCTCATGTCTGAGTTCGAGCTCCACGTTGGACTCACTGCTGTGAGCCCAGAGCCCACTTCAGATCTTCTGTAGTCTTCTCTCGCTGCCCCTCCCTCACAGGCACTCTCTTTCTCTCTCTCTCAAAAAAATGCTTTGAGTTCATAGATAAATTTCATGGTGCCAACTACAACCTCATCAAATATAGAAAACAAGATAATCTGAAGCCTCAGATTATCTGCAGACGTCAGTGCAGGATATATCAAATGGCATTACTTCCTCAGAGGCCCGTCATCTAACGCCAAAGAAGAGACTGTACAGCTTGAGGTACACAGTACAAATTCTTAGTTTCAGGCTGTTCAGGATGCACCAAGAGGCCATCCAACTGTGACACTTATCTTTTTCTCACAAGTTGAAATTAAACCCTGCTGGGAGAAATCTCCCATTCTTCTGTTAATTATGACACTATATATAATATGTGTGTGGGAAAGGGTGATGAAAAGTAGTCTAGGCATAGTATTTCCTTGCCTAGCAGAGCAGTTCTATAAAGTAATATAATATAGCTGAGATGTAACGGGTGGCAGACACGAAGTGTCTTGTGTGTGTTCACTAGCAATCCTATAAGGAAGGTGGTTGTGTTAGGGTTCTCCAGGGTTGTGTTCTGTTCTCCAGAGAAACAGAACCAACAGGATACATAGACGTATATAAGATGAGATTTGGTGTAAGGACTGGCCCATGAAATTTTGAAGGTTGAGAAGACCAAATATAGGCAGTTTGTAAGCTAGAGAACTAGGAAAGCCGGTGATATAATTCAAGCTAAAGTCTTGAGAATTGGGGGACAGGTTGGGGGGGTTGCTGGTGTAATTCCTCTTGTCAGAGTCTGAAGGCCCAAGAACCAGGGAATCCTGTCTAAGGGCAGAAGAGATGGGTGTTCCAGCTCCAAAAGATAGAGAATTTGCCTTTCCCTTGTCTTTTTGTTCTGTTCAGGCCCTTGAGGGATTGATGATGCCCACCTACATTGGGGAAGGCCATCTGCTTTATTCAATTTACTAATTTGAAGGCTAATCTCTTCTGGAAATACTCTCCCTGACATACCCAGAAATAATGTTTTCCAGCTATCCGGGCATCCTTTAGCCCAGTCAGCTTAACATATAAAATTAATCATCACGGTACTACGGTTATTATCAACCCTGTCTTATGAATATGAACACTGAAGTGTGGATTGTTTCAGAAACTCACCCAAGCCTACAACGCTGGTTGGCAGGGGAACAGGTTTCTACTGAGTTTACCTTTCTCCACTTTCCCTCTGAGCTGTCTTTCTGGGTGTTGTCTCCCTGGGGATCCAGCACTTGTTTCCTCCCATGAGCAGGCATTTTTAGATCTGTGCTACAAATATCTGGTGCTCCACATTTGTCTGTGTATACTCAAGCCCATGAAACATACCTCAAAGCAAACTGGAAGGAAGGCTTTCTCTCACTGTACAGTCCATTTGGCTAGAGAAAAGTTACCCTCATGGATTCCTGAAGTCAGGCATCTGGGGATGTACCCACAGTGTTCATCCCTAGAGCCTGTTGACAACCAATATTACTGGCATGGGCATTATAAAACATTGCCTGTCCTCACCTTTTGAATATTCTGGGACCTGAAAGCATTTCTTCCTGCTATGTGCTTTCTCTCTGAAGATAGTTTATATATTTCTATTTAGTAATGACCTAGCATGATTGGTTACTTCTTCTAAACTCATCCTTTCCCCCTTGAGGAGCTCTTTGTAAAAAGTAGAGAGTGACCAAGACATTTAAATGTCCCTTGTAAAAAATATATACATACATACACATATGCAAATATATAGAGAGACACACATACACAAATTGGTTAAGATGCCCAACCCCAAACTCCAAAAAGAAACCAGGTGGGTAGGTGGAAGGTGATGCTAGGTTGAAAGCTTTTGTTGTTGGTTTTAATAATAGAAAACTGATGAATTATAAAAGCAAATGGAAATGAATCAGTTGACACAGGAAATTCATCATACAACCGAGGGAACAGAAAGTTGGTAGTGAGGTTCATGGAAGGTGGGAGGTGAAGGGTACACCAGGCATAAGTGAACCCAGAGCCCAGAGCCCACTTCTTCCCTTCCATTTGTCAGAGGGAAGAATGGAACGGGGATGGCAGATAGCAGATCCAATGTATTCAAATTTATACAGTAGATGGAACAGAGATGAGAGGTTTCCATCTTACGACTTCTACTTTGGGAAGTAGCAGGTGAGGTCTCCCACCAAGGGAGGAGGACTAGGGGGCAGGACTGGCAGATTTGGGAAGCATCGCACAGTTGAAAAAAAAATACATCTCAACTCAAACAAAATGAGTTACCAGAGAAACCTACGTGGGATTTATCATGAAAAACTTCAGAGAATTGTAGGCTACATGCAGAACATGTGAAATGTTATGT
The DNA here is from genome assembly GCF_028749965.1 of Puma concolor. NCBI lineage: Eukaryota > Metazoa > Chordata > Mammalia > Carnivora > Felidae > Puma > Puma concolor. The sequence continues at coordinate 53,817,826 of NC_141680.1, forward strand.
AACTTGTATCCAATATTTGATTTAGTTTTAATTCACCTTATTATATCGCTAGTTTTCAATGTATTATCTATCAAGTCTTCAGCTTTCAATGACATCTTCTCTTCGTTGCTAGCAGATGTTGGGAGCTGTCATGGGTGATCACTTTTGAATGTCAAATTCTGTGTGTCCATAGATGTAATTATCTTACAAAAAAACAAACAACCCAAATGATGTAAGCCAAAGGCTGCAACTATCTGTGTCAGCCAGAAAGGAAGTATTTTTTCCTCTTGCTGAAAAATCTTCCCCTTCCCTTCTTTCTCTCTTAAAGTCCATTTCAGTTGAAGAGAATTTGACCTTTATAGCTGGGATACGATCCCTAGCTTTGTGTTTCACTGGTTTGTCACAACCTGAGGTTCCATATTTCTGTTATACCCAAATGGTGGTGATTACCCAGCTCCTGGGCAAGCCTCAGCTTAGCTCTGAATAACAGTTGTTCAAGAGCAGTGCAGAGAAACAGCCAGCAGGGACAGGGTGTCTGCCTTTCTGCTGCTTGCCTTATCCCTCCAGGAGTAGGTCCAATGGACCAAGAGCTGGGAGTAACCACCATCTTCCAGCTCCATGGGCAGCACCCCCTTTTCTATCTACAGTGGATATGAGTTCTCACTCTGAGCTGTGCTTTCTAAGTGTTCAGGCTGCTCTCCTTTTAAGGGGAAGTCGGGAAGAGGGGGAGGCTAGGGGAGGGGAGGGAAGAAAAATTCTGTTGTGCCCATCAACAGGTGAAGCCTAAAAATTTCACTGGAAAAAGTTATGGAAGAAGTAACAGCTGCAGGCCTGTTTGGAGCAAGTCAGTAGAGTTGTTTCCATCTGGCATGTTTCATCTGCAGAAGAATTTTTTTTTCCTTTTTAAATAAGGCTTGAGCTGAAAGCCCACTTTATTTAGGAGATGTTAAGTCCCAGGATAGCAAGGGCTTTACAAGCTGCCAACATAACCTCCTCACCCCCTTCCTTATACACCTCCCACCAGCATGCCATGGTCTTGTTGGTGGAAAAAAAGAACATCCAGAGATTAAAATAGCTGTAGAGCAAGGTGAAAACCTTCAAGCCACACATGCTCTCTACCCTTCTTGAGGAGAAGCGTCAGCCAGCAATGAATCGGACTGGATGGGAAACATGCAAAAATTGATTTTTGTAGTTAACGTATAGGGCCATGGACATAGTATATATTAAGCTTCTATGTTTTGGAATAAGTGAAAAAGAAAACAAAAAACCTAACAAGCTCCTTATTTTGTATGACTAGGAGGAAAGAAGCAATTCCTTTCCCCCAACTGAAAATAATATTCTGGGGCCTCAGGGTCACATTGTTCTCAATGTGGAAAATCGTAGAAGAGCAGTTTGGACGATCTCTTCAAGAAAGAGTGTCACATAAGAATAACTGGGTATCAAAATTCAATATGTAGAAGCAAAACCCAATCTTGATGCAATAGAGGTTCATCATCGTAAAAATAGGCAACGTAAGAATGAGAATGCAGCTGAAGAATTGGGTCTATCTAGAAACATTTTCTCCCCTATAATTTTCAGAACCAGTGGAAGGCAAAAAAAATCTCAAGAACTTAGATAAAATAGGAGGAAAGTAGATACCTTTTTTTAAATAGACATGAACTATTTTTATGGTTTTTCAATCAATTTTAAAATTTCTTTTTCACTTAATACCTGAGCACAATGATGAATACCTTACTGGCTCTTGGTTAGGTACTAGTAATCTTTTTATTGCTGAAAACGTGATGACAGAAGGTGAAATAAGACAGGTAACAGCCAGCAAAAGGGTGAGATTAATCAGGGATAAAACTTCATCGGATATGATATGGTGATATTTATTGAGTTAGAATCTTCAAAAATCAGCATTCTTGAAAAATAGCAGCTGTTTTACAATCATTCTGAACAGGATTCTCTACACAGAAGGTATTAGAGATCTAATTTTTCACATGTTTTCTCTACTAATAATCCATACTGTAAGCAGGTCCAACTTTGGTCATTTCCAACTTCAGTCATTTCCATCAAGATTATCAAGCCAAGATGTCTCATAACTTTGGGAACCAAATTGAACTTACCGCTCTGAACTGCTTCTAAATGTAAAGATTGTCTATCTAGCTTTGCTGGCATCATAACACTGGATCAATGAGCAAGAGAGAGGAAGAAGAAAAATTAATGGCCAGTAATTATTTTATTTAGTACTGAAGGTTCTACAACAGGCTTCAAATGATGATGATAACTGGCAGAGAGAAATCTGTTTTTCAGAATTCCTCTTGGGAAAAATATTATGTTTGTTTAGAAAATGTGTTTTGATAAGTTGTCTGGAGCTGTGATGAAGACAGCAATTGTACATTAAAGTACAAAAATGGGGGCGCCTGGGTGGCTCAGTCTATTAAGCTTCCAACTCTTGATTTCTGCTCAGGTCATCATCTCGTGGTTCATGGGATCAAGCCCTGCATCAGGCTCTGCGCTGACAGCATGGAGCCTGCTTGGGATTCTGTCTATCCCTCTCTCTCTGCTGCTCCCCTGCTCCTGCATGCACTCTCTCTGTCTCTCTCAAAATAAATTTTCAAAAAAATTAAAGTACAATAAAGAAAACAGGTGAGAAACAGTCAAGGGAGTGGTGATCTTTTGTCTGCTTGCATGGCTGCCGTATTCTGTGGTGCAGAGCCTTGCTTCTCAAACTTTACAGTGCATAGCCAATACCCAGGGGCTTCTTAAAACAAATTTGGTTTGGCATAATGCCAATTTGACAAGAAAATATATTCATAAACGAAACAAAACAAAGCAACAACAACGAAAAAACCGATTAGATACGGTATGGCCGTGGTAGAGCCCAGAACGCTTGTTTCTACAGAGTCCCCAGGTAATGTCCATGCTGCTAGCCTAAGGGCCACATTGAACAGCCACTCTGTAGAAAGCAATGCTTTAATTTTCTCGGTACACTTCACGGTAGACATTAGAATCGAATGAGTTATCCTGTGTAACAGAAGACCTTTTCTGCATACCAGAAAAGAGAGAAGACAGAGTGATTTGGGCAAGCCCACTGTAACAGAATCATCAAAGAGGCTTACTGGGGCAACATAGGTCACCAACAACGTTTAAGTTGTTGCTTTGAGGTACGCAATGGAAAATCCTCCTCCATCACTCATGAAACATATTCAGTAAAAGGTTCACAGCAAAACTAAGAGATTCTCAGGTTAGCATCCGGGTAGGCTTGGGAGAAACCAAAGATACAAGAGCAGGAAGCTAAGGGGCCAAATGACAATTGAATAACAAAAAACAAAAAGAGTGACATTTACGAGTATTTATCTGTGTCTGTCACTCTAAGTGCTTTCCATGTTCTACCATTACTATTGCCATTTTATTATTTTTTTAATGTTTATTTATTTTGGGGAGAGCGTGAACAGGGGAGGGGCAGAGAGAAGGGGACACAGGATCCGAAGCGGGCTCCGTGCTGACAGCAGCTAGCCCAGTGTGCAGCTCGAACTCATGAATCTCCAGCCAAAGTTGAACATTCACCACCTGAGCCACCCAGGCACCCTGCCATTTAAATATAAGAAAATCTAAGTCATAAAGAGATTAAGTCTATACCCACACCTTCTAGCTCTTACCTACAAAGCCCAAAGACTACATTCAATCATTCAAGAGCTGAAACCTGTATTTTCATTTTCAGCCTGAGGGAGGGAATATCAGTCGCTCTCCTTCTATCGCTCCCTTTCTTCTGTCTCTTTCTATCTTCATCCTGCACCTAATAATTTAAGAGGAGAGTACTCTATGAATTCCTGAGAGCTGCTTTTTAATTCATATTCCCTCACCTTTTATAACATCTTGAAATTCTTCCCCTTGTTTAAGGTCACACATTCAAACTGCATTAACACATCTTCATTTTGGGAACTCCTACTTTTAGTGAGTCATGAAGCTCTTAAAGAAAAATAGATTAAAGTAATCACAAAGGAATTATAGCAAGTTTTACAGAGGAATTTCCTTTTCAAAAATTATGCCTACAACTTTGCAGAAGAAACAGAATATTACCAAGAGCTTTCAAACCCTTGAGTATCCTTCTCTGAAAGGTAACCGCTACCCTGGACTTTTGTATTCATTGATCCCTGACTTTTCTTTATAGCCTGAAAATAAATGTTTGTTTCCCTGAAATAGGTGTTCTGCATTTTTCGTTTTGTATTGAAATATCATGTTAAATATTTTCTCCTGCAGTTTGTAGGTTTCCAGTCAATGTTCTGTTTGTAAGATGCACCAATGCAGATACAGAGAATTGGAACTTAGTCATTTTTTTTCAACATTGAATAACAAGATATGGTGGGACTATAGCAGTTGATTAGTCCTCTTGGTATCAGAAGACATGAGCCTTGTTTCCAGGTTGTTTTGCCATTTTTAATTAAAAATGTTTTTCTGAAACCTGAGTTTCTCAACCTATTTTCTCTCTACTTGCCGTACTCTGTCTGCCCCCACCTCACTTTAGTTAAGAAGTTCTTATCCTTCTGCATATTGGAATCACATAGGGAAGACTTTAAACCTCCTGATGCCCACATTGCCCTCTGGACTGTCACAGAATCTCTGGAGGTGGGACTCAGGCATTGGTATTATGCAAGGTTCCCCACGTGCTACCAATGTACATGCAGACAAGTTTGGGTATATTGCTTTCGTTCAGCCTCATCTAGAAGGGAAAATTGTTTTGCTGGTTGCAACTGCATTTACTATAACTTCCTAGGAAGCTGTCCTCAAAAATCAGAAGCTAAATGTCCACCATGGATCCAGAAATCTATGCTCATTAGCCTTTTCTTTTCTTCCTTTTTTTTTTTTTTGTAGCTTGATGGTTTGCATGTCCATCTATCTGCTCATGCCAAATGTGTCCAATTTTGACATTGCCCAAGAGACCTCTAAACTATGGCTTCTTGGAGAGGCATTATCTATTCATGGTACACTCTGGGTACCTTTCAAGGCAGAACTCTTGTTTATCTGTGACCCAAAGGTTGAGACCCAAAATTTGACCCAATCTTTTAAAAATCCGCATCATAATAACAAAACAAAACAGCATTTTGTTCTGAAGTCAATAATTATCAAACCCAGAGTCACGTGCTCTGCCCTGATCTTTGGAAAACCACAGAGATACCATCCTTTTCCAGGAAATATGTTCTTTTGGCCAGTATCCATTTCTTCCAGCAGAACCCTTAGTACAGGATGAGTCAATAGGGTGCATGGTGACTCAGGCTCTAAGTGAAATAGAGAATTAATTGATTTAATGCCTTGAGAAGTAGCTTGTTACCCAATTATGCAAAATTTAACCTGGTATCCAAGAAAACCATTATCCAGCAGGATCTATGGGTTGGAACTAAACTCCTCATCACCCCAGTGGGAAAGCATTAGATAAAGAGCTATTACTCATTATTTTAGAGCTTGATAATAACAATAGAGAGGTGACTTGAAACAGCAAGCAGCCAGTAAGATAGCAGAACACAGTAAAATAAATCTGCTAGTTATGTTCCTCTATCCTTTGGGGGGAGAGGAGGATCATTAATGTTCTTTGTCAGCCATGTCACGCATTTTCCCTGAAGGGTGCTAGTCCAGGAAATTACTGGTGTTAAAAAATTATACTCATCCATCCATCTCAAACTCCTTTGTCTTGAATTCCAAGCCAATTTTGTAGAATCAATTTTTGTATTCACTTATTTTTCTAAGAATAAAAATCTGGGAGAAAAGAACTTGCCAAAAAATAAAACTAAGACCTAAATTGTGTCTACACAGCTCTCTGATGGTTATGTGAAGTTTACAGAATAGTAGACCATACTAAATGCAATAGCTAGTCTAGGAGCTTATTCAGGCAACACTTGTTATGCCATTGCTATTATTTAGTGATAACAAAATAGTAATCTGACTTCTTTTCTTGGCCAAGTGACTGTGTTTTGTCCTTCAAATTCTTAGATACGGAGGTTTGCCGAGACTAGATAAAGGATTCTTACTAAAGTTTTCTAATTTCTGTAATCAAAATGGCATGTTGCTTTGCTTATTTTCTTTTTTGAAAGTTTTTTAATGTGTATTTATTTTTGAGAGAGAGAGAGAGAGAGAGAGACAGAGTATGAGCAGGGGAGGGGCAGAGAGAGGGAGATACAGAATCTGAAGCAGGCTCCAGGCCCCACGCTGTCAACACAGAGCCCGAAGTGGGGCTCAAACCCACGAACCTTGACGTCATGACCTGAGCTGAAGTCAGACCCTTAGCCGACTGAGCCACCCAGGCACCCCACCTTTGCCTATTTTCTTTGCAGAAGTATTTGTATCATCAGAAACTTAAATAAGCCTAGATTAAAGGCATACTTCAGGGGCATACATAAACTTCCTGGTTAGATGAGTTTTGAACCATTTTTACACATTCCCAACTGTTAACTTGTTGATGATTCTATACTGGCAGAGAAGAAGAAAAATAAAAATTATATGGAAGAGGTAAGGCCAAGTGGGTGTTTTTGTTTGGTTGGTTATTTATTTTCCTGTGATGGAAACTAATGTCAGGTTGATTATAAGTGTGTTGCCAGTTACGAGTTATACTGCTAGGTGAGTGGGTTTTCTTCTCACCCATCTGAATGCCTCAGAACCTTCAAAAAAGATTCAACATCACAGCCTGTGTGTTTCTTATGCTTGGGTAAAGAATAATAATAAAAAAGAAAAACCATTAGATGGATAATATTCATTCATTTTAAATATTGAGGAGATGGTTACATAAAGTTATAAGCTATAATATTTATTGAGTCTCATGTATCCGCATAGGAGATGGAGAATTCTTTTAAAATGTACAGAAGAGATAGCAGAAGGAAAGAAAAACAGCTATTAATGAATTTTTCTTCATTTTCTTTATTTTTAAAAATATATTTGTCTTCATTTTTTATATGTAGTTTCTGGTTGAAATTGTTAGTAGAGGAGCGTGAGGAATATTGCACTCCCCTGTACATATTTCTGTAAATATTAAGACCAAGGAAAACCCTACACACATTTTTATCTGGAGGCTTTAGCATTTAAACTTCTGGCACTGGACATAATTTCTTTTCTTAAAAAAGTTTTTTAAATGTTTATTTATTTTTGAGGGAGAGAGAGAGAGAGAGAGGCAGAGCATGAGCAAGGGAGGATCAGAGAGAGAGGGAGACACAGAATCCAAAGCAGGCTCCGGGCTCCGAGCTGTCAGCACCGAGCCCGACGCGGGGCTCAAACTCATGAGTCGTGAGATCATGACCTGAGCCAAAGTCAGATGCTTAATTGACTGAGACACTCAGGCACCCCACACTGGACATAATTTCTATGCAAAAAGAAGCAGAACCACAAATCGTGCTTATATTGAGAGTTTTCCATTTAATTTCTCTATGTATCTGCCTCTCTATTGCCATGCAGTAGGATTATGAACATAGAGTGACCTATATTAAACAACAACTTACACTCTTTTCTGTTCGTTTAGTAATGCTTTACTGACTGTGTGTATGCCATGTGATCCAAATTCCAATGGGACAACGAATAATACGTCTATTATTACAGACTTTGCTTTATATGTTGAGGTTAGCAATTGACTGTTAAATTGTTTTCACTGCTGGGGTTTAACAGCAGAAGATACAAGATATAGCGAGTCAGATTACTATGCTACTACTTGTGGCCAGCTAGTTTAGTTGAATAGGAGATGTTTGCTAAGTGTAAGGTTGCAGGTTCCATCCAGGCATACCCCACACCCCTGCTGGGTGTCTCCCAGATGCAACCTTTGTTTTCCTCAGAAAGAATCGGAGGGAGATGGGCCCTCCCACCCACACACCCACACAGCCACACACTCACACAAAGACTTCCCGTAAATTAGATATATTTTCTGAGGGTTGATCCGAGCTGTAATCCATTTACATACGACAGCACTATTCGTGTCACGAACCCTTGCTCTGATTTAATAAACACACTCCATTAAGAAACAGAATCCAGCAGACCCTTTTAATTTGCTATCCTTGGACATTTAAGACACCTGATGGAAACCTGGACAAAGTCTTTAAAAGTAAAGTGAAATGGAAAATTCAGACCAATTCCAACAAAGCATATTGATCCTGGCATGAGTCCTGCTCTATGCTTTCACTAATATCATGACGGAAAATAATGCTGGTGTCTCTTTCTTTCCCTTCCTCCTGCCCGTCCTCCTTCCCTCTTGCTCTCTCATGTCCTCTTCCCACCCCCCTCCACAGTACTTACTCCTAATACTTAATGACAATAGCAAACACATATATTCTTATGTTTCAGTTATTTATCTAAGGCTGCCCCTATGTTAATTCAAGTGATCTTCATGATAAGGTTATGGATTAGGTATTATAATTATCTTTAGAAATGAGGAAGGTGGGGTTCAGACAGACTAATATTCTTAGTGTTAAATTGCTAGCTAATGTCAGAGGCAGGATTTGAATTCAGGCCATCTGATTTTTTTCTGGCAGTAAGTGTCCCCCTAATCCTTACAATCTCCTGGATGAAGATAGTTCAGCCTGGACCATAAAATTAAATGTTACTTCTTTGTTTGTTTGTTTGTTTGTTTGTTTGTTTTTGAGAGAAGGAGAGAGAGAGAGCACAAATGGAAGAGGGGCAGAGAGAGAGGAAGACAGAGAATCCGAAGCAGGCTCCAGGCTCTGAGCTGTCAGCACAGAGCCCAAAGCGGGGCTCGAACCCACGAACTGTGAGATCATGACCTGAGCTGGAGTCGGACACTTAACCGACTGAACCACCCAAGCACCACAAAATTTACTTCTGATTAAAGTAATATTTGGGATAAAATCCCAGCTGGAGTTGCTGATATCTGCGTGTTTTAAATAGTGTGTGTTTTTATATTTCTGTCATTTTCAAAATATGCAATAATTTCTAATCCTACAAAATTACATATAAGCAGTAATTGCCAAAAGTGTATTCAGCAAGACCTGCTTTAGATATGAATAATTTTAAGACTACATTCGCTGTTGGCATGTCAAAACATGTTATTAACACAAACTTTTTTTTTTTTAAGTTTACTTATTTATTTTGAGAGAGAGAGAGAGAGAGCACAAGCAGATGAGGGACCAAGAGAAGGAGAGACAGAATCCCAAGCAGGCTCTGCACCCATTCATGCAGAGCCCAATGTGGGGCTTGAACCCACAAACCGTGAGATCACTACTTGAGCCTAAATCAAGAGTCTGACGCTTAACCTAGTGAGCCACCCAGGCACCCCAACACCAACACTGAAAGCTAAGAAGTCTTTGTGAAGGAGATCACACATCTCTCTGACATCTTTGTCCCTCCTGCCACTGAAAAATGTCCCCTCCACATACAGCACAAAGGTAAATCTTAGCCTAGCCTATCTGAATTTTTATAATTTCTTAATTAGCAAGATCCAAATACATAAGATTAAGCTTGTAATTTTGTTATTAATGCTTTGGAGAGATCAAAATACATCAGATGAATCACTTAGAAATTCGACACTCTTGAAGTATCTGGAAAAGCAAACAAACGTTGAGCTTTAACGGCGAGTTCTGAGCAGACTTTTCAAATATGTATTTAAGTGTTTTTGTCTTCTGCTGGATGCCATATGCATATATGTAATAAAGCAGTATGCTATATATGTGGTGGGCAAACAATTGTTAGAGGATTTCCAGTTGCATTGGTGCAATGAAGTGTGGCCACCTGAAACAACATTCTTTTTTTTTAATCCCATACTTAATAGTGTCACAAGGAATGGAAATGTATTCATTCCTTTTTCTGTACCTTGAAGCATGGAGTCACAAAACCGCTTATTACTAGGGAAGTATTGGTCTTTGAAGTACATATAATTACAGGAGAAGTTTAACTCACTCAACTTTAGTGGGTTTTATGCATGCTAGCAGAAGATTATTATAATTCTCTTTAATTAGCAGAATGAAAACAAAAAAGTAGCTTGAAGAATATTTTCTGGTTTTTGCTTAGGGACCCTCGTCAACCTTCCGGCGTGGTAATTGAATGTCCCCTGACATATTATCTGCCCAAATGATTAAGTATCATTACAAAGGGGAAAATTTTAGACAAAAGCAAATACCGCACCCAATCTTGTTCACTCAATCACCATGCAAGCGAATGCGCTTCAATGACAGCAGTTTGTTTATCATGCACAAAGCAACAGGTGCGCTACGCTAAAGCAATTTATCTCATTTGTCCCTGAGACATGTAACTGAAATCACCCTTCCGTCTGTCTTCCTTTATTAGAGTATCATTTATTTGGTGAAGCATAGGAAGGAAATAAAAATAGGCATATCACGTAACACAACAGTGCCAGCCTCTTTCTGCACAGACTTGAATTGTTGAAGCACCTCTATGCCTTCCGAATAGAGTCCCTGGGCAACGTTTCCTCTAGAGTCTAATTAGAGTCTATTCTGTGTATTTACAAACAGGAAGCAACAAGGCTGTGACCTCCCAGTCTTCACTCAGAGGGCTTCTCAATTAACATGAGGTGTTTGGGGTTATTTGGGGATGGATGCTGGGGTCATTGTAAGTTCTCTTTGTGACAAGGGCAAATGACTTCTTTTTATCTCCCCTGAACATGATAATCATTATGCTGTTTTCAGTGACTAACTTGACAATGAGAGGCATCTTCGAGAAGTTTTAACAACCCAATTTTAGTAGTCTTGAAAGATGGGCAGCTAATAAAATGTGGGAGTCGTAACGTAGAGATCAACGATCTGGATTCAACTTAAAGAAAAAAGTGATATTGGAACGGAAAAGGTCCACTCCATCAGGATGGATGTGGACAAAGTTAATATGTCCTAAAAGCATTCACATCTTCAAAGGATGAAGAAAGTTGTGCCCACCTGTAAATTGATGCCATCTTACACTTTTTGATAATACTTATGTATGTGACCATCTCTATGAAAAACAGATAAGGGTTCTGAGATATTTCAAGACAGCAAAAAAGATGGTCTCATTGTTCAGCATAGACTGGCACTATTTTAATAGAGCCAATTTCAAATCTCCACAACCTAAGGTATCATTGTTGTAACAGCTCTGATTTAACTGGAAGAAATTCTATCTTCACTCCTTTTAAATTTTCTTTTAGGGCATAGCGTTAAGGGATGTTGTTTCGGAGAATATGCTTTGTTTTGAGAGGTGGAGTAGTACTAACAAGAATACATACTCTCTAGGCATAGGCAAGCCTGAATTGCCACTTCTGTTAGTGATTATATAATTATTAGTATTCCATGCCAATGACTGTATCCCTAATAAAGCACCGCTGGCCTCATATTTGCCTACCAAATAGATAACCTGAATACTTATCTATACCGCATTTGGTTCCTGCAGACAATGCTGGAGATACCATGGGATTCAAAATATGGCTGAAAACTGGCAAACATAAACACTTTTGAAATGCCAACCTGTTCTTTTCTCAGTCGCATGTGCTGAAATTCCAAGATCCCTGAAGAGGTCAGGGCATGAATTTAGTGTTAGTGAATCAACTTAATATGCAGACACATTTTATGTGTTCCCTGCTCTGACTTTGGCAGCTTAAGATACATGTGACACAAAAAAAGAAATCTTGAATGAATATCAACTGATCCTCTGCCCTCACAAGAAAACTTCTATGACAAAAACACGGGCCAAGTCTATTTTCTCTTTATTATTTGCATTGCAGAGAGCTACTTAACAGATTTTGGGTTGAAGACGCTGGTGAAGATAAATTTACCATTTCCAAAATTTTCCATGAATTTCAAATACTACCATGATTAATGAAAACAATGAGGGTGTATTATGTACCAGAAGCTGTTAAAATCTTCACAGGGGTTTCCTCTATCTCACCATTAAGCTGTAAGATAGTTCCTATAACTACCCTTAACTGTAAGCATAAAGAAACTAAATTCTCGGGAAAATAAATTATACACTCAAGATCGCATAGCCAAGAAGAGGTAAAACCACACCGGAACTGAGGCAATAAAAATGGCAATCTCATTTTCTTGATCCTGTGCTTTATTGCCTAGTATTTTAGTATTTTGGTTGATTGTTCTCAAATTCAATTGCTTCTCTGTGCACTTGACTATTGCTTCACTTGCTATGAGGTTTACAGAATTGCCTTTCCAAAAGGCCAAACAATTTAGGCAATATAGAACCAGCAGGGGAAGAAATAGAGTTCCCATTGCTGATCTACTCTAAGAGGAGTCAGGGACACCTGGTGTTGGATTGAAGAGGTCAGCATAGAAAACTAAAAATCAAAGGAACAAAGGTAGACGCTCTGGAAGTTAAGCAATGCTTTGGATAACTAGATATTCATATATTGATGAAGCAAACATGTAAAAAAAAAAAAAACCACAGGTGCTCAGAAAGGAGTTTTAAATGGAAGCTAGTGGTAGTGTTGAATCCTGTGAAAGGTGGTGAAAGGTTAGGAATGAGATGGTGATCCCTGGAGTTACAGGCAAAGGGAGGGGGGTGAAAAGCAGCACAATCATTAAATGCTTAGGAATGGTCTTTTCTCAGTATTTTCCTGAACTATAGAAAGATGAACACATAGATAGATACTCATCACCTAATATACTTAGCATCCATTAGGATTCCGCTTCACAGTTCCCACTAGAACTGAGCCAAACTGGATATAAAAGCTATAAAGATGTTTATTTGAGATATACTTCCATAATCATTACAGTTTGGGCACTGTCCACTTTAGGGCACTGATTTATTGACACTCCTGGATGGCTGCATTGTTTTGAATTTAGTATCTATGGAGCAAAAAAGTGTTCTTTTGAAGGCTTGCTAGAAACACTGTTCATCCTATGATGGATACGTTAAACTATAAACTAGATCAAATGACATTTCTGGAAAGCATATGATCCAGAGAACTGATCCATGGAAATCACTCGTTGACAATATTGAATATGGATTTTGGATTCTCTTTTTGGATTTGGAGCACTGTGCGCTGTATCAGGACTAGAGCAATCCCATTGAAAGGGTTGGAGAAATGTTCATGTTTTTGTTCTCAGTGGTTTTACTGGTCTGCTCCACTCAGTTTCCAGGATTTATTATGCAAATCCCTTTCACCCATTCACATGGAAAGTCCATAGGATGAAGTACATAATTACATAATATTTGAGTGGAGAATTTAACTATTTCCTAATAGTTATAAAAAAGAATTCAATATGCAATAAAGATCTAGAATAAAGAAAGAAAATGGTTTAGAGGATACTGTTCTTTCCTTGTGGCCCTGGTGGGTTGAAAAAGGCACTCTCGGGGCGCCTGGGTGGCGCAGTCGGTTGGGCGTCCGACTTCAGCCAGGTCACGATCTCGCGGTCCGTGAGTTCGAGCCCCGCGTCGGGCTCTGGGCTGATGGCTCAGAGCCTGGAGCCTGTTTCCGATTCTGTGTCTCCCTCTCTCTCTGCCCCTCCCCCGTTCATGCTCTGTCTCTCGCTGTCCCAAAAATAAATAAACGTTGGAAAAAAAAAAAAAAAAGGCACTCTCAGGGGATATATTGGATAGCAGAACATTTCATCTCTAGGTCATAGACCTTTACACTCCCCAAAATAAGGATTTTTTAACCCTGTAAGTATTCAGTAGCCTGAGATTTCCAAAGTTTCATTCAGTTTTTCAAAGTAGTGCTCCAATAAGACTTTGAAAAGTGACATGACCAATGAAAGTATAGAGAAGTTTCTTTTTCCAACTGATTTCCCATGTGAGCCTGAGGTGATACAAAGGCCACAATTGAGGAACGATGTAAGATTTGAATGTAAAGTGTTCTTCTAGATGTCAGAGAGGGAAATCGTGACAGGGAAATAACTCATAAAATTGGAGAGACCACACGCATAGAATAGAATTTTCTTTGTATGAAAAGAAAGGTCAGAGCCAGGAACTGAGGCAAGTTATAGGCACTGTTTTAAGAGGAAATAGGAAAAAAAAAAAATTGGAAAAGTAAAAGAAATGTGGTAGCATGATTTGAGAGATTTATGGATATTTGATGGGGAAGATAATGTTTGATTTTATTTATACTCTTTGTGTTTGGAACTTGAGCCTTACTGGCTCCTGAGGCCTTCCCCTGGTTAGGAAAAAATCATTGCAAAATACTCTGTTTCAACCCCTAAGGTTAACTCTATGATTAATAGTTTAAAAAAAACAACAACAACACTAGCTTTTCCCAGGCTTATTTTGAATAAAGTGAAGCAGTTGGTGAAAGAGAAAACAGAAAAATAAGGAGAAAGCCATATGTATGACCTATTTTGTACGTCCACTTGCAAATTCCCTTACCACGGTAACTGCAACATATAAATCATTTACAATAAGGTGTGCTTGGTAGAATGAACTAATGCCTCTTTTCCATTCTTCACCTGTGAAAATATTGAGCTAAGTAAAATATCCTAATTGAATAGAGCCTTGTGGTTTAAAGTGAGAAAGAAACACCTGGAAATGGCCATTAGAACCCGATTCTGAAATCTAGTAGGAGATATCTAGAAAAGAGATATCTGTAGGCAAATTATAGTGCTTAGTCAGTAAGTGCATTAAATTCCAGCTTAGGGATCTGTATTGGAGTTTGAATGGCAGTTTTCAACTTACCAGCTCTGTGCTCCTTTGGGCAACTGAAATGCTCTAAGCTCAGGTTAAACTGCATGTGCCCTATATTATGGCCCTGTGATCTTTGGCAAATCACCCAATATCTTGGAGCATCAGTTTCCTCATCTGTAAAGTGGAAGCAATAGTACTCCTCCTACAGATGTTTCAGTGGATAAAATGAAATGATAAGCTGAAAGCACATCGAACAGCAAGCCCTCCGCCATGTGAGCCCATCACTAACGAGGGTAACATGGCCTAATGACAAAATCCTATTAAAACAGTGCTCATGACTAATGCTCAAGGACACTAAACATGAACGTGCAATTAAAAACATGAGGAAGGTGACACCAGAGGGACTGCTCTGCATAAAAACTCAGGGAAGCCATCTCTGTGGAGATGACATCTGACGATAACCTGAACAATAACAATGAAAAGATGATTTCCTTGGTGGTGACCAAATAAAAGCAAGCTAAACCAATCAAAGAAAGAATATAATTAGCCTATCAAATTGACAAACATCAGAAGCGATGGTGAAGGAATAAGAATGCAGGGTCTTGTATTAGAATCTTCATAGAGAGGACTTAAAATGTGAATATTCCGTGACCCACATTCACACTTTTAGAATATTGTTTAAAGACATAACAGGACAAATGTTCAAATATGTGCATTGGGTTTTATAGCAATATTTCTCTATCACTGATGCTTTTATTTTCACTTTTCAACTTTAAAAGCTATTACATGTAAAAAAAAAAAGCGATTACGTATTAAGGATGTTTACGTTAACAAATTTGAAACAACCTAAATGCTCATCAACAGAAATGGTTCAGCCACTAACGCAATGCAAGTATTAAAGACATAGCTACTCGATATACTACTGCAATATCCTACTACTTCTCTATCTTTCAGGTAGAGAAGGCTGCATGATTGTTAGTTTTTTTGACACACATGACATAAAATCATTGATTTGTGATTGTTTTTCTGCTTGTTAGCCATCCTGGTGGACGATTAGAAAGACAGAATATAAATTTGCCATCTTGGCTTATCCGTGCATCTCGCCTCACTGCTTCCATCACCAACCATCCTTAAACGAAGTTGCTCTCCCAGATCTTAATTTTAGAAGTCACTGTCCAAGTCACTGTCTGAGAAATGTATGTGATTTACTTCTCCTGGAAACAGTGGAACAGAAGTCAGGACACCTGGTTTTCCCCTTTCTACAAAGAAGGCATGAGATCGTGGATAAAGTCATTTTTCCAAAGAATCCTTATGCCAAAGCATGAGAGCTATGTTTTGACAGTATGCCATGAGGTTTATGTTGCACTGTCTGTATCTGGATCCAAGCCCATGACCTGTGTGAATCTTGATCTGATGATCTTCGACAGTTTGATTTAACAAACATGTATGAGCACCCACCATGGGTCAGGTACAGTGCTCAGGACAGAAGGCATCATCAAGATGCATAAAACCTGATCCCTATCTTCAAAAGATTTCCAATTGAATGAGTATTTGTGTTTGAAATAGGAAGTGGGAAATAAAGGTGTTTTTTCAGAGTCCTAGGTCCCACTAAAGCCACAATATTTTATCAGAATACCAAGGTTGCTTGATTTTCTGATAGCTACAATTGGGTTAGAGCAGCGAGATCTAGTTTATAGATTTCCTGGTTCCAAATACAATGCTTTATCCATTGAACTTGGATTAGTGATGAGTTTCCTAAGAATAATCAATGATTGTTTCTTGATCAATGTACAATTTCTTAAATGATGAATTAGACCATCTTGCTGTTGATAGGCTTTGTCATAATTTTATAACTTTTCCTAACCAATTTTAACGTCCTGAGACACTTCATATAACTCATTTTTCAATACTTCCTTAGCCAAGTACTTCCTTTAATTCCATATTTACAAATTGACTTTATCTTTATTTTCTTTTATTTTTTTTAATGTTCATTTACGTGTGTGTGTGTGTGTGAGAGAGAGAGAGAGAGAGAGAGAGAGAACATGAGTGGGGAAGGGGCAGAGAGAGAAGGACATGCAGAATCTGAAAGAGGCTGCAGGCTCTGAGCTGTCACTACAGAGCCTGATGCAGGGCTTGAACATGGGAACCAGGAATGGTGAGATCATAACCTGAGCCAAAGTCAGATGCTTAACTGACTGAGCCACCCAGGCGCCCCTAACTTTATCTTTAGGTTATTATAGATAGGGTACTAAAGAAACTGAATCTTAAGGTGTTATAAAAGCAATCACCCACTCTCATGGCTGCATCTTAGATATTTGTTAGAATATAAATTGACTCTACCTATAGATTCTTAATCTCCAATATCTCATCCCCACTTTGGCTCCTCTTGGCTATCCACATCACTCATTTTATGACCCCACCTATTTCACCATGATCTCTTAACTCACTAAATTATTGTAATAGTGCTATTAAGGGACAGATAGAAGCCATACTTGTGGTGGACATAACATAACGTATAACCCTGTCAAGTCACTAAGTTGTACACCTGAAACAAATTACTTAGTTGACACCCGTGTGTCAACTGTACTAAAAAATATATTATTTTATCAGCTTCCTCCTGGTTTTATTTCTTCCCCAGTGCCCCCAGTCCCATGTCAACTTAATTTAGGCCAATCATGTTTCCTGGTCCAGAAATAAAACCTCAGGCAAAGATTCACAGGGAATTACAGTCAATGGCCTTCAGTTAATAAGGGTAAATTCTGAGACTATATGAAGGTACCAACAGTTTTTATGACAGGAATTAACACATTTATCTCCCATGTGTTTTCTTTTACATATTTGGCAAATATTTTCATTCAGTTCCTACAAACTTGAAATTGAGCCCTTGGGATCCCAACAAGGTAAATCTACCTAAAACAAAAAGAACAACGTGTCAAACAATAAGCCTTTCTCAAGGGAGAAAACCGTAGTCCCACAAAACAACATCGGCAGCAGGATAATTCACCTTGTGCAGAATCTATATTCATAGAATGGTTCTTGTTAAAGAATAAAAAGGAGCTCACATCAAGAAAACTGTACTAAAAGTGTTGGCATCTGAAACTCCCCAAGAAAGGGGTCTGAGTTTGGACCAGCAGACTTCCTTCCAAACATGTGACTGCACAGGAACAAAAAGCAAAGTCTTGTGATTGATTTTTATTTGGATTGTAGAACTTTGACAAAGAGCAGTGCTGAAGGGAAACTCAGACTTCAGATGAAGTATCTTTACAGTAAATTCTGACTGATGCACTGCTTAGAAAGCCTAAAGCAGCCTTTGGATTTTATCTATCAATAAAGTTATAGTATAGGTTAAAAAGTACCAAATATAGGTATGTAATGGGATAAAAAACGAGCAAGCCGTATCACCAGTATGTAAATAGTGGTAATGTTGCTATTTAACATTTTGGTATGTAATCTCTAAAACAGTCTTTCTCTCTCATTTTCTCTACCCTCTCCCAACCCGTCACCACTGTGTGTGTGTGTGTGTGTGTGTGTGTGTGTGTGTGTGTGTGTAGAGAAAGAGAGAGAGAGAGAGAGAGAAAGAGGAAGAGTACTGTTCTCTTTCAACATGAAAAGTCCTTTGTATTATCTGGCTTTTAAATTTTATGAACATTTAGGGGCGCCTGGGTGGCGCAGTTGGTTGAGCGTCCGACTTCAGCCAGGTCACGATCTCGCGGTCCGTGAGTTCGAGCCCCGCGTCGGGCTCTGGGCTGATGGCTCGGAGCCTGGAGCCTGTTTCCGATTCTGTGTCTCCCTCTCTCTCTGCCCCTCCCCCGTTCATGCTCTGTCTCTCTCTGTCCCAAAAATAAATAAACGTTGAAAAAAAAAATTTAAAAAAAAAAATAAATAAATAAATAAATTTTATGAACATTTCTTTTATATCTTAAGTTTGGTTCTGTCCTACCTATTTTCACCCTGTCATGTAAGGATGGTTTTCTGTACATTGGATCTATCTCATCAGTTCTCCATGCTTACCACGCTTTCTGGGGGGAGGGAGATTATTTATTTATTTTGAGAGAGAAGGAGAGAGAGAATCCCAAGCAGGCTCCATGCTATCAACACAGAGCCTGATGCAGGGCTCGATCTCATGAAATGTGAGATCATGACCTAAGCCTAAATCAAGGGCCAGACACTTAACTGACTGAGCCACCCAGTCACCCCTTACCATGCTTTTCTAATAATCATTTTCTCTAGTTTCAAGTGTAGAATTAGTGGAAACCTATCTTCCACATGATGGATGCCCATCTTTATTGTTTTCAGTGTTGCTATCTGTATCACTGCCATAATTCCCTCACTCCCTTTAATGTCCCTGGGGTTCCTTAACAACCCATCTACCATGAAGATTAACCCAGAGGCACCACTGCGGTGACCGCAAAGATGGAGGGCGGGGGCAGGGGCAAGTAAGAAATTCCAGGCATCTTGACACAAAGATAAAAGCAGGAGCTGAGGAGGTAAAGATCTTCAGGCAGAAAGAATGGCTGAACAAAGACCTAGAGATACAGTAATGTCTGTGAATTCAGGTAAGTCCGATGTTACCTATCTTGTTAGGTGTATGGAGAGAAGTAAAACAAAGAAGATGAGAGAGATCGGGGCCCAGCTTGTGAAGATAATGGAACACAGCTTGAATACAAGATGTAGTGGAAATAGAGCAGGGACCCAAATGCACAATAGACTCTGGTAATAGTCTGCATGGAGGAAAGAATTGAGGGTCTCCAAAAACTGGGTGATTCTACCCTAGCCCCCACCCCAGTTTCTCAAAGCAACAAAATACAGGCTTCCTTATATATAGTTAAACCTAGGATCTGTTCGAGAATTGAACTGCTGTAGAGTGCCTGGGTGGCTCAGTCAGTTAAGTGTCCAGCTTCAGCTCAGGTCACGATCTCGCAGTTTGTGAGTTTGAGCCCCACGTTGGGCTCTGTACTGACAGCTCAGAGCCTGGAGCTGCTTCAGATTCTGTGTCTCCCTCTCCTTCTGACTCGTCTCCCATTCATGCTCTGTGTGTGTCTCTCTCTCAAAAATAAATAAACATTAAAAAAAAATTTTTTTAAAGAATTGGATTGCTATAACCAGATAGGGGTGGACTTTAAGTCACAAGTTGCCAAATTTCCAGAGGCCCTTTTAGGGAATGTTGACAACATGCATGCATTTCTAAGAAATCACAGTATTGTCCATTTAAAAAGAAAAAGGAAAAAAAAAAAGCTCTAGCAGTTTCCTGAGACTCCAAATTCTTCCTCCAACCAGTGGGTTACGTTTCATGTTACTCTGTTCTTATGGTGCTGACTTCTTCACAAAGATAAAGAAGTATACTTTTCATTTGAAGCTTAATTAGAAGCCATCATTTATGCATACCTAATAGCACAGTTTAAAGATTTCAAGTGTCCCCGATGTGCTACAGCTTAGAGTCAAAACAATAACACAGGTACACGAATCCAACACTATCCTCAGCATTCCTCATCATGAATTTGTTTCTACCTTGTAGAATTTACACTTAAGTCTCTATAGCCCTTAAACCTGAGTTCAGACTCCAGCAGAAATAGGTATAAACTTTAAAAGAAAATTATCCCTGAGCTCATCTCCTTTCATGGAAACTTTCTAAGGTATAAAAATAAAACAAGCCAATAGCATTATAGAAAATGTGATATCCAAATAGAATTGTTTATAAATAGAATGTTTTACAAAGTTTCCATGAGGCATCAGCTGTCTCTTAACCCCCTGCATGCTGACATTTTCCAGGCCACTAGCTAAATTAAGGCCTAGGAAAAAATTACCTATGCATTGTATTTTTATGTAGCTGTTAATCTATTTTTATATGCTGTGGATATATGACATCAGTTCATTGCAAACATATCAAGACGCCCCCACACACCACAAAGCATGTATATTTGCAGGCATGAGGAAGGCTATGTTCTTGCAGGTTTATGTTGTCAGAAGAACTGTCCCCAAACCAAGCTCTAATACGAGTAGGGTGAGCCAGTGGGCTTGATTTCCTCCCCATAAGCCTGTTGTCCTGATCGAACGGACAATAGCGCCCCCTTGTTTGCGCTCAAAAATGTCCCGCTCAGGTGATAAATTCTGTGATCCTCCCAGATGGGAGATGCCTTCTCAGTTATTTATGGTTAGTATACTACTCAGAAGAAGCTAGCTTAGAAATACTTGAACAAACTGTCTTGCAGAGACAAATACCGCTCAGTTACAACCAGATTTCAGGACAAATGGAATCCTAAAGATTGTGTTTGTTTGTCCGGAGAGCCGTATCTCTATTCCAAAATTAGCTAAGTTCTCTTCCTTCTCTGCCCTTCTGTTGCTTTCTCTCTTTAACACACACATGCATACACAATCCAGCTAGAGTATAGTGTGCTACATACACAACAAGGACTTGACTTGGGTAATTATACTCTGGTCAATGTAAGAATCCTAGATACAGAGGAAAGAAAGCTTCTTTCTTGATATAGGGAAGCCAAATTTGTTCCCATGATCTGGGCACGAATACCTTCACTTCACAAGTGACGTCGAAATTCTGAACAAGTAACAGCAGCTCCAGAGACCTTTACTTTTCCGGCCATGGAGTCCAAGGTAGAAAATGAACAGAAGTATTGGTTGTTTTAAATAGCTTATTAATGCTAGTTTTCCCCTATTATATTAATCTAAAATGATGATATATACTTGTACATGAAAATGTGCTACGTATACAACACAATCCAAATGCATCAACAGTCCATATAATTTTAATCATTGTAATTTTTCAAAGTGTTCATTAACTAGACATTTATCTTATTCTTTGTACTTGCGGTATAACCTCAAGAAGTGAAAACATGCAGGTGACAGCTTTGTGATAGTGTGGTAATCATCCTTGCAAATGCTGTATCCAGACAAAATCAATCTACTCTTAAGATATTCAGGAAAAAGCATGATTCCAAAGTTAGGAAGTCAAGTTACACAAATGGAAATATTACACATTTTCCCTCTTAATTGCTGGTGGTGGACTGGAGACATCCTAATGTGTGTGTGTGTGTGTGTGTGTGTGTGTGTGTGTGTGTTAATTTAGTGAGCGGAAAGCACTGTGTATAAAGTGCTCACAACTGGACCAAGCAATGCTGGGAAATTCAAACTTCATGTAAGAAACATAAAATGAAACCCCGACAACACAGGATGTGCAAAATCTTGGGCCCTTCCATCAATCTCAGAAAAGATTTCATTTTGAGAGTGCACCTAGGATGGGCATTTAGAGAAACGCATGACACACAAAAAAACACAAGATGTTGGGTTAAACAGTTAACAAGTTCAAATCCCACAGGTCCAAACTTACCAGCCCTGAGCCCTTGAACCCATTTTTCAATTTCCTCTGTACAATGATTTAAACGAGTTATTGATCTAAAGCAGTTAGTACAGTGCCTGACATGTCGTTGGGACTCAGAAAATCAGGTGAATGTTCTTTGTAGAGCATTTCTGAATGGAAAGAACCCTGGTATTCTTATTGCAACAGACCTGCTAACTCTGATTGCCTAAGGAGTTTGTAAAACAGAATAAAACTACAGTGTCTCACCCATTCAAGATTCCTTTTTAAAGCCAAATAGGTCAATAGATTAATACTCATTTATATCTTCTAACTTCAACCTGCCAACAGGATTAAACTGGCAGGCATATTCCTCCCTTACCCTCTTGGTAGGCAAACCGACAGCTCCTTGAAACTGTTTCTATTTTCTCAGACATCTGCTTTTTCTATAATCATTATAATTATATTTGCTGGGCAGATTTGGATGTGACCTTGGCTTTGGGAAAGGAGATTTCAAAATATTCATAGAGAAAAAAATAAGTATGATTCCATGTCAGAGAGATTCTTTAAAAAAAAATTCTGATTTTGAAATCACAATTCCAATGAGAAAAAATTAGGGACAGAAGGATTAGTCATCATAGCCACTAGATAAATTCTGAAAAACTTTTCAGAAGACACGCCAAGCACAGACTGATCCCATGCACGACAAAAAAGATAAATTTGAAAGGGTGGAGGTGGAATCCAGTTTGAGAAAAGTCCAAAAAGGTCCAAAAAGTTCTTCAAGAGAAGACATAGGACTTTAAATGCCTTGAGGAGAAAAAAGGGATAAGGTAGTAAGGGGCCCACATTTTGAAGAAGGGGGTGTCAGCCTGACAGGTGACAGATGGGAGGCAGAACAGCTGAACCTGGGTTTTATTTTTGGCACTTTCAGCAAAGGAAAAAATAAATAAAATGGAAGGTACAGAGAGGAATTTGAACATCTGAGATGAGGACGTGGAGATAATAGCTGATCAGGTTTAATTCAAGTAATTTCCTGTACCTCAAATAATAATGCTAATAGCAATAACAGCAAACACATTGGGCTCGGTTATTGTCAGGCATTGTTCTAAGTGTTCTAATTTTTAATCCTTGTTGCAACCCCAGGAGGTAGGTTTTACCTATTGTTATCCTCAGTTTATGCATAAGGAAACTAAAGTCCAGGGAAGTTAAATAATCCCAACTTACCCAAGATGACAGAATTAGAATGTATCAGAGCTGAGCTGGGAATGAGTTACAAATCCTAGGCACAAAAAGTAGAATTTCCTACACTTGTTCATTTTTAAATGGGAAAAAAAAAAAAAAACTTTCCCAGAGGTACCCAGCAGAATTTTCCAGAATAGGGTCTTTCCTGGCAGTTGGCAAGGAAGGTGAGACCACCATGATGGGTCTGTATCAAACAAGATTTACTGTGGTGCAAGGTAAAGCCTAGTATCCCTGTCAAGATGTGCCCTCCCAAAGAAGGTGGACAAGCCCAGGAACCTACAATAAGGAAGGAGGAATAGTATGTCCAACAATGTGTACTTGCTATTTTTAATAATAAGCATTAGATTTAGTTTTCTGGACTTTAATAGAAGGAACAAAAATGGAAGTAAAACTGAAGGGTTTGATAATTTCAGATAAATATTTCTTTAGTATAGAAGTGGCTAGTTTTTCTACAATGTGCCCAAGGTTAAAAACTATTAAAAAAACTATAAGAGATTGAGTCTCTTAAATGTTTAATAATAATTCTCCCATTTGTTTAAACTTTGTGTTTAAATGACTGTAATACTAACAAAGAGATCTTTTATCATCCTCGAGTTCTTAATGGCAATAATCACTTGATAGGTTGGATGTCATCATCAATATCTTATCCTCATAACTTCGTATTAAATTCTCTTATGTCTTTTATTTCCAATATTCTGCCTTGATTATCTGATTTCCTTTGGCACTATCTGAGTTTTTCTTCTTATGTTTTTCTAATGGGGTGTGCTGTATCTCCATACACCTCTCTTTCATTATTTCTTTCCTCTCCCATGCCAAGAGCCTTCAATAATCCTGATCAAACAAAATAAAAATGGAAGGTACAAAAAGGAATTTGATGCATGTGAGGTGAGGGGATACTAATAATAGCTGATCAGCTTTCATATAGATAGATGGCATATTTTCATTTAATTTCTGGAGCTTTCTATAATTACTCTCTGGGATTGGATTTATTGCTTCCTGGATAAGTATAAAAAGTGTGCTTTTTTTTGTGAGTAGGAGTTTGTGTCTATGTTGAAGAATGATATAAAACATATTCCTTATAGAGAACTGGAATACTGATTAAAAGCTTTTATTTTTGAAATTATTTTTTAAAGTTTGTTTATTTTTGAGGGGCGGGGAGAGGGAGAATCCCAAGCAGGCTCCATGCTGCCAGTTCAGAGCCTGACAAGCTGCCAGTTCAGAGCTTGATCCCAGGAACCATGAGATCATGACCTGAGCCAAAGTCAAGAGTCAGATGCTTAACCAACTGAGCCACCCAGGCACCATGATAAAAGGGTTTTAAACTCACAACTCTAAAGAGAATTTCCAGGCATCTTTGAGAGAGAAGTTCATCCGTGGCCTGACTTCTGCCCCCTTCTCTTCCAGCTGTACCTCTCAGCCCCTCTACTCACAATTAAGGCATGCTTCCTGAGTAATTATGCTATGAATGTCTCAATGCCTTCGATCAAACTGTTTCTTTTGTTGGAGATATTCTTCACCCATTGACGGCATGGCACATGCTGACTCGTCTCTTAAAATTTTACTTCAGCATCCCTATTTTGTGAAACTCTCCTCAATCTGTACCTTCTACACCTGGACATAATTCCATAGCACTGTGCATAACGTTTTATCATACCTTTTTGTGTAAAGTACGTGTTTCTCCATCACACACAATAAGACTTTTGAATATAGGAGTTACATCGTGTTCATTTAATACCTAACATTGTAATCAACTCAATAAACATACATTAAATGAAATCATGCATAAATTATAACTTTATAATTGATTGTTTTCCAGTTATTCTTTTCAGGTTGCTAGATTGGAGAAATCCCACAGGGAGTAGTAGGTCTTGCTTTTGGTACAGCATTTTGCAAATCTTATATGCAGGCAGTTGTGTGTGATAAAGGGAGAGTGAGGACTGAAGACAGGACAAGGGAATATCTTGAGGCCCCTCAAAAGCAGAGCCTATGCCAAAGGCATACACAAAGATAACTCATCTGGAGTTGATCCTGACCCAGGAGCGAAAGCCAGAAGGAGTGAAGCCAGGAAGGAGGAAAACGAACGCGAGAAATGTTATTGGCCCCTGGTAATGAGAAATGATGGGTGATTCTCTAAAGAAGGCAGAGAGATCAAGTGATTCCCACATTCATGCTTGCTTTCTCCTTGAAGGCACTTTCTAATTCACAAAGAGAGTCAACATTATTTCTGACCAGAGGAAATAGGTACTGGAGGCAAAAGGTAGGGCTTGGGGAGCTAAACAGGAAGAAGCGGCCGGGAAGACAGCCCAAAATGCTGCAAAAATTCACTTAGGCATTTGAGCAGCTACCAATATGTGCCTGCTCAGGGTGACACTCAGCAATGACCCCAGAGGTTAAGTGTGGGAGGACAGAGAGCTGGGCAGAGACTTTACAGCTGCACCGTCTGCGAGAAATGGAGTTCAGTCACAGCCACAGTAGAGACACGTTGGTGAACCCCCCTGGGAATTTAGTTGAGGTCCCAGAAAAGCCACATGCTTAGGAGAAAGGACAATTTTCTAGATAAAAATTGAAAACCAAAATGTATCATCCTTATTAAAGTCTAAAACAAAGACGTGACAGGTCAAAGTGACCCATCAACAATTTAATTGCCTGTCAGAAAAAAACTCAACAATATTTATAGAAATATGATATAATCAGAGTATCTACAAAGTAACATCTACAATATCCAACAAGCACTAAAAAGTAGTCTATATACTCAAAGCAGCAGCAGTGATCAGTAATCAAGAAATAAAATAAAATCAATAGGAAAATAAAGTCAACAGTAACAGATGCAGAGGTGATCAAGTTGCTATCAATGTGACTTTGGGCAACTGTGAGGTTTAGTCTTCTATCCATAAAATATGGTTAAACAAAAACTAACCCCCATAGAGTTGCTGTAATAACTGACTGTATTAACTATACTTGGAAGTAGATTATGGGGAAAAGTTATATATTGTATGACTGTCTTTATGACAAAAATGAAAAAAAAAAGAAATATACCAAACTAAGAAGCTTCTGCATAACAGAGGAAATCATCAATGATGTGAAAAGGCAACCTACTGAATAGGTGAAACTATTTGCACATCATATATCAGATAAGCTTTATGATTAATATCTAAAATATATAAAGATCTTACACAACCTAAGAGAAAGATCCAATAAAAATAATGAGCAGAGGACAGATGCCTGGGTGGCTCAGTTTGTTGAGCATCTGACTCCTGATTTTGACTAGGTCATGATCCCAGGGTTGTGGGATCGAGCCCTACATCAGGTTCCATGCTCAATGTGGAGCCTGCTTGGGATTCTCTCTGTCTCCTTCTGCCCTTCTCCTGACGGTTCTCTCTCTCTCTCTCTCCCTCTCTCTCTTTCTCTCAAATAAAAAATAAATAAATAAAAATAAATGAGCAGAAGATTTGAATAGACATTGTTCCAAAGAAGACATAACAGCCAACATCACTAATCAGCCAGGATATCTAAATGAAAATGAACTATTGGGATACCTGGTGGTTCAGTCAGTTAAGCATCTGACTTTGACTCAGGTCATGATCTCACAGTTCTTGGGTTCGAGCCCCACAGTTTGGATCCTCTGTCCCCCTCTCTTTCTGTCTCTTATACTTTCTTTATCTCCCTCCCTCTCTCATAAATAAATAAACATTAAAAAAATTAACATACTTGTTAGAATGGCTGTTACCCATAAAACAAGAAGTAACAAGTTTTGACAAGGATGTGGAAAAAGAACTTCTGTTAGTGGAAATGTAAATTGGTGCAGCCACTATAGAAAACAGTAAATAGATCCCTCAAAAAATCAAAAATAGAACCACCATATAATCTGGTGATTCTGCCTCTGGGTATTTGTAGAAAATGAAAACACTATATGAAAACACTAAAAAGATATATGCCCTTCTATGTTCACCGTAGCATTATTTGTAATAGCCAGGATATGGAAATAAGGTAAGTGTTCATTGATGGATGAATGGATTAAAAATGTGCTACACATACACACACACACACACACACACACACACACACACACACACACATGCACGTGCACAATGGAGTACTATTCAGCCATTAAAAATAACAAAATGTAGGGGCGCCTGGGTGGCTCAGTATGTTAAGCATCTGACTTCAGCTCAGGTCAGGAGCTCACAGTTCCTGAGTTTGAGCCCTATGTTGGACTTTGTGCTGACAGCTAGGAGCCTGGAGCCTGCTTTGGATTATGTGTCTCCCTTTCTGTCTACCTCTCCCCTACTAATGTTCTCTCTCTCTCTCTCTAAAATGAATAAACATTAAAAACATTAAAAGCAAATAATGAAATACTACCATTTGTGACAACACGGATGGACTCTGAAGGCATTATGCTAAGTGAAATAATTCAGAGAAAGACCTACCGTATGATCTCACATGTGGAATCTAAAAACAAAGATGGGGCGCCTGGGTGGCGCAGTCGGTTAAGCGTCCGACTTCAGCCAGGTCACGATCTCGCGGTCAGTGAGTTCGAGCCCCGCGTCGGGCTCTGGGCTGATGGCTCAGAGCCTGGAGCCTGTTTCCAATTCTGTGTCTCCCTCTCTCTCTGCCCCTCCCCCGTTCATGCTCTGTCTCTCTCTGTCCCCAAAATAAATAAACGTTGAAAAAAAAAATTTTAAATAAAAAAAAAATAAATAAATAAAAACAAAGAAAACCAAGCTCATAGAATAGATCGGTGGTTTCCAGGGATGGAGGGAGTGGGGAAGGGGTGAAATGGGTTAAAGGAATCAAAAGGTGCACACCTCCCACTACAAATAACTCATGGGGACGTAATACACAGCGCGGTGACAAGAGTCAAGACCGGATTGCAGAGAATGAAAGAACAAAATCCTGGTTCGATGGCAGGTGATTTTACAATCCACTCATAGTTAGTTGCCACTTATTTCAAGTGAGACAATGTAGTTTATTAAGTGCTTTGTAGTCAGAAAGAAATAGCTGTGTGGTCATGGAGCAGACTTGAATCTCCCTGACCTTCAGTGTTCTCAAACATCATTGGGAATTAGAATAGCACCTGTGTGGAGGGCACTGCAAAGCCATCAGGGAGTCAAAGATCTGCAGAGACTACTGCTGTCCCTGATCAACTGTGAGCCAACGATGTGAGGCTGTTGAAAAGTTTAAGTGAGAAGAGTCTACGTTGATAGACTTATTATGCTCCAATAATGAGCGGTAGTGAACCCCAGGGAGCCGTTCCAAAAAAGGGTGACGTCTTTTAGGGTGCCCCTGACAGACTTCTCTGACTAGAGGGTAGCAATGTTTGCAACAACGGGAGAAGTCAGCCCTGGGAAGACTAAAAAGGGGGCAGCTTCTGCCAGGCTGCCGTGTTGAAGAGGGATCAGCTTTATTCTGTGCTCTTCCCCGCACAGGACTGTCACCACTACTAAAACCCCTGGGAAGGCAGATCTCATGTCAATCTTAGGAAGCACTTTTAAACAATAAGGGCAATCGAGCGATAAAGTGGCCCAATTTAAGAAGTAGTAATCGCCCTGTCACCAAAAGCTTTTCAGCAGATGTTGACTTATTTCTGCATAGGATCGTTAGGGAGGAAATTCCTGCATTTTGTAGGAAGTTGGACTAGATGGCCTTTCGTGTCGCTTCCAGCATTAAGATTTAACTTTGTGGAAATTCCATATATGGGCTATTTTTTTTTTTTTTTAGTTATACGCTGCTACAGGAGCTTTTTTTTCCATGTGGATTAAATGGATATAAATTCCTCGTTATTTAAAAGGTGAGTCAAAAGAAAAATAGCATGTCCAACGGCACAACAGCCCAAACAGTTCATCATGCATCTTGAAAACACAAGTCAGAGCAGTAGACAACTTCAAAGGGGACCACACCATTGCCAGAAGCGCTGGCCAAGAAGCCAGCTGCTCCTGGAAAAATACATTTCCCAGCTTGGCATCTGAGCCTCGTGATTGCTGTCCAGGGAGGTGGAAGAAGAATGGGTTTATGGGCAGCCATAAATAACTAAGGCACTGAAATTCTGAAAATGGGCCAGTTTCTTCACTATGACTCAAGATCCAAATAGGAATGGGCTCCTGTTCTACTTTGAGGGTAAGAGAGCTTTAACTACCCAATTAGGGCAACCCAATGAAAATAATTTGAAACTCTGTATTTTTCAATCAAATGAGTGCTCTGTAGAATTCTTCGCACTAAATCTTGAGTTGGTGTGTTTATCTCCAAAGATGTGGGGAGGTAGAAAATGGAGATTATTTGTGTGGGATCTCCAGGGAATGCGAGAGAGAGAAGGACTTTATTGCTACATCTGTATACTCTAACTTTAGACTTGTGTTCCTCAAAGGACAATGCAACAAGTGCCTGGAACTTGTTTGGAAATCTGCACGTTGGACAGAGGAGTCCTCATCACTTAGTCCCTAACACTGTTCTAGAATTTTGGCATTTGAAAAATGCATCTTGTCCTCTACATGGAATTCTTCTTCCCTATAGTCACACATTACATAATCTTTTGTTATATCTACTAAGTTCCAACGCTTTTCTAGGTGCTTAATATTCAGAAGTGAGTAAGACCCGAGGCCTGGTCTTTCCAAATGCCAAAGAGAACTGTTTATCTCAAGTTGCTTTGCTATCTGCTCAGCGGTTATGCGCTTGGTGTGAGTTGACGGGCAGTTGGTAATGACGAAAGGGAGGAGAAGGGAGAGTCATTTGCCTTGTTCTCTACAGCATCCTTTTGCAAAGGGAATAAAGCCCTCTGACTAAATTTTTTTAATGTATGAGAGGTGCC
This sequence comes from Puma concolor, assembly GCF_028749965.1. Classification (NCBI taxonomy): domain Eukaryota; kingdom Metazoa; phylum Chordata; class Mammalia; order Carnivora; family Felidae; genus Puma; species Puma concolor. The sequence continues at coordinate 53,847,678 of NC_141680.1, forward strand.
CACAATAGAAAGTCTGTTCTCATTGAAGCAGTGAAAAATCAACGTTTGAGGATAATTTACCCAGTAGGATAAATTTTGCCATCTCCTGGAAGACTAACCCCTGTGTTCCACAGAGCCCTTCTACTTTCTCTTCTCTACCCGATTTCAGTCCTCAGATATGCGGTTATACTTCTGGTGAAGGCTACGTTCAAATAAAGAGAGGCTTATGCTTCTCCTTGGCTTCAGGGAAATAATTCAGTCTGTCCAGGCAAGTGCCTGATGTTTCTTCATAATTAGATAAGAGAATTTAATATTTTTAAAGTCTTAAGCCAACTTCTCCAAGCTGTTTTGTTTTATCCATCAGTGCTTGAACCAAATTATTTAATGCGGAAGATACATGGAAAGAGCGAAGAGGAGTAATTATTGGTACATATTCCATTTCCTTTAAGACAGTGGGTTTTTTTTTAATTTTTTTAAACGCTTATTTATTTTTGAGAGAGAGGGAGGGACACAGATAGTGGTTTTGAAACATGGGATGTCATGGGGTGCCTAGGTGGCTCAGTCAGTTAAGCATCCAACCTCAGCTTGGTTCATGATCTCACAGTTCATGAGTTCGAGCCCCGCATCAGGCTCTGTGCTGACAGCTTGGAGCCTAGGGCCTGCTTCAGGTTCTGTGGCTTCCTCTCTCTGCCCCTCCCCCGCATGCACTCTGTGTCTCTCTGTCTCTCTCTGCCTCTCTCTCTCTCTCAAAAATAAATACTAAAAAAATTAAACATGGGATGTCATCAAGTTTTTCCTTAGAGCATTTAAAAATGCCTGACATCACCTTGAGAAATTCTGAACCAGTAAGTATCACAAGAGCCTCTAGGAATCTGTACTTTTTCTTTCTGTACCTGGATCTTCCCAGATAATGTTGTTGATAGTCCATCCAGGCCTTAGGGACCATTTTTCAGGCAGGAGTTTTCAACCCTGGATGCAGATTAGATCATATGGGGATGTGATGTCTAGACTGCATGCTACATCAATTAACTCACAATTTCCAGGAATGGAACTGAGCATCAGTACTTCCTATATTTCTATCAATGGGGGGAGAAGCAATGGATCTTGACTGTTGTGACTTTTCAGTTAATGGGAAAGAAAAGGACAAGGAGATAGAAGTTTAAAGGGAAGAGAAGTATGAACACGCATTAATCCCACCCTCTATGTTTCCCACTCTGTACTTCCCAACTGAAAGTCAAAGTCAGGTACTGGCTACTATTTTTTATTTATTGTTTCTCTTTTCTTTTGGGGGAGAGGAAGCATGAGTGGGGGAGGGGAAGAAAGAGAGAGGGAGACACAGAATCCAAAGCAGTCTTCAGGCTCTGAGCCATCAGCACAGAGCCTGATGCGGGAGCACAAACTCACGAACTATGAGATCATGACTTGAGCTGCAGTCCAACGTTTACTCAGCTGAACCACGAAGCACCACCTAGTTTACATTTCTTGAGGAGCCTTCATGCTGTTTTTCCATAGTCACTGGGCCAGTTTACAACCAACAATATATAAGCGTTACCTTTTTTCCACATCCTCACCAACACTTACCTCTTCTCATTTTGCTATCAGATGCACAGTGATGTCTCACTGTAATTTTCATTTGCATTTCCCTGATGATCAGTGATGTTGAGCAGCTTTTCATGTACCTCTTGGCCATTGGTATGTCTTCTTTGGGAAAATATCTATTTAAGTCGTCTGTCCACTTTTAATTTGTTTTTTGTTTGTTTGTTTTTTGCTATTGAGTCGTTTCACTTTCTTGTGTATTTTATATATGAACCCTTTCTCAGATATGTGGCTTGCAAATATTTTCTCCCATTCCATAGGTTGCCTTTTCATTTTGTTGATGGTTTCCCTTGCTGTGCGAAAGATTTTTAGTTGGATATTGTCCTACTTGTTTATTTTTGCTTGTGTTGCATTTGCTTTGGGGTCAAATTAAAAAAAAATGTATTTCCAAGATGAATGTTAAAGAGCTTACCCTCTATGTTATCTCCTAGGAGTTTATAGTTTCAGGTCTTATCTTCAACCATTTTGAGTTGATTTCTGTGTGTGGTATAAGAAAGGGATCCAGTTTCATTCTTTTGCACATGGTTATCTAGTTTTCCCAGCACCATTTATTGAAGAAACTCTCTTTTCCCCATTGTATATTCTACTCTACAATCATTCCACTACAGCACATTATCCTTTTATTTTTAAAGATAATATTCAAAAAAAAGATAATTTTCAAAAACATACAATCAAGGGAACATAAACGATTACAGAATTTAAGGTAAATAGTTTAGCAGCCATCTAGGGTCTAGAATCAATTTCTCTGTCTCTCTCATTCTCTCCCTCTCCTTCCTCCTCATATTTTGGATTTTCGTAGTTTATTCATTGGTACCCCTGAAAGAAATGCTTCTCTGCTTCACTCTTTTTTTCCTTCTAAAACATATTCTCCACCTACTACTGATTATATTTCTCCTAAGTAGATGGGTGAGCTTTGTGAAAGTTATAGAAACATCAGTAATAGTAAAAGAATAAACAATCAAAATGGGTCAAATAACTTTTTTAAAAAATTGTGTGCTCCTGAGAGAACATGGTACCCAAATAAATACATGAATAGGGATCTTTGGGGAGAACATGTGATTGCCTTTTCAATTATCACATGTTTTCAGTCTCCACTGGGCTGATGCCCTACATGGTCTCTCTTTGTTCTGACACTTATCTGAAATAGCCCAGGAATGTCCCCATATTTCTGACTTTGCTTGATTCCACTGCTTCATCTGACTAGTAAATAGCACTGAATTTTCTAGCTTACTCTTTTCCCAAACTCCCTTCCAAGCAGACATTATAACCTAGACCAATGATTGCTAAACTAAACTGTGGACCAAATCTAATTTTAGCAAAACACAATTAGACCCATTTGTTTATGTACTGAATATAGTTGTCTTCATGCTACAATGAGTAGAACTGAGTAGTTGTGACAGACCTTCTGGCCCACAGATCTGAGGATGTCATACAGCCTTTACAGAACAAATCAGCTGACCACATGATCTAGAAACTATTGCAGTGAATTACTTAGAAATTTCTATTTCTATTGCTAAACCTAATGTGAATAACTTCCTAAAACAACAAACCTGTCTCTACCCAATCACACATTCCACAGTTCACAATTTATGGTGGGCAATGGGGACAAAAGGTGTTAGCTTTACTGATCTTGGGAGAAATCATTACCCCCCCAAAATCAACAACTTTCAAGAGAATTCAAGAATTGTAAGGTTTAAGGAGGTCATAAAGTGAAAACTAGACAATATGATTAATACTGAGTTTTGGAGATAACCTCTCAGATGTCTATCAGTAATACTGTTATCTGAAGCCTCTCTGCTTTTGGAATATGCTGGGCCTTTCCCATACATTAGCTAGATACCATTCTAAGAAACATAGTTTTGAGCAGGTATTAACACTTGAAACTCTTCCTACAATCATGAGAAAATAAAAATCCTCAGCAGCAAAGTCGCAAAGTTCTTGTCTATTAATTAGATGTAAGTTAATGGTATTTTTTAATTGTCACCTAGGGTAGGAATTTTAATTGGCTCCAAAGGAACATAAAGGCAAAGACTTTTGCTTTGGTTTTCTACTGTTGCTATAATAAATCTAGTGGCTTGAAACAATGCAAAATTTATTGCCTTAATGTCCCATACATCAGAAGTCCAACACAGATCTTTGAGCTAAAATCAAGGGCCAGCTGGGCCATACCTCCATATGGAGGCAGTAGGACAGAATCTGTTTCCTTGCCTTTCCAGCTTTTAGAATGTGTCTGCTTTCCTTGGGTCACAGGCCCCTTTCTCCATCTTCAAACTCAACTGGTCAATTCCTTCTTGCACAGCATCACTCTGACCTTCCCTTCTGCTCCTTCTTCTACCTGTGTGATTACATTCTCCTAGCCCAGAGAATCCAGGATCATCTCTATATTTCAAGGTCGGCTGATTAGCAAACTTAATTCCATTTGCAACTTTGGTTTCCCTTTGCCATATAATGTAACATATTCAAAACACAGGTTCCAGGGATTAGAACGTGGGCATCTTTATGGGTCATTATTCTATCACCAATCTAACTGTAATATGTGTTTTGGGGAACAAATGACTGAAGTTACCCATCTGGCCATTCTCTTTCTTTCTTTCTTTCTTTCTTTCTTTCTTTCTTTCAGGAATCCCCCATTATCTGCATCTAGGTGAAAGATAGGGCCCTGATTCCCACTATGGAAATACCATCTCCCATCCTTGACAGCCAATGCACAGACCAACTAGATGTACCCACCCTGAACTTTGAATCTTGGTCTACCACTTCAGGTATCCAGGGCTAGTTAAACAGTATTCATGATGACAATGGCAATTATTGGGGGTGTGGTGAAGGTGGCAGCAATAGGAATCCAGATATGCTGGGGTTGAGCATCTGATGGCGGCCATGCCAGAGGTATGGTACCAATGTCACCTAATGAGAAGGTCCTTTATGTGATTTTGTCCAGACTTTTGTGTATCTTGTGTGATATTAATTTTTCTTTCCTACATTGGTTATTAACCATTTCTACACCAAGTTCTATAGGTAACAAGCTACGCTGTATTCTTGCAATCCACCACTTTTTTGTTAAGTTAGCCATAGTCAGGTTCAGTGGCTTGTAACTAAGAATCTTCACTGATAGGGATTCTTTGGGGTAAGATTCTTTGTTTCAGAAAAATCTCATTTTTATGTCTTCTTATCCATAATGCAGCCTGGCTTACAAGTTAGGAGACTCTGGGAACACAGAACAAGCTGTCAGAATGATAAGATAGCTTAATTGGTCAAGTAGGAGCTAAGGGAACTGATAATCCAGTAGAACTGTCCTTTATAGCAGTGAGAGGAGAGTCCAATACCGCCAAGATCTACCACGATTTTGACACCATGGTAGAACTAGGATTGATTTGGGCCAATCTTTATAACTAAAGAGGTGAATCCAGGATGTGGGAAATAATAGCAGGACCCTGGAGGAGAAGGGTTTCTTTAGGTACCTCTTTCTTGATAATTGAGTAATTCACAGAAGAAAAGCTACCTTTGGAAGCACAATGAACAGAATCCAGCTACTCAGAAGAGTTGGCAGGCAAACATGAGATCACAAAATAGCTATAGTTCCAACAGAGATCCCAATAGCGTCAGGAAAGCCAGGCAAGAATATTTGTCTCGTAGCCTGAGCCAGCAAGTCAGGAATAAGGAAGCTTGTGGGCAGACAAGGATCACTCACAACAGAATGGACACTGGGTAGATGCCAGGTCGATGGACCTCAGTCAGTAGAATTACTGATTCCACTCAGTTGCTGCTCTGAAGCTTTAGGGATATATTTTGCTATGATTTTGAAATTCGGCAAAGTTGTACCCCAGATGGAAGGACTTTGTGCTTTTATTTGGCCAGGGTTTGAGAAGAACGTGCCTGATACAGGCCTTGATTAATCAATATTGTGGATCATTCTCATCAGAAGGCATTTGACACTTGGCAAAATGTTCTCAGTAGACTAGAAAACAGATTTCTATAGCATTCAAACTTCTGTTTCACCTTTTCAGAACCCAATACTGGTCTTTGAACCTGAATACTTTTGGATTCAAGCAAGTCAAAAGAGGTCCTGAGAGACCTTTTAAAACCTCACACACAGAGGTGTTATTTAATGACCATGAAATAAAATATATTAATACTAGGAAGGGAAGAGGAAAAGAAAGCTTAAACAGCTCTGGGACAAAGAAACTATCAGTGTAGTCAATCAATGTGTTTTCAGTTATTATAACATCACAAATCTGCTCTAGTCTGAGTTATGATGTCACTACATGAATAAGCAGAAGATTGACGTAGCACTGTGTGCACATCAATGACCACGGACCTATTAAATTTTCATTTCTCGATTGTATTGTATTCCTCATTTTTGGTCATTTTTTTATTCCTCAACCTCCACAAAGCAATGTGATTTCTCTCTGACCCCGTGGGATTCTCTGCCTTCTTTGGCATGGATTTTCCCTGGTTATGTTTTCAGGATACTCTGAAGGACACGAACAATCACATAACAGAAAGGACACAATCCTCATTCATGTTCCAATTAGGTTAGCGCACCTCAATTATGTTTCTTGTTCTCCTGTTGTTTGTTGTTATTACCCTTCCTGTATTTGTTCCCAGACACCTTAAAAACATGAGTCAAGATCACTTTTTAGGTGATGGGAAGGTGGGAAAGGGGAAGGAGAGTTGGTAAGAGGGCACAGAGAATTTTGCCTTATTTCCTGTATTAAATTAATTAAACTTTAATTCTATTCCAGGGTTCATGCTTTACATCTGTTGTGGCTGTACCCTCATCAGTGGATTTAACTGCTGAACCTGTATGATGCTCTCTCAGTACTCAGGCAACACTATTTACATTGTGATAACTTGTTTACTGTTTTCAGTGTCAGGGGACTTTTTATATGCCCTCCGTATCCCGTTTTTTATGCTTTAAATGAGTTCTTGGGAGTAAATCTGTTATTTGTACAGTTAGGGAAAGATCCATAAGATTCTTATTTATTAGGAATGCATCTCTATCTTTCTTTGTGTGTGTGTGTGTGTGTGTACATATACTGTTAATAATATATCATAAAACCATGTAATAATTGCCCTGATCACATGGAATTTTATGATGGAGGTGTTTAATCTAGATTTTTATCATCCTCCTAACCAGGGGCAGCAAAATTTTCCTATAAAAGCCAAATAGCAAATATTTTCAGCTTTTCAGACCACATGATCTCATTGTAACTACTCCACTCTGCCATTGTAGTGTGAAAGCTAAAACAGACAATATGTAAATGAATGGATGTATCTGTGTTATAATAAAACTTTATTTACAAAAAGAAGTGGAGGGTCATATTGGGACTGCAGTTTGTAGTTTCCTAACTGCTGAGCTTAAGTTTACTATTCTACTCAGGTAGGGTATGACTCCCCAAATATGTGCAATATATATTGATATCTAGAGTTTTATGTAGGAACAAAAGTAAAATTTAAGAAGGGTAAAATACAGACTGCTTGAAATTCACTGAAATTCACCAAGCCATCTGCTGTGATGAAAATTGCACACATTTACTGAAAACAAACGACAGGTACATTGAGTTAACCTCAGAATCAGTTTCCTTCCTTAAGCAGCTGGAGCCAAACCTTACGCTGGCTTAAGGGTTAATTTTTTTTTTTTAATTTTTTTTTAGATGAAGCATGTGGTAAGGGAAGATGAGCTGATCTCTCTTTTTTTAATGTTTATTTAAGAGAGAGTGCGTGCGCGTACAAGTTGAAAAAGGGCAGAGAGAAAGGGAATAGCTCCAGGACATTCCAGTTATGTGCCCAATGTACTTCAGGGAGTGCAATTTCTGGCCTCAGAATCATTCCAGTGATCACAGATCATTCTCGATCTTTCCCTATTTATCTACGAAATCAGCAGAGCAGATGAGCATTGCAGAACTGTGGTCTCTCTGTTGGATCTTTGCTCATCTATATCCTGAAGACGAGCTGGATGGATGTATTATCATTAGTTGGGAAATAGTACATTCATCTTGAAAGGAGAATTAGGGGCACCTTGGGTGGCTCAGTCAGGCGTCCGACTCTTGGTTTCAGCTCAGGTCATGATCTCACAGTTTGTGAGACAGTGTTGACAGTGTGGAGCCTGCTTCGGATTTTCTCTCTACCTCTCTCTCTGCCCCTCCCCTGTGCTCTCTGTCTCTCAAAAACTAAATTTAAAAAAAATTAGAATTAAATATCACATCCTTAATATACAGAAACAGTGCATACCTTGTGTAAGAGCATTAAACACTTCTAAGAACACACTGCTTTGGACACAAATGGGTGTTTGTGAAGCTACTCTTAATTGTTAAATGTTCAGGATGTGTTACATTCCCTTACTAACATCTCCTCAAGAAGCGAGAAGGCCATGATGGCCTCGTTACTCAAAATGTGCTTGGTGGACCAGTAACATTGGCAACATCTGGGAGCTTGTTAGAAATGCCAAATCTCAGATCCTATTTAGAACCATTTAAACATAACTTGTATTTAGCAAGCTAGATTCCCCATGTTCCTCATACGTACATTAAAATTTAAGAGACAACAGTCGATATAATCTATATTTCCAGCCATCCTAAGTCCGTTGTAGACAAGGCATGATGTAAATAAATAAATGAATTCACAAAAGAATGAATGAATCAACGTCATGGTGGGCAAATGCTTCCATAGATATGTAAATGAGTGAATAAATGAATAATTTTCCCTGAAAAATACAGTCAAGTTTATAGACAGATTAAGTATCTTCATTAAGATGAAGTGAATTCTGTGAAACTCATTACCAAACGGTAAAGATGTACACAAAAGACAGTCTCGCCTTGACAGTACAGGCCATGGGGTGACACATCACTGATAATGCATAGAATCCAGTAATAAAGTCTCAGACAGATGCTTAGATAACTGCATTCACTTACTTTATACATAGCTTAAAATTCTTAGCCTTCGTTGGCAAAATGCATGGGAAGTGTTCATTACGGACATTGGTTGGTGACTGCATGTTATTGTGTATGTGACCATTTCCAACTATTGTTCTTTCTGTGTGAATTGAATTTTCCTGTGAGCACTCGCTCTTCCCCTCCCCCCTTTTCTATCTCTCAGGTGCACGCACACACACACAGACGTTCTAACAAATGCACAAAACTGTCAATCTCTCCTCCTTCTTGGGATGTAGAACACAGTATCTCCATCTTGCTGCACAACAGAAAATTCTCGGCTTCACAGTGTGGTTCATTGAAAAATGTCAGTTTGAAGAGATGACATTTTCAGTCCTTTGGGATGAAAAGTACATATTGTGCAGTTCAGAAATACCATCATCTTCAAGAACAGATCATTCTTCCTGATATGAGTGTGCATCAGGAAGGTTTTAGGCCAAGTTTAGCTCAGAGACATAGATAAAAATTGCATTAACTCTATTTTAAAGAAACGCAGTTTATTTTGATAGGTTGGAGGGCCACTGAACTAAGGAACAGACGGGGTGGCCAACAACTGATATGAGATGCCCAGCAGTAAAGAAGAAATAGGACATTTCAAAATTTAACGCTGATGACATCGAATAATAATGGCGAGTGTATATTCAGGGTTCTTACGCTTTAGCTATGGTTTAGATTTCATACAGGATGATGAATTACTGAAAACTGTTTATCTCTAATACATTAGCAATTGGCTGAAGAGGGAACCCAAATTCAGAGTAAACTGAAATAATTCATGTTAACAAGTATCTAGGTTATTTATATGCACAAGAGAATCCAGTAGAAATTGGAGAGAAGCAACCCCAAGATAATTTGAAATTGATAAGGGTTAAGAATGGATGCTATATTTTAGTTTGAAACTAGAACCACATATTTAAAATATAAATATAAATTATGGATCTAAGAGTACACATTTTATTTTATTTTTTTTAATATGAAATGTATTGTCTAACTAGTTTCCATACAACACCCAGTGCTCATCCCAGCAAGTGCCCTTCTCAATGCCCATCACCCACCCTCCCCTCCCTTCCACCCCCCATCAACCCTCAGTTTATTCTCAGTTTTTAAGAGTCTCTTATGGTTTGGCTCTCTCCCTCTCTAACTTTTTTTCCTTCCCCTCCCCCCTGGTCTTCTAAGTTTCTCAGGATCCACATAAGAGTGAAAACATATGGTATCTGTCTTTCTCTGTATGACTTATTTCACTTAGCATAACACTCTCCAGTTCCATCCATGTTGCTACAAAAGGCCATATTTCATTCTTTCTCATTGCCAAGTAGTATTCCATGGTGTATATAAACCACAATTTCTTTATCCATTCATCAGTTGATGGACATTTAGGCTCTCTCCATAGTTTGGCTATTGTTGAAAGTGCTGCTATAAACATTGGGGTACAAGTGCCCCTATGCATCAGCACCCCTGTATCCCTTGGGTAAATTCCAGCAGTGCTATTGCTGGGTCATAGGGTAGATCTAGGTTTAATTTTTTGAGGAACCTCCACACTGTTTCCCAGAGTGGCTGCACCAGTTTGCATTCCCACCAACAGTGCAAGAGGGTTCCCGTTTCTCCACATCCTAACCAGCATCTATCGTCTCCTGATTTGTTCATTTTGGCTACTCTGACTGGCATGAGGTGATATCTCAGTGTGGTTTTGATTTGTATTTCCCTGATGAGGGTGACGTTGAGCATCTTTTCATGTGCCTGTTGGCCATCCGGATGTCTTCTTTAGAGAAGTGTCTATTCATGTTTTCTGCCCATTTCTTCACTGGATTATTTGTTTTTCGGGTGTGGAGTTTGGTGAGTTCTTTATAGATTTTGGATACTAGCCCTTTGTCTGGTATGTCATTTGCAAATATCTTTTCCCATTCCATCGGTTGCCTTTCAGTTTCATCGATTGTTTCCTTTGCAGTTGCAGAAGCTTTTTATCTTCATGAGGTCCCAATAGTTCATTTTTGCTTTTAATTCCCTTGCCTTTGAAGATGTGTCCTCTAAGAAATTGCTGCGGCTGAGGTCAGAGTGGTTTTTCCCTGCTTTCTCCTCTAGGGTTTTGATGGTTTCCTATCTCACATTCAGGTCTTTTATCCATTTTGAGTTTATTTTCGTGAATGGTGTGAGAAAGTGGTCTAGTTTCATTCTTCTGCATGTTGCTCTCCAGTTCTCCCAGCACCATTTGTTAAAGAGACTGTCTTTTTTCCATTGGATATTCTTTCCTGCTTTGTCAAAGATTAGTTGGTCATACTTTTGTGGGTCCAATTCTGGAGTCTCTATTCTATTCCATTGGTCTATGTGTCTGTTTTTGTGCCAATACCATGCTGTCTTGATGATTACAGCTTTGTAGTAGAGGCTATTGGGATGCCTCCCGCTTTGGTCTTCTTCTTCAATATTATTTTGGCTATTCGGGGTGTTTTGTGGTTCCATACAAATTTTAGGATTGTTTGTTCTAGCTTCGAGAAGAATGCTGGTGCAATTTTGATAGGGATTGCATTGAATGTGTAGATAGCTTTGGGTAGTGTTGACGATTTAACAATATTTATTCTTCCAATCCATGAGCATGGAATGGTTTTCCATTTCTTTGCGTCTTCTTCAATTTCCTTCATAAGCTTTCTATAGTTTTCAGCATACAGATCCTTTACACCTTTGGTTAGGTTTATTCCTAGGTATTTTATGATTCTTGGTGCAATTTTGAAAGGGATCAGTTTCTTTATTTGTCTGTTGCTTCATTATTAGTGTATAAGAATGCAACTGATTTCTGCACATTGATTTTGTATCCTGTGACTTTGCTGAATTCAGGTATCAGTTCTAGCAGACTTTTGGTGGAGTCTATCAGGTTTTCCATGTATAATATCATGTCATCTGCAAAAAGTGAAAGCTTGACTTCATCTTTGCCAATTTTGATGCCTTTGATTTCCTTTTGTTGTCTGATTGCTGATGCCAGAACTTCCAACACTATGTTAAACAACAGCAGTGAGAGTGGACATCCCTGTCGTGTTCCTGATCTGAGGGGGAAAGCTCTGAGTTTTTCCCCATTGAGGATTTTATTAGCTGTGGGCTTTTCATAAATGGCTTTTATGATGTTTAAGTATGTTCCTTCTATCCCAACTTTCTCGAGGGTTTTTATTAAGAAAGAATGCTGAATTTTGTCAAGTGCTTTTTCTGCATCAATTGACAGGATCATATGGTTCTTATCTTTTCTTTTATTAATGTGATGTATAACATTGATTGACTTGCGAATGTTGAACCAGCCCTGCAGCCCAGGAATGAATCCCACTTGATCATGGTGAATAATTCTTTTTATATGCTGTTGAATTCGATTTGCTAGTATCTTATTGAGAATTTTTGCATCCATATTCATCAGGGATATTGGTCTGTAGTTCTCTTTTTTTACTGGGTTTCTGTCTGGTTTAGGAATCAATGTAATGCTGGCTTCATAGAATGAGTCTGGAAGTTTTCCTTCCCTAAGAGCACACATTTTAAATGAAGGTACTGCTTGGATGTCTCGGGGAGAATAGCAGATTTTTAGCACAAATATATTGGGTAAATTGAACACATTGGCTAGTCTTTCAAAATTCTACTGAATGCAATAAAAGATTTATGAAAACTAAACAGTTAATAAACAATTCAAACTAGAACAAGTTCATAAGTATGTTAAGCAATTTGAGATATTAAAACCATTCAAAATGAAAAGGAAATGACATTTTGCCCCTCTCAAATTAACCACATTTAAAATTCATTCTCGATCAATGCTAAAAAAGGATACTATAAGACTGGCAAAGTTGTTTAATGCTGTTGACACTATAAATTGATTAAACCATTTAAGAAATATATTTTGAACTGCACTTAAAGAAATAATAACCCATTTCTAGGAAATCATCCCAAAGTAAGAAGAAATATATGAAGTGACTTCATGTATCATAATATTCAATAGGACTAGTCAGAAGAAGTGAAATTCCTCACATTAAAACGATATAATTCCAGTGAAATATTGCAAAACTGTTTAAGTAATTATGATGTACACCTGTAATAATATAGCAAATGCTTATATATTTTAAAGACCAGAAAATAAAATTGAATCAGTGAAGATTAAATACTCAGAATAAATGTAACAAAAATATGCAAGCCTATAAGAGGGAAAATTTTAAACACTACTGAGACATAAAAGTAGACTTAAATAAATGGAAAAAATGTAATTTTCTGTTCTTATATGGGAGGATTGAACATTACAAGGAAGTCAGAACTTTCTAAATTAATGTATGAATTCTAGGCAATCTCAAGGAAAATATTAAATGGGCCATTTATAAAGTTAAGCAAGCTGATAATAAAGATTATTTAGAGAAACAGTCATAAAAAACTATCCAGAAAAATGCACACAAAAGAGAAAAAAAAAATGACCAAGGGAATTAGCTATAATGAGATACATAGTAAAGCCTCCAAACCTAAAATTTGTGGTATTGGCATACGACCAGAAAAGCAGACCAGTGAAATAGAATAGAAAGTTTAGAAATGGGCTCAAATGCATATGGAAGCTAAGTGCATGGTAAAGGGAGTGTCTCAAATCCATGTGGGAAAGATGGTCGCTTTAATAAATGGTACTGGAACCATGAGGTAACAATTCAAGTAAAGTCAATAAAATTATATTCATACTTCACACCATACACAAGAGTAAAGCCCAACTGAACCAGGGATATAAACGTGAAAAAAAGGGGCACCTAGATGGCTCGTTAAGTGACTGACTCTTGATTTTGACTCAGGTCATAATCTCACAGTTCATGAGTTTGAGCCCCACACTGGGCTCTGTGCTGGCAGCATGGAGCCTGCTTGGGATACTCTCTCTCTCTCCCTCTCTTTCTCTGCCCCTCCCCTGCATGCTCTGTCTACAATAAATATATAAACATCAAGAAAACTTAAATATGAAGAAGAACCAAAAAAAAGAAACAAATACATTATGCAAATAATAGACAAAAAATTGATGGATTCCTTTTTGAGGTTGACATAGAAGGTTTTCTACAATACACAATCCATAGACAGTAAAAGAAAAACACATTTGCATAAAAATGAAAATTTTGCATGACAAACCCACCATACACAAAGTCAAAAAACAATTGACAACCAGGAGAAAATATTTACAATGTACATCAGAGACAAATGACTATTATCTTTATATTTTAAAAACTATTAAATATTGAAAACCAAATATTTCTGAGAAAATGAATGAAACATAAGGGGAAATATTAATAATTTATAAAGTAAGGTAAAAAAAGGGGATCTAACATTTGAAAAATATGGAAACTCATAATTTTTTAAATACTTTTTAATGTTTATTTATTTTTGAGAGAGAGAGAGCACGCAAGTGGGGAAGGGGCAGAAAGACAGCGAGACACAGAATCGAAGCAGACTCCAGACTCTGAGCTACCGGCGCAGAGCCTGATGTGGGGCTCCAACTTGTGGACCGTGAGATCATGACCAGAGCCGAAGGTGGATGCTTAACCGACTGAGCCACCCAGGCACCCCAGAAACTCATAATTAAAGAAATAAAAATTAAAACACTGAGATGCCACTTTTTACCTATTAGACTAGCTAACTTAAAGGCAATGTATTTTATTGGAGAAGCATGGAGAATTTGGCATTGCCATGCATTGCTAGCAAGAATGCAATTTTGCACACCCTGAAAGAAAATTTAGCATCACCCAACAAAACTACATATATATGCACTTGCCTTTTTAAAAAAAAAATATGTTTATTTATTTTTCAGAGAAAGAGAGAGAGAGAGAGACAGAAACAGAGCATGCAAGTGGGGGAGGGACAGAGAGAAAGAGAGACACAGAATCCAAAGCAGTCTCTAGGCTATGAGCTGTCAGCACAGAGCCTGATGCAGGGCTCAAACCCACCAACAGCGAGATGGTGACCTGAGCCGAAATCAGACAATTAACTGAGGCACTCAGGCACCCCTGCACTTGCCTTTTGACAATCATCTCACTTCTAGGAACCCACCCTGAAGACACACGTACAATAGTATGAAAGTACATATGTCCAAGTTATCCCTTCCAGCACTGTTAGTAATTGTGAAATAATGCAAAAACCTAAATGTCCATACTTAGGAAGGTGGTTAATTAAATTACGGTACATCTGTGTAATGGAGTGCTATGCAGCTGTTAAAAATGGACAAGATATCTGTGGAATGATAGTCATATCCAGGATATACAGAAGATTACCTACAATACACTACCCTTCATGTGACAAAGAAGGGAATATACAAAACTACACATATATATTCTCATTTGCACCACAGAAACATAGGAAAGATAACCCGGGAACTAAATAAGATTGGTTACTTACAGAACGATGGTTGAAAGGAGCAGAAGGAAGGGACAAACAGGAATGAGGTTATAAGGGCGAGGAGAAATGGCAAGACATCGTATGTACCCTTTTGTAAAGCTCTGACTTTTAGAGCCATTGTAATTAAACACCTTCCCAAATTAATCCAATATTAAAATCAACCAGAATGTACTGGGAGAACTCCAAAATATAATACAATTATATCAAGTGAACCTAACTATATTACAAAGAAATTATAAAACCATACTGGAGGGGTGGGGAAGGAAATAAGTAACATAAATAACTTTGGGAAGCAATTTGTTGACTGGATTCTGTAAGTCTAAAGATAAAAAGATATATACATAAATACAAATTCCAGTTAGTAAATCTATCTCTCACAAAGCTACGGGTTAGTTATTGCATAACAACTTAATGTGGGTATCATGTTGAAAGAAAAAAAGCTTTTTTTTTCTTTTTTTAAATATAATCAAAGCCTGATGTGTCACTGTTGGAGAAAGAAATTACAAATAATGAAGAGGAAGGCTAAAATGAAAGTGGCATTGGATGAGAACCAGAGTTATTGCTATGAAGTCACACACACAGGTACACACAAATAAACACAGATTCGTGTGTGTGTGGAGGGGTTAGCATACACACATACATTTCCTAGCTCTATCTGCTGGGAGGTCCTGGGAGCAGTGAAACCCTGATAATGATGAGCATCACTGGCACCTAGATGTTGGTTCCTAAACACCATTCTCCAACCAGAAGTCCTTGCAAAAGTGGCCAATTGTAGGGCTGGGGCAGAGAAAATAAAGGATGAGTTTGGACCATCTTGCAGTACCAAAAATAAGAGTGTGTTCAGAAAAGGATAGAGCATAACCAAAGGACACAGAGCTCAAACTGAAGGGGGTCCTATCGGCCAAATATAGAACAATCTGAGCAGAACAATAATAATAATTGTATTGGACTCTCACTCATGGAACCAAATACTTATCCATGAGCCTATACAAAACTGAATAATTGCATGAATAAATAAATGTCTCAGAAAAGACAGGTCTTTCTTATATAAGATTTCTATTAATACATTTAAAAAGGAAGAAGGGAATGCAGTATCACTGGTGGGTAAACCCCACAGTAATTATTGTTTCATACAAGATCTACCAATGAACACTAAAATTATTAAAATGATATATTTTGGAGAACAGGATATTCACGTAGCGTCAAAGTATCTTCCCCAGAATATTTATTATCCTCCCCCGGATACAAAAGGAAAATAGAAATTTTATAGCGGATAAAGGTTGCAGATAACACCCTAACCAAGGGATCAAGAACATCATCAGAGTAACATATAACATCATGAACACCATGATAAGATGCACTGGGGAGAACACAACTGTACTTCTATGATGCTTTTGCCAAAAATACAGAACCTCATTCTAAGGAGGAAAGAAAACTTTGGATAGCCCCAAATTGAAAGACTTTCTACAAAATAGACGATCGGTAGTCATCACACATGTCAAAATCAGAAAGACAAGGAAAGACTGAGGCTTTGTTACAAATCAGAGGAAACTAAACAAATGTAAAAACGAAGTATGGTGTGAGATCTTCAGTTGGATTCTACAACACAGATAGGATAGGCAAAATTCAAAAAAGGTCCATAGTTAATAGTATTGTACTGATGTTATTTCCTGATTTTGATCCTTTTAACATGTTTTATGAGATGCTAACATTAGAGAATACTGAGTGAAGTGTTATGGGAATTCTCTGTGTTACTTTCACAACTTTTCTATAACTCTAATATTAGGATCAAAATGACAAAAATATGAATCCATAGTGTTATTTCTCAGATACACGGCCAACTAAAAAGTTGGTATTCAAAATTTCTATAAAAACTTTAAAAGAATACGGGAGAGTCAAATCAGGTGTTGGAATGATGGGTATTGAGGATCTGTGTATGATATATAACATGTACATTTATAAATATTGTTGGCAATTTTGGATGTGGTTTGCATATGGCCAGATCATATCTGACTATTGCCCTCTGGAAGGCCAGGAGCCAGTGAAGATTTTGGGAAATGCAGATGTATAATTCACAGACTCACAGTATCAGAGACTTGACATTTGGCAGGGACCTTGGAAAAGTTTTGGCCAATATAAGGTTTCAACAAGAATAATTAAATAATAACAATTTCCCTATTTTCCTCTAATCTCCCACACATAGCCCTCATTTTAAACAACATATAGCAGCACTGTCTGCTTTTACTTCCTGAAGTGTGTTTCATGCAACTCTTCATCTAAACTATCTAAGACACTTCTCATTCTCCTTTCAACTTCTTTGAAACATACTATTCTTTCTTTTTTTTCAGTTTCTTTATCTTGAGATAGAGAGAGAGAGAGAGCAGGAGCAGGGGAGGGGCAGAGAGACAGGGAGAGAGAGAGAATCCCAAGCAGGCTCTGTACTGTCAGCACAGAGCCTGACGTGGGGCTCAAAGTCACAAACCATGAGATCATGACCTGAGCCAAAACCAAGAGTCAGATGCGTAAGTGACTGAGCCACCCAGGCGCCCCATATTCTTTCTTATATTGTCATCAGGGACTAGCTAATTAAAATAGAAACCGAAAATGGAATTTAGGTGTCTGTAGGATGCACACTTCCAGGGAGAATCTGGTGTTAGCCTAAGGCAATTAATTGCTAATCATAGAACATCAGGCTGTCATAATATTTGGATGATGTAGATTTTTTGAAGGGAAGGGTAATTATTTCAGATTAGCCCCAAGAACACACATATGCATGATAAAAGAGCTCACATTGCTTTTTTTCATTGAATACTGATTTTTTTCCCCCCCAGCAAGATAGAACAGCCATAGGATGGCATTTTCTTTAGGAAAAGTGAATCCTGAAACCTTAAACTCGACAGTTTACAAAACCGGAAACAATTGCTCAGAAAGTAAAACAAACAAAAAATACAGTTTGTTTTTATTCCTTCCAAAGCAGTCAGTGCTTATTTTGTCTGGTAGAATAAGGGAGAGGTAGATCAGTGAGCACCAAGAGGGGGTTCTTGGAACTCCTGGGCCCTCACCACTAGCTCCATCCATTCCCCCCGTCAAATGCTCTGTTTTCTAGGTTACATCTAGTTCTGAAGATATGTTCTGGGTCATCTTCTAGTAGATTTTACTGACACTTGGCTACGCAGCTCTTATGAAAGTTGTTTCACTGTCTGGGAGGGATCAGAAGAGAACTGAGGTTGCTTTGGGTTTATATCATTAAATTCCGGTGCTTCTGCTGGTTGCCAAACCTTATCCCCCCAGCTGCCATAGCACCCCCTTCTTTGGGGGACACTCTAAGCTGAACAATTTCCTTTCCGTTCCTCTGCACCAGTAAAATTATTCTTGCCTCAGGTCCTTTTCTTCTTGGCCTTTCTTCTGTCAGGAATGATCTGGTAGTTCTTCCCATGGCTGGTTTGTCATCCTCAAGGTCTCCAGACAGGCTCTCTGCATAATTCTCCGTAAAGTAGACCCTACCCCGTCTGTAGAAATAGTTTTCTATTACAGAACACTCTCTTGTCAAGGTACTTGTGAATTTCAAAATCATCTATTTAATTTGGTTTCTTTCTTCCTTTCTTCTTTCTTTCTTTCTTTCTTTCTTTCTTTCTTTCTTTCTTTCTTTCTTTCTCTTTCTCTCTTTCTCTCTTTCTTTCTTTCTCATTCCGCATCCCCCTCACAGGAGAGCAAGCTCCATAAAAGTAGAAATTCTGGCTGCCTACTCTATTCTAGACATTGTCCTAATGGTAACCCCGTGAAGTTTCAACTCTTTCCATTTTGCAGTTGAGAAAAATGTTTCAGAAAAATGTTCACACAGCTAGTGAGTGCGTGGAGCCACAGTTCAAACCCAGGCAGAGAGCATCGAGCTGCTCTTAGCCACGTCATTAAACTTCAAGGATTCAATAAAATCAAGTACATAAAATACTGAACCACAAGATCGGGCACATAGCACTTAATAAATAGCTGTGTGATCCTATAAAATCCTCAATATCACCCTAGGAAAAAACAAATACCCCCTCTGCATATAATAAATGAGGCAATAGTTGCTACGCAAAGGGTGAAATGGTTTGCCCAAGGAAATGATACCAACAGAGTCACCAGCTCACCCTGCTTTGCTTAGGTCCTCGCCAGGACACTCAATTCCGCAGTGCGGGCGGACAAGTGGGTCAGCCTCAGAAGCCCATGTTGCAATCCGCTATATGTGATCCCTAAGCCGTTTCTCTCTTTCTCCTAATATTATATCAGATAGGCTTGTACCTCAAGACGGACGCTGGATTTAAGTGAATTTATCGAACTTAATTTTCTCTCCCTGTTAAGACCATGTGCAGCCGCTTTCTGATATTCCTGAAATACCAGACCACTTGAGATGTTTATTTTAAGACAGTCATGGAAGCAGCCTGGTATGAAATCAGTCCTCAGAACCCCGAAAATCATAACGTTCCGAGCACAGCATGATGAACCAGCAAGCGGCTGGCACGGCGCCAGAGCCATGAGACCTTCCATGCCGAAGGGAGTGCTTTTACATTCCCAGCACTTAATCGAAGCCTTTTTAGACAGAACAAGAGGTCCTGTGAGCTCGGTGCAAGCCTACTCCAGACCTCACAGAAACGAGCACAGCGATTCTAGAAAATTAAAGATAGCCTAAGAATACTCCCTCACAGTTGAATCTCAGTAGCGCTGTTAAAGGGACGTTAGGGACGGGACAGGTTTTCCTGGGCCGAGGATTGAGATCTTTGACCGTTTTTTGTTTTTGTTTGTTTGTTTGTTTGTTTTTTAAAGACTGAAGAACAGAGAGGAAGCAGGGATTATTTCAAACAAGTTGTGCCTCAATAGCAGCTCTTCATGCTACTTATCTGTTTGTTTTGTTTTGTTTTTTAGCATCCTGGTGGAATAAATTAAAGCGTTAAAATAATTGTACTTGGAATTCTGCACGATGTCTTAACTTTGATGGTAAAGAATCTGCCTTAAAGGCACTGAATGTCCAGATCACTTTTCCTCACTGTTTATAAGCACAGGATAATTGCAAAACCTCTGGTTTGCCTACTCAGAGGCTGTCAAAATGTTCATTTTCTGGAGGATAATCAGTCAGGTTCTCAAAGCTTATCTGTGAGCCCAGTGGATTATCTCTAGCATGCAGAACTGTATGTCACACAGTGCTTCGTCATCCTCCTTCATGACCTACTAACCTTTCTGTCCCTGGGCTTTCTTGTGCAGATAACAGATCTTTCCGTTTTGAAATCTACAGAAGAGTTTGGAACTCTAAGATTCAAAAGTTGGTTAGATTCCTACGAAAGATACTTAGAGCAATTATACAATTACCAATCACTCAACCAATCTTTGTTGAACCCTTACTTTTTTTTTTTTTTAATTTTTTTGTTTTTCAACGTTTATTTATTTTTGGGACAGAGAGAGACAGAGCATGAACGGGGGAGGGGCAGAGAGAGAGGGAGACACAGAATCGGAAACAGGCTCCAGGCTCTGAGCCATCAGCCCAGAGCCCGACGCGGGGCTCGAACTCACGGACCGCGAGATCGTGACCTGGCTGAAGTCGGACGCTTAACCGACTGCGCCACCCAGGCGCCCCATGAACCCTTACTTTTTAAGACTTGATTTGCTTGGGACTATTAATTCTGGATTAGCCAAGAGGTAAAGAAATGCATCACACACTTTTATGGTTGTTCCTGAGAAAATTGTATGGAATGAGCTGCTCAAGAATATAACTTCTATAGGGGCACCTGGGTGGCTTAGTCGGTTAGGCGTCCAACTTCAGCTCAGGTCATGATCTCGCGGTTTGTGAGTTCGAGTCCCACATCAGGCTCTGTGCTGACAGCTCAGAGCCTGGAGCCTGCTTCAGATTCTGTGTCTCCCTCTCTTTCTCTGCCCTCCCCTGTTCATGCTCTGTCTCTCTTTCTCAAAAATAATAAGTAAACATTAAAAATTTAAAAAAAAAGAATATCACTTATATAGCAGCTAATTATGGGCCACAAATCAGATGTTTGTCCCCATGTTGTCACAAAACTGTTTCTTAATTTATATTAATGCAAGCTATGAGAAAAGAATAAAGAAAAATTGAGTATCACCTTCCCAGAGTTTTGCCTAATTTAATAATTACTCCATTTTTTTCTTACATGTTCTGATTCTAGGCTTGTTTATATTTCAGAGTTACTCAAGAACCTTTGCTCTTCAACGTCTACATTTTGTTTGACTTTTGCTAGCTTTGTTTTGATAAAGACACATTTCCCATTTCCCTTCAGCCACTCACTCTCCCTATGACCTTGGGCACATCATGTATCAAACTCTCAAAACCAGTTTCCTCGTCTGTAAAATGTTGACAGTTACAGTACATTATTCAGTGTTTCTGAGAAGATTGGGTCAGGGAATTTAAATAAAGTTCTTAACATAGTACCTGGCAAGAAATACAACATTACTACCAATTGCAAAGAGGAAAAAAATAAAAGAAAGCTATACTTTAAAATGACTATTGCCAATGGTTACAAGTTCTGAGTACTTACTAGGAATTTATACTGTATGTTTCAAGTTTTTAGAATCTCATGTAATCCCCAGCATCTAGGTACTGTTAGCATTCAATTTTATAGGTGAAAATAACTCCTGTGTTTAAAGAAGTTAAATAATAGTTCCAAGGTCAGGTAGCCAACAAATGGTGGAATTATCATAATTCAGAGTGTGTTAGACTAATTCTGGAGTCTACACTTGCATCCATTAAGTTCTGCTTCTTATACCAGTAAAAGTTGTACAAGAGTGATATCAGCATTCCCAATTATACATTCTAAAAGAAAAAAAAGGAAACTTGGTGAGAGATCCTCAAGGTAATAATCAAGAAGGTCTTTCCAATTATTTTTTTAATAATATATATTTTTAAAGTTTATTTATTTATTTTGTGAGAGAGAGACAGAGACACAGAGAGAGAGAGAGAGAGAGAGGGAGAGAGCATGAGCGGAGGAGGGGCAGAGAGAGAGGGGGAGAGAGAGAGAATCCCAAGTAGGCTCCATGCTGTCAGCCCAGAGCCTGATGCATGGCTCAAACTCACGAACCATGAGATTGTAATGGGAACTGAAGCCAAGAGTCAGGGATTTAACCAACTGAGCCACCCAGGCACCCCAAGTCTTTCAAATTCTAAGGCAAGATCAGATATTGAAATCCAAGTAGGGATTATGAGTGATACAGAGTAAACCTACCTGACATTAAACAAATATAAATAAATAAACAAATCAATCAATCAAGTAAAAAATATATAATCTATAGCTAAATAAATATGTAAATAAATATTCAGAAGTTCAAGGCAACGAAGTCATGTTGTATGTATACACTATATGCAATAGATTATATGTAATATATGTTATTTGTGATGGCAATATGTTAAAAGGTAGTATATAGCTATGGTCTATGAAAATACAGTGCATTTGCTCTAAAATTTCCATGTAAAATGAGATCAAATATCATAAATATAGCCCTCGAAGATTATGTAAATCCCCCAGGATATATTATGATTAGTATTCTTCATGTGCTAATTAAGACCCTTAAAGATACACTGGAGTTAGCTTGTATGCATACAACTATTACTGCTTATACTAAAGGATTGTGCATGTATCATAGTCTATACGACAATGCTGTCATGCTAAATTGTCATGCTAAAATGACAGTTGCTGGGAATATCAGAGAAATTCATCCCTTTAGCAAGCTCTAGCAAATCTACTTTTACTTGGATTCTTTCCTGATTTGTATGCAGACCACTCCGAATCTGTCTGGAGATTGCAAAGCATTATCCATCATTCTTTCTTAATTTCACTAGCATCTACTGGTATCCTTCCGATCAGGAGTGAATTCTAAGAGACGAGCATATTTCTGCACAATGGGATCGTTCATAGCATGTCGATTGGAATTAGAGGCTGGTACATAAGGATGTTTTGCAAGTCCTAAGTTCCTATATATATCAAGTTGAATTCACCACTGCCACACTTGAATAAAAAGGAATCTAAATAAAATTAAATTTCGCCTTAAGTGAGTGGTATGAAATACAATCTCATTTGTTACCGGGCTACCTCCCTTCATCAAAGAAAACTGGGGAAAGTTTGCCTTATGCTGGAAAGGACTCTCCAGTCCTTGGTGCAAATGCAGTGATACATGGTCACTGTCCTAGCTGGTCCCCTCCTGTCATGTCTCTAGCATTTCCCTTGAGTAGGGTGACTTATGTCTTAAGTAAACATATCAACCAAGTATCCATAAAATGGGAACAGTTTGCATATTTGAAAAATATTTTTAGGGGCGCCTGGGTGGCTCAGTCGGTTAGGCATTGGACTTCAGCTCAGGTCATGATCTCATGGTTCATGGGTTCGAGCCCCGCGTTGGGCTCTGTGCTGACAGCTCGGAGCCTGGAGCCTGCTTTGGACTCTGTGTCTCCCTCTCTCTCTGCCCCTCGCCCACTCATGCTCTGTCTCTCTGTTTCTCTAAGGTGAGTAAATGTTAAATATATATATATATATACATATATATATAGAGAGAGAGAGAGAGAGAGAGAATTATTTTTAAAATATCAATGTTCAATATTCATATGTATGCTTGGCCTCATGTAGCATAAAAATAAACTCCTCACCCAAGTGACTGATAAATAATTAGAACTATTTGTTCCTTTCTGCCATTCCCAAAATGAAATCTACTGGTAGTTGACTAAGAAAATCAGCAATCTAGATGGGGGGCTCAATTTTTTTATACATGTTATCTACAGACACATCAACAATTTTAAATACTTTGTAAAAGATGTTGCAATCAACTTAAATGTTTTCAAAATCTGTTAATTGTAAATGGATACCCAGAAACGGATTTTATTTAAAAAAAAAAGAATTCTGAAAAATAAAACATTTTATAAAGGTTTTTACAATTGATATTCAAAGCAAATGAGAGATGAATTTGGAAGGAAAGTAAAACCATCCTCTTCTGATTAGGAGACAGCAAGACAGGGGAAGTTGCATGTTGGCAAATACCATACAATGAACTTTGTGAATGAGGGAAGACAGGCATCATATGACTTTAAAGTTTATTATTTTATTTTATTTTATTTTATTTTATTTTATTTTATTTATTTTAGAGAGAGAAGGCACGTGCGAGCAGGGGAGAGGGGCGGTAGGAGAGAATCTCAAGCAGGTTCCATACTCAGTGCAGAGCCCAATGCGGAATTCAACACAGGGCTTGATCCCACTACCCTGGGATCATGACCCGAGCCAAAATCAAGAGTCCTACGCTCAACCAACTGAGCCACCCAGATGCTCCTGACTTTCAAGTTTAAAGAGCATATTCTAAGGGCACAAATACAAATGAATCTGTGAAAGGAGCAGAAAGCAACCAGCTGTGTCTGTGTCACTGTCAGCCGTCAGAGAAAGACCTGAAGAGATGTAAAAAATGGCACAGCTGCCCCTTCATTTGTATCTGTAGTGATCAAACATCAAAAGAGTATCTGGAGAATACCAAGTAGGGAACCCACCTCACTTAAGAGTATCACCTTGGACACTAGTTGGAAAATTGCTTATGGTCTTGGAGTTGTTCAGGAAGAGCATGGTCTGATAGGTACAGAGAGTTGGTTCTTTTGCTGTATTTTCCATGTGCATATAATTATGAGTAACAAATGGCATTTTATCTTGGATTAGATGTTGCATGCATTGAGTTCACAACTATCAGTTTACTGGCCCTCACAAACAAGTTTGTGCGGAGGGAGTTTTATTACCTCCATTTTACAACAGAAGGTTGGGTTCAATGATTTGTCACCTGTTCTCTCCACTTCTTCCAGCCTACCATCGAAATGCAAAACAAACAAACAAAAATACAAACAACAACAACCACAAAACATTGAGGAGGCAAGATTGTGGCTTAGTCTTGAAAATTTTAGGACATAAATCTATACTTGTCAAAATCCTATGGTGTGAGATTTTTCTTTTTCTTTGCAGTCTGAATAAACAAAGGTTCCTAAGTGTCATTGAGCAGCTTTGTACTTCTTTCTATGTCTTAGCTATGCCTACATAGAGCCTCAGTCTTTCAGGCCAAATCCAAAACAATACTATCATTCTAATGCTATATTATCATAACCACAGGGAAAGCAATTAGTAGCTCCCTTGCTGAGCCAAACCATTTCTGAAAGCTTATATAAGTAACAGCAGGGGCACCTGGGTGGCTCAGTCTCTTGAGCATCCCTCTCTCAATTTCAGCTCAGGTCATAATCCCAGGGTCATGGGATCAAGCTCTGCATAGGTCTGTTAGCAAGGAGACTGCTTGGGAGTCTCTTTCTTTCCCTCTCTCTCTCTCTCTCTTTCTTTCTCTCTCTCCCCCCACCTTTTTCAAAATAAATAAACATTTACAAAAAGAAGAAGTAACAGTAAATAGCATAACATCTCTGGTAACTGGAGGCAAAAGAAGCAGATTTTTTTTTTAAATATGAAATTTATTGTCAAATTGGTTTCTATACAACACCCAGTGCTCATCCCAACAGGTGCCCTCCTCAGTACCTCTTACCCACCCTCCCCTCCCTCCCACCCCCCATCAACCCTCAGTTCGTTCTCAGTTTTTAAGAGCCTCTTATGTTTTGGCTCCCTCCCTCTCTAACCTTTTTTTTTTTTCCTTTCCCTCCCCCATGGTCTTCTGTTAAGTTTCTCAGGATCCACATAAGAGTGAAAACATATGGTATCTGTCTTTCTCTGTATGACTTATTTCACTTAGCATAACACTCTCCAGTTCCATCCACGTTGCTACAAAAGGCCATATTTCTTTCTTTCTCATTGCCACGTAGTATTCCATTGTGTATATAAACCACAATTAAAAGAAGGAGATTTTAACCTACTGTCTAGAGTTTTCAAATCAGCAACTTTTAGAAAAGAACAAGAATGAAGTTATTTCTCCCCAAAATATGCATTTTTCATGGCTGTACAAGTGTATTTCTAAATGGCTTTTTTAAAGGGCTCTACTAATTGATATTGTGCCTGAAATATGTGCACTGATTTAAGCAATTTGCCCCAGCCTGGGGTTGATTGACATCATTTAGAGGTTAAGAGATATCATTCTTTCTATTCGTACCTGGTACAATTCTCATTCTCAGAAGTCATTCCTGTTCATGAAATTCTCACACATCCCTTTGATACTTATAAAAGGACCCCCGAAATGCCTGGCCAAGTGGTCAAAATAGCCTAGATTTAAAATTTTCTACTTTTCTACAGCTTGGAGGATGAGATATTTATGATCAGGAAGATAAGATCCTGAGACCTTTAGTGAATTGCAAACTGAGTCAGAACAGCTGTTGTTATGCTTATCATTATTTTTTTTTTCTTAACTCGTTTGTGGAAGAAGTTTCTCTTAGGTTGGAGCTGCTGTAAAAATTTTAGAATTTGAAGGTTTTCAGTCAGTTATCACCAAGGATACAAAGCAAACTGGTTTCAAATTCCAAATAACCAAACCACCATAACCTGGATTTCTGGATTCCTGCAGGGAGGAATGCATTTCCGATAGCACTCTACGTCCTTATCTATGATCATCTATTAGTTTTATATAACTGTGATTGAGAACAGAGTAATTCTATTGAACATACTCTTTGCTAAAAAAAAAAAATAGAAAAGTGACAGACTTTGGCAGCTAAGGGACTCATTTTTCCTGCTTCACGTGTGTTCAAACCTAAGCTATGACATTTCCCAGCTTCTCTTATTCCAATAATATTTCATTTGGAAAAGCCAAAGTCATTAGCATAGCAGTGGTACATTTCCCCCTGGAAGGAATTAATGTCTCATGTATTTGTGGGGAGACCCCTCACCAAAATCATTATCAGTGACCCTTCTGCATTTCCTGATGCCATAGGCCCCACCCTTGAGAATTACGTCAAAAACATTCACTCTGAAATATAAAAAGAATTCTTAAAACAAAAAGGAAATAACTCCATTAAAAAGTGGGCAAAATATCTGCATAGGCGCCTCATTAAAGATATGCACATGCCAAATATGCATATGAAAAGATCCTTCATACACGTCACTAGAGAAATATATGCTAAAACAACCACACACCTATTAGAACGGCCAAAATCCAGAACACTAACAACACCAAATACTGCTGAGGATATAGAGCAGCAGGAATCTCATTTGTTGCTGGTGAGAATGGAAACGGTATGATCACTTTGGAAGATAGACAGTCTTTTAGAAAACTAAACGTAATCTTACCAAACAATCCAGCTACCCAAAGGAGCTGAAAACTTACCTCCACACAAAAACCTCCACACATGGTTTACAGATTTATTCTTTTTTTAGTTAAAAAATTGTCAGTATTTATTTATTTTGAGAGAGAGAGAGAGAGAGAGCAGGGGAAGGGCAGAGAGAAGGGGAAAGAGAGAATCCCAAGCAGGCTCCCCACTGTCAGCACAGAATCTGATGCAGGGCTTGAACCCATGAACTGTGAGACGACCTGAGCCCAAGTCAACAGTCAGATGCTTAACCAACTGAGCCACCCAGGCACCCGGCAGATTTATTCCTAATTGCCCAAACTTGGAAGCAACCTAGATATCCCTCAGTAGGTGAACAAATAAAAAAAAAAAAAAAAAAAAAAAAAAAACAACTGTGCTCCATCCAGACAATGGAATATTATTCAGCCCCTAAAAACAACAACAAAAAAAGTCTGAACAAAAGTGTTATGAAGCCATGAAAAGAAATGCAGGAAACGTTAAGTGTCTATTACTAAGTAAAAGAAGACAATCTGAGAAGGTTACATACTGTATGATTCCAACTATGACATTCCGGAAAAGGCAAAACTATGGAGACATAAAAAGATCAGTGGTTGCTGGGGAGTGGTGGAGAAGGAGAGATGAATAGACTAGGCACAGAAGATTTTTAGGACAGTGAAACTGCTCTGTATGATACTATCGTGGTGGATATGTGACATTTACATTTGCTAAAATCGATAAACTGTACCACACCAAGAGTGAACCTTAGTATAAACTATGGACTTTGAGGGATAAAGATATGTGAATGGAGGTTTCATTCTGGTGGGGATTACAGATAGTGGGGGATGCCATCAGGGGTAAGTAGGAACTCACTGTACTTTTCACTCAATGTTGCTATGAATCTAAAACTGCTCTAAAAATATTTATTTTTTTATTTTCATTTTTTTTTACATTTATTTAGTTTTGAGAGACAGAGCACAAGTCAGGGAGGAGCAGAGAGAGAATGAGACACAGAATCCCAAGCAGGCTCCGGGCTCTGAGCTGTCAGCACAGAGCCTGGCTGGGGGGGGGGACCCACAAACCGTGAGTGAGATCATGACCTGAGCCAAAGTCGGACGCCCAACCAACTGAGCCACCTAGGCGCCCCCAAAATAAATCCTATTCAAAATGAAGGGGGGGAACACTTTCAAAATAAGATAGCAGTACAAGAGAATATTGGATTTTCTGTTAATGTAAGTCTTTTATTTAATGTTTATTTATTTATTTTGAGAGAGAGAGAGAGAGAGAGAGCAGGGAAGGGGCAGAGAGAAGAGAGGGAGAGAAAGAATTCCAAGCAGGCTCAGTGGCTGTTAGCACAGAACCCAACTCGTGGCCGGAACTCACAACCCGTGAGATCATGACCTGAGCCAAAATCAAGAGTCAGATGCTAACCTGACTCTGTCACCCAGGTGGCTCCTGTCAGTATAGGTCTTAAGAGAAAATGACTAGTTTCTCTAAATGTAAGTGCTTTAAACAAATTTATCATTCTTTGTTGTCATTGAGTCCATTAAAAATCCCTTTTATTTCTTCAGTCTGGTGCCATATTGTGTTGAAAAAATAAAGGACTAGCCTTAACAATTAAGGAATCATTGCAAACCATTAAGAATTCAAAACTATTGAACAAAATACAGTAGCATCATTTCTCTTAAGGGAACCAGGCAACATGCCATATGCATTTTGGAGGATTTATTCTGGTTATCGCTAACCCATCTTTCTGGAACAGATGCAGTTATTTTCCACCTTGTCCTCATTTGCATTCTAATAAAGAGTTGGAGAAAAAGAGATTGTAGATTGAGTACATTAGAGATTCAAATGTATTTCTTTTAGGTTTTTTTTTTTTTAAGTTTATTTATTTATTTTGAGAGAGAGAGACAGAGACAGTGAGCAGGGAGGGGCACAGAGACAGAAGAAGAAAGAGAATCCCAAGCAGGCTCCATGCTGCCAGCACAGAGCCCAACGCTGGGCTCAAACTCACAGACTGTAAGATCATGGCCTGAGTTGAAACCAAGAGTCAGATGCTTAACTGACTGAGCCACCCAGGTGCCCCAAATGTACTTTTAAAATATTCTGGAAAGTAAGCTTTAAAACACACCAATAGGTTTTGTATTAAAATCTGTGCCATTTGTCAGTTCGTGGGTTTGAGCCCCATGTCGGACTCTGTGCTGACAGCTCAGAGCCTGGACCCTGCTTCGGATTCTGTGTCTCCCCCTCTCTCTGCCCCTCCCCTACTTGCACTCTGTCTCTCTCTCAAAAACAAATAAACATTAAAAAAAATTAAGGTCTGCTGATATCTAGCCCCAGCCATGTCTAAAATGAACAACTCTGGGTCAGTTCAAGTGTTTTTAAAAACTCCTCTGACCAAAATTTAAGTAGGGAGTTAGAGTAAAGAATCAGTAAAGTTATTTGGAGGGTATGGTAGTGGTTATGCCCCTAATGATGACAAACATATTCTAGAAACTTGAATCACAAAATGTAAAACTTAACATCATGTTAATCTTAAAGCACCGTTATGTTTTCTCAAGTTATGAATGGTTTTAATATATGGGGTTAGAGGTTTATAAAACAAGTGAAGGGGTAGGGAAGTGAATGGTCAGGGACACCAGCTCTCCAACAGGTGCTTCAGCACCAGAACAGGATTCTCAGTGTCTCTAGTGGAACAGGATTCTATAGTGTCTGCAAGTCTCAAGAACCCTTAGTATAAAAAATAAATAAATAAAATTAAATTTAAAAAGGGAAAAAAAAAGTATCCCTGGGAATCTCCTGATGACTTACAGCAATCTAGAACTCCGATGCAGATAATTGTCAAAAGTTCAGTTGGAGCACACATTCTGCTTCAAACATTCTGTCAAGGCCACGCATCCTTCTCTCCAGACATCCCAGTTGGACTCCAATAGATGCCTTTCATATACTTTAACCTTGAATCAAATTCTGGAAGATGGAGTTCCCAGTTCCTCTCTTCACTTAAGGGGAAACCTTAGAAGGACCTGGTGGCAGGGAACCTGGGTGGCTCAGTCAGTTAAGCGTCTGACTTTGGCTCAGGTCATGACCTTGCTGTTCATGAGTTCAAGCCCCATCTTGGGCTCCATGCTGATAGCTCAGTGCCTAGAGCTTGCTTCAGACCTGTGTGTCCCTCTCTCTGCCTTTCCCCCTCTCCCTCTCTCTCAAAAAAAAAAGTAAGAAAGAAAAGAAAAAGGAACTGGTGGTGATGCCCCATGAAAATAAGTGGTCAAGTACATGGACCATTATCCTACTTCTCCAACAGCTCTTTCTTTCACTTTAAATATCCAGTCCAATATATCTGCATGCATATTTTGAAAATCAATTGCAAGCCTGGTATATATTCCTGAATAAGTTATTTTACTATTATTTATAATAATTTGGAATTTAAATTGAAAGAAAGAAAGAAAGAAAGAAAGAAAGAAAGAAAGAAAGAAAGAAAGAAAGAAAGAAAGAAAGTTAGGGTATACTGAGCTTCTTGGATGTATAGATCATTGGCTTTCATTAAATTTGGGAAGCTTTTGGCCATTATTTCTTCAAATGGCTCCCCCCTTTCACTCTCTTCTCTCCTTGTGGGACGCTCATTATGCACACATATGCTTGATAGTGTTTCATAGGTCTCTGAGCTCTGTTTATCAATCTATCTTCAACTTCATGGATTCTTTTTTTTTCCCTGCCCACATGACTCTTCTGTTGTAACTATCTAGTGAATTTCTCATTCTAATTATTTTGCTTTCCAAATCCAGAATCTCCATTTGTTTCTCTTTTACAATTGCCATCTCCTTAATACAAGTTTCTGTTCATTGAATCATTGTCATCATACTTTCCTTTTATTCTTTAAACATGGTATTCTTTAGCTATTTGGATTCCTTTGAAGTTGTTTGCTAATCCAAAATCAGGGGGCACTCAGACATAGTTTCTATTGATTGCCCATTTTTTTTTCCTGAATATGAGTCACATTTTCCTCTTGCTTCACATATTTTTTTGTTAAATGCTGCATATTTTAGACAATCTTGGCTTTTTCCCTCTTGAGAATTGTTTTGGCTTTTTTTTTTTATTTGTTTGTTTGTTTTTCTTCATTAAATCTGTGACATCTCTATCCCTCCAAATGTATAGAGGCTGATGTTTTGGCTGGGTTTTTGTTTTTATTGTTATTTTGTTTTATTTTTATTTCCAAGCCTGTTTTTTATTTTCAAGGCTGCTTACCTAGGAGTATTTTCTCAAAATACCTTACTGTTCAGCCCAGGATTAGAGGTGATTATCAAACACCTCAGCCTTGCAAGTCCTTCCACTCACTGCTGATAGATCTGTATCTAAGCGGGAGAGTGTATTCAAACAGACTGTTTTAAGCCTATCCATCTTTTACTTTCCATGGAACTTTCTTGTGTCTCCTTTGAGCATGTGCACTGGCACCATAGGCCAGAGTTGTATGAGTGGCTTAAATCTGCTTTGATCTCTGCTGTACGTACACACAGCTTCTGGCCGACCCAGGATAAGTAGAAAGCTTATCAAACCTCCTATGTGTGCCTCACTACTGTTTCCGTTCTGTTCTGTTCTGTTCTGAAACTCTTGTTTAATCACTAGCTGTGCAAATTCGAGCAAATATTGCTGCTGGCCTCTCCACTTGCATCAGGATTGCCACTTGTATTAGGGTTCTCTAGAGAAACAGAACCGATAGGATGCACATATAAACACACATGCACACATACAAATGTATATACATGTGTATATTTGCATTTTCATATATAATTATGTGATTATGGCAACTGAGAAGTCCCATAATCTGGCGTCTACAAGGCATCTAAGACCCAGGAAAACCAGTGGTTAGTTCCAATCTGTGTCCAAAGGCTTGAGAACCACCAGTGCCAGTGGTACAAGTCCTGCTTTGGGAGCAGAAAGAGACCAATATCCTGCTCAAGCAGTAAGGCAGAGAAAGAGAATTCTCTCTTCTTTTGCCTTCTTCCATTTTATTGAGACCTTCAACAGGTTGGAAGATTTCCTACCTACACTGGAGAGGACAATCTATTTTACTTAGTTTATGAGTTCAAATGCTAATATCTTCCTGAAACATCCTCACAGACACACACAGAAACACCTAATGTCTAATATCTAACAAAGTATCTGGATATTCTGTGACCCAGTCAAGTCAACACGTAAGATTAATCATCATACCAGTTTGATAATAATGTTCGAAATCTTGTGTGTCCTTATGAGCAGTGACAGTGACGGCCTGACTCTCCCTGGCTGAATGAATGATCATGGACAGAGCCAGTGGGGTCATGGGATCTGTGCTGGGCAAGAACACAACAGACTTATGCTGTTCTTACCCAAAGTTTAATAGCATTCATGAATAAAAATGCTACTCACATTGATGTTCAATGTTGGTTGATTTCTAGATTGTTAACAATATGAAATGATTGTTTTTGCCAGTTTTGCCCAGTTTCATGGCTGCATTTTATCAGAGAGAAGATAGTAGGCTTCCTAATCCCATCATGTTAGGAAGGAAATCTTATTAACTATAAATTTATCTAGAGGGTATAACTCTTTTTCAACATATCCCTTTAACATCCCAAGCCCACGCAAACACACACACACACACACACACACACACACACACACACACACACACATGCAGAATGAGAGAAAGAGAGAAGAGAGAGAGATAGAGAGCTCAGTGATCCAGAAAATAAATGTATCACTTCACAACAGTGTAGTGAAAAGACCTTGCACTTTGGACTCAAATGAGCCTTGGTTTGAACTTTGGCATTACAACTTCCTGCTATATGAACTCTGGAAAAAAACCACTCGAACTCTTTGAGCCCCCTCTGTAAAATAGAAATCGTAGCTGGGTTTTG
Source organism: Puma concolor (assembly GCF_028749965.1). Lineage (NCBI taxonomy): Eukaryota > Metazoa > Chordata > Mammalia > Carnivora > Felidae > Puma > Puma concolor. The sequence continues at coordinate 53,880,662 of NC_141680.1, forward strand.
TAAAGACCAAATGTCTTGGTTATCATATGTACTTAATGGATACTAGCTTTCTTGATTTTACCCCTTCTCTTTGCCTCTCATAAGCATATGGTATGTGCAACTGTCTCATTTCGTGTTTAGTGTTCAAAAATTGTATTAAAATGTGTATTTAGTTATTGATGTTTAAAATGCGCATAGCTGGAGTTATTGGTAATTCAAGAGACACTATGGAGAAATGGTTTCTGAAGCAACCAACACCCCTCTGGTTTGATGCCCAAGAATGCAGCCCTATTCTTGTGTTTTTACAAGCCTTATGCTGATTTATGTTTGCAAATGTACTTTCGGTAGTTTTCTTAGGCTGTATTCCCAGTGTCTTGCTTTAGATAACTATTGTATATATATATTTTTGCAGTATTTTCTAAATATTACAAGGAAGAAGGAATGAAGGGGATAAAATGCATGTTAGTTTTTGTGGGATAAATTCCAGACCAACTGATTCTAGTAAAAATTCTTTTTTATTTCCATCTTCCTTTTGGTCAGTTTTAATTTTATTACATATAGCATTAATATCATTACAGCACTCTCAGTGTTTCTTCTTTGAATACATCACTCAGCCACAACTTGTCATTAGATTAATATTTCAATTCTAAGTACTGGTCATGACTACAAAGTGAAGCAAAAAAATTGCAAAAATGGTTATAATCTAATTCAGAGATTATATCCATTTTCCTGAATCTCACTGATACATATTTCGTTTTGTGTGTATGCCTAAATACGTTGAGAGTTTGACCACCTACACTGTAACTTCGAGAATTGAATCAGCTTTTCTCCATGCCTATTAAATCTTAACAGTAAGAGATATGATTTATCTTCGCCTTGAATTATTACCTCTCTCACAGGACGGAGTATCAGACATCAAAGATCAACCTGGTTTTTGCAGAAACAACACTGGAATTGGAGCGGAAACAGGATACACATTTCTCTGTGTTCTGTACCAGATGTATGATCTTGTTGAAGTAAATCAACTTCTCTGGATTTTTCCCTTATAGTCAATAATGAGGCGAGTTAATCCCTAAGTTTCCTCTTGCTGCTAAAATGCTATGACTCTGCAATCATCTTAAATCAGTCTGAATGTTGTCCGTGATGTCTTGAAATAATTTATAAAATAAATGCTATTTTTTGTTGTCTGTCTAATTATACCTAAGGTTGTCTGGTATATTTTTTCCACTTGGTGTTAGATATTGTTTTCAGAAATATGATTTAAGGGGCGCCTGGGTGGCGCAGTCGGTTAAGCGTCCGACTTCAGCCAGGTCACGATCTCACGGTCCGTGAGTTCGAGCCCCGCGTCGGGCTCTGGGCTGATGGCTCAGAGCCTGGAGCCTGTTTCCAATTCTGTGTCTCCCTCTCTCTCTGCCCCTCCCCCGTTCATGATCTGTCTCTCTCTGTCCCAAAAATAAATAAAAAACGTTGAAAAAAAAAAAAAAAAAAAAAAAAAAAGAAATATGATTTAAGATTCCAGACAGCCAAACTTGTCTCTTATCTCTACTGAGACTGGTACCTCACTTATAGACTCACAATAATAATCATAATAATAGAATAATCATTATAGTGGTGTGAAACTCTCCATGGATCAATTTATATACATATCCATATCTAGACAGATACATAGATAGATAGATAGATAGATAGATAGATAGATAGATAGATATACATTTTTATATCTAAATGTTTAAGAACAGGACCTCCTCAGTCTTGTTCTTTTTTTTAAATTATTTTTTTGAATGTTTATTTAGTTTTTGAGAGAGAAGGAGAAACAGAGTGTGAGCAGGGGAGAGGCAGAGAGAGAGAGAGAGAGAGAGAGAGAGAGAGAGAGAGGGAGACACAGAATCCGAAGCAGGTTCCAGGCTCTGAGCTGTCAGCACAGAGCCCGACGCGGGGCTCCAACCCATGAACCGTGAGATCATGACCTGAGCTGAAGCCAGACGCTTAGCCAACTGAGCCAGCCAGGCGCCCCCTTAGTCCTGTTCGTAAACCCTAGAGCATCTTAAGACTTATAACTTTATTTAGAACAAACTCTCCTCTCAGTGCACGAAATTATTATATCTCATCTACCTAAAAGGTCTGAAAGTATCTTACAAGTGCTCGATTTACATCTATTGGGGAAAATATACTACTGACCAGACCCCTTACTGGATTCTTCTATTTGCTTAGCTCTGTTCAGACTCCAGCAAAGAGTTAAGCTAAAAAACAAAAACAAAAACAAAAAAACCAAGCAAGTCCTTAACTCGCTTACTCTCGGTATTCTGTGGGAACAATGGAATAGAAAAGCAGTGCATTATAGGCCTCACCCAAAGAAGGAGCTCAGGTTTGCACAGTTTTACACCACCTCATCTCAACCTTATTAATGGTTTCATTTTGGCAGCTCCACACCCAAGAGTGAAAGACATAAAAGCCACAATTTTACCACAGCTGTTTCCTACTTCCTCCACAAAATTATTTAAACCCTTTTGACCTACGGGGAAGGGGCGAATGAATGACTTTCCACATGAATTATCTCCCGTCTGCTGTGTCATTTCAGAAGTACTTGCTAATTGACAGAATAATCTTTCACGATTATCTTTCACGATCTGGAGACTTAAAAACCGTACTCCATCTCCGTTCCTATGTTTTCATTCTTAAGACTACAGTAGCTATAGAAGCAGGATTTCTGGAAGAAATATGGAATCATGCCTCATTTTAGAAAGCACAGAGGATTGACTAAATACTCTAAAATCCTTCTTAAAATCTCGTCTTCAGTAGGGACCTTCAGGATCACATCTTTAGGATTTGGGAATTTAAATTGTGCTGAAAAAGAGGTTTTTTTTTTTTTTTTTAATTTTTATAAGCGGTGAGCTACCAAATTTATGTTTTGAAATACTAAATGCTTTGAGGATACAAAGGTTAGATTCATATTAAAATCCAAAGGAAATCGAGTTACATAGTGGTAATAAGAATACCCCTTCCTCGTCAGTTGTTAATAATGCCACAATAAATATTATTTCAATGATAAATCCCTGCCAATCCAACCACGTCACTCTTCCCCAACTGCATAGCACATGCACATGTACGTGAAGGAGTGAGATAGGGAGGGAAAAAGAACTACAACATCTCACATCATAAGTCAATGTGTACAATATTAAAATATCAACACTTTGGACAAAAGGAAGCAGGAATAACTGATCTTAGGTCAGGTATAGTCTTGAATATTTGTTTCACTGATAAAGAGGGATCTTGCACTTGAAGTTATACTGGAAAGGTCATTAGATTAAAATGAACTCTACCACCAACTGTGGGGTCTTGGTCAGTCATGAAAATACTTGAGTCTTACAATTTTTTTTTTCAACCTGAGATACTAGAAGGCACCATGTAGATGACATTTCCTTAGCTCAAAACGACTTTTTTCTCTTGCTCCCAATAGCCAACGTAATGTGTCTCCAGCAGCCAAGTTTGAACACAGTTGATGGAAAGAGGGTAAGCACTTGAGAGAAGTGGTGCCAGAAAAATCCTTTTCCCCTAAAGCTTAAAATTGGGGCTAAGTGGTTCTCATCAGCCTGAGCTGCCCTTGGGAAGAGAGATGACCCTCTCACCCAAAACCACTATCAGCAAAGAATACCAATCTGTGGAAAGGTAAGAATGAAAGATATATCCAGAGAGACTACAAACATCTCAGCCTGGGCTCCTTAAAGTCTCCATTCCTTGGTTCCATTGCCGCCTACATTCTAACCCTGGTTTCTGGAGACGCTGCTTAATGTTAATAAGTTCCTTTTCTTATACTTAAATGAACAAAAGTTGGTTTGAATGCTTATACCCACATTCCTACCTCCCACAGGTAGTTGTAGATTATAATAACTACCTTAACCTAACTAAATCGGGTTTTATAAATGAAAGTGAAATGTAACAAATGTAAAATTTTTAAATAATAGCTATGGGTAAGATGTCTTGAAAAAGCTACAATTTAATTGGTATATCCAAGCACAAACTGTCTTGGGGAAATATTTTAATATTAATCTGGTTTGTGTCTACTTAGTGTAAAAAGTTCTGAATCCTTTCTCTCTCAAATTTCTCTCTCAAATTCAATATTCTCTGAAATTTTCTGCTCTCAGAATGTGTAGAAAGACAGCATAATATCCTTTTCTCCAATTGGAATCATCACAATGTTGGTTAAACTTTTATTTGTCCTACAAAATGTCTTTTATTTAATAGGATCTATTTCCCAGGTGTTAAATTTTCCAGAAGAATAATTTCCCTTGTTTTAACTCCTGGCCTGTATGGCATTGGTCTCTCTTGACTAGTTACTTGCATATAAAAAGAGTTAATTTAAATTCAAGTCCTTAACCTATTTTCCGCTGTTTGTAGATGAAATTACGTAGTGGAAACTAATATAGGTCCTTGTTGAAATGTTTTTTCTATTTCAGAAATGATGTTATTTTGAATTCAACTTCCCAGGTATTAATGATAACATCTAATTCAAAGATGTGATGTCTTAATAACACAGTAAATCCACTTTACTGGGAAAAATTTCTGTTCCAGAGGACTGGGGTAGAAATCTTTATGTGGGTAAAGTTCTATTATCATTTTTACATGAATTCATGTGGTATCATAAAATCCAGGTTGGTATAAACATTAGTCACTAAGCCACAGACTTCCTTTTTCCTTTTATGCATGTACCAAAATCCTGCAAAACATGTTATACTAGGAGGTACCTTTTTCTACTTCTGGGTCACTACTTGTTAGAAGAGAGGACAGTGGGATAGATCATTTACCCTAAGTCATAATGAGACAAGATTTCTCACCCTTCCTTCCTTCCTTCCTTCCTTCCTCCCTCACTCCATCTTTCTCTCTTTCTTTCTCCCTCTTTCTTTCTCTTTCTTTCTTTCTTTCTTTCTTTCTTTCTTTCTTTCTTTCTTTCTTTCTTTCTTTCTTTCTTTCTTTCAATATTGGCTACAAGTAGGTAAGTTTAGCCAAGAGGGAATTTAAAATCTCTTCCTGTTAACATTTTTTCCACATTTGCAAGGCCTACACTTAGAAGATTTAATTTTGAAAAGATTTCCTCTTATTGTGAACAGGTGACAACATATAAGCCAAATACTAAATTCCAGTTTAGTATCTTCTTAAATAGAACATTTTCTTAGAATTCCCATGAAGTTCTTTACTGTTTTATTCTCTCTTTCTTGTCTTTCTTGACACCTTTTCTCCATGATTTGTAATCTCTGTGACCCTTCAAGGCCCATATAAGACCTTGACAAAACTTTTATTTATTTATTTATTTATTTATTTATTTATTTATTTATTATTATTTTTTTTTTTTACATTTATTTATTTTTGGGACAGAGAGAGACAGAGCATGAACGGGGGAGGGGCAGAGAGAGAGGGAGACACAGAATCCGAAACAGGCTCCAGGCTCTGAGCTGTCAGCCCAGAGCCCGACGCGGGGCTCGAACTCACGGACCGCGAGATAGTGACCTGGCTGAAGTCGGACGCTTAACCGACTGCGCCACCCAGGCGCCCCTACAAAACTTTTTTTAAAATATTCAAGCCAAAGGTGTCAGGGTGCCTCAGACAGTTAAGCATTGACTCTTGATTTCAGCTCAGGTCGTGATCCTGGGGTTGTGGGATCAAGTCCTCCATTGGGCTCCACCCTCGGCTACTTCTTTCCATACCTGAATTACCACCATAGGGTTCATGCTTGGAATTTATAGGTACTCGGGGAGAGAAACATTTATTGATGAATGGTTCCCGTATGGTACATATTATTAGTCTATTATAATTTCCAAGTCAGCTCTCATTTGTGTAATTTGGTAAAACAATAGAATAATTCCTCAAAGTACTAATATTGTAATAATAATATCTCCTGTCCCTTGCCATCACCCAAGTAAGCTTTCAAAAATACTTACATTTGTCTTACAGATCTAGTCTACTTTTCATTAGGTCTTAAATATCTCCTAATTCTACTGAACATGCATGAAACCTTTAGGGTTAGCTTTTTTCTCTCCCTTAATGTGATCTTTCCTTCTTTTCTTCATAATCCATTATCATTCCTTGAATATAAAAGAAGAAAGGAAAGAAGGAAGGAAGGAAGGAAGGAAGGAAGGAAGGAAGGAAGGAAAGAAGGAAGGAAGGAAAGAACGAAGGAAGGAAGAAAGGAAATAAACATGCCATCATATTGGACCAACACGCTACAAACATAGGTTAGTTAAACAATAATTGAAGATATCTGTATACAATGTCACAAAGTATATACCAATGTTGCGTTGGTAAGGACAGTGGCTGATGCAGTTTCATAGGCGCGAGAGATTACATTTATCATGAATAAACTGAGACAGTCGCTTCAAAAATGGAGCTCATCATCTGGGCCCAGGAGGATTGTTTGAAATGAGAGTAGATGCGTTTAGGCAAGAGAGGTAAATACGAAGAAAGGAAGGTGAGCAAGATACTGCAGGGATTGTTGGAGTCCCAAATCTGGCCTGACTAGCTAGCAACAAAAGGCACAGAAGAGTAAAAGGGAAGATGGATTGACTGGACTGTAGGTCTGAATAGCATGCTAAGAATTTAAGAGTTCACCCTCTAGGAGATGATAAGAAACTGAGAATTTTGCACCCAGAATTCAAGTGTTATATTCAAAAGACTTAGCTTGCTGCAGATTTAATTAATTTGATAAGGAAGAGACTGAAGGGAACGAGATGGGGGACTGTGGCTGTTGCACTGATGGGGACAGTGAGCATAAAGTGAATTAGTGGCAGCACCGAAAGAAAAAACTGCTGTGTGACATGGAAGGAGGAACTGACTGGGCTGGGTGACTCAAGGAGTTTTGTTAGGTTAAAGCATCAAAAGTCTAAAATTGATACAGAAAGAAAGAAAGAAAGAAAGAAAGAAAGAAAGAAAGAAAGAAAAGAAGGAGGGAGGGAGGGAGGGAGGAAGGAAGGAAGGAAGGAAGGAAGGAAGGAAGGAAGGAAGGAAAGGTAGGAGAGAGGGAGGGAGGGAGGAAGGAGACCAAAAGAAGGGACTCTTCATTTTTGGAATTATTTAGCAATGAGAAGTTTATTCCTCTCCAGTACAGAGTTCACATGTTACATAGGATTGTTCCTTTCAACTGCTAGAGTGTTCAACTGTTTGAATGCCCTTGATTTTAGAAGTATTCTTTTGCTATTGTGTGCATCAACATAGCTCCTGATATTAAGATGCTATAATGTATTTGATGTAAAACACACCAAAATGAATATCTTTTATGGGGACAACTTACTAAAAATATTGAAAATATGTTCATCATTGTGTCATTAACCTGTCACAATTCTCCCCTAGTTCTTCAGCCTCTGACCTTCCCCCGACACACACACACACACACACACACACACACACACACACACGTGTGTGCACACACACATAACCTTAAATAGTTTTTAGGTTGCTACAAAACTCACTTTTCAAATTAGTTGTGATTAAGAAATGATCATTTGAGCTGTGCCTAGGTGACTTGGTCAGTTAAGCAGTGGACTTAGGGTCAGGTCATGATCTCATAGTTCACAGGTTCAAGCCCTGCATTGGGCTCTGTGCTGATGGCTCAGAGCCTGGAGCCTGCTTCCAATTCTGTCTCACTCTCTCTTTGCTCCTCCCCTGCCTGTGCTCTGTGTCTCTCTGTCTCTCAAAAATGAATAAATGTTAAAAAAAAAAAAAGAAATGATCATTTGATAAACCATTTCCTTCTCTCTGAACTTATTAAAACTAGATGTTTGTCTAGAGGGACATTCTGCACCCAACTCTAAGCTGGGGAATCCTTACGTCAATCGATAAATGGAAAGAGTGATAGAAAAAAAATAAACGTTACTATAAAAATTCCATAATTGGAGAGAAAGGCATCTCTTAACCATGACAATTTATAAACTGAGATATGCAAAATGGGTTTGTAGTCTTTGGAAAGTTTGTCTCATGATATTTGATATAAATGCATTATTGGGGCGCCTGGGTGGCGCAGTCGGTTAAGCGTCCGACTTCAGCCAGGTCACGATCTCGCGGTCCGTGAGTTCGAGCCCCGCGTCAGGCTCTGGGCTGATGGCTCAGAGCCTGGAGCCTGTTTCGGATTCTGTGTCTCCCTCTCTCTCTGCCCCTCGCCCGTTCATGCTCTGTCTCTCTCTGTCCCAAAAATAAATAAACGTTGAAAAAAAAAAATTAAAAAAAAAATGCATTATATGTAAGGCTACACGCACTTTCAAGAATGAAACCAACCAAGAGCTCGTAAATGCTCATGAAAGAGTGAAAGCATACCTTTTATCCTTTAATCTATGAATTTCATATTGAAAAATAGTATAAATAAGAAAAAGCACCGACCAAGGAAAACAGGCTATTGAACTGAATTCTGAAGTGTGTGTGTGTGTGTGTGTGTGTGTGTGTGTGTGTGTGGCTAGAGGTGGAAGTTTGAAATGCTCTTAAAATTATTTTTATAGGGGCGCCTGGGTGGCGCAGTCGGTTAAGCGTCCGACTTCAGCCAGGTCACTATCTCGCGGTCCGTGAGTTCGAGCCCCGCGTCGGGCTCTGGGCTGATGGCTCAGAGCCTGGAGCCTGTTTCCGATTCTGTGTCTCCCTCTCTCTCTGCCCCTCCCCCGTTCATGCTCTGTCTCTCTCTGTCCCAAAAATAAATAAACGTTGAAAAAAAAAATTTTTTTTTTTAAATTATTTTTATAAAGGGAGTATTATCAGGAATTTAGAGAAAATAAAGTTAGAGAATTTAACTCTTTCCCAAATGGCAAGTTAGGAAGATGATAAAGACTTACACTGAGATGATTTGAGACAAATGTATTTAAAAACTGCTCTGGTAAATCAATGGTGTGGACACCTCTCCTCTCCACATACATCAAGATGGCAATTATGGCAAAAACACAGGTTATAAGATGAGTTGATTCTTATTTGAAAAGCGCAGAGGGCAAACACATGTAGCCATCCCAGTACAAGGGTAAAGTACTTTTCTCAGCCACGCTGCTCATGCAGTTTCTCAACCACAAGTACGCTGCCCACCATGGGATCTCAGAACACCCTAGCTCTCAAACACGAGAATTGCCCTGAAGTACTTCCTCTCAGGGTGAAATAACCTGGATTCTGAGAGTCAGTGGTGAAAGGGAGATGAATTAGAGGAATTTAAACTGGGAATCTATCTTAGTCACGTGTATGCATTTCAGAGAGTGTGACAATCTAATTGTCTTTATTATAGTGAAAGGTTATCTCTAATTTGTACTGATAGGAAGCCATGAGCTGTGTTCTGAACAATTTGCTAAATATAAGCTGCTGGTCCACGCTTTTATGATCCAAATGAGGGCTTTTTCTGCTCTCAAAGTTTTGATGGCTGGTTCATCTGTTTGTCTATACAAAGTGTTCACACTGCTAATCTTGGATCTGTTACCTTTGTACGTACTGAGTCAATTCAGAGACATCTGCTACTGAGGAAACAGAACCACAGTGGTTTAATGATTTGGATATTTCAGGCAAACTAGTTGGTTCACATACAAGTCAAAATGTAATGTCACTTATGATGGTTTTATTGCACATTATTTTGCTTAAAAAAATGTTCCATCCCTTGGAAGTTTTTCCTTATTAATTTGTAGAAAGGTAGTGGCAAATCTGTTCATTGCATCCTGCCCTAGTTTTAAAAAAAATCATTTTTTAAAGATAATAAATCGAGGCACCTGGGTGGCTCCATCGGTTAGGCGACCGACTTCGGCTCAGGTCGTGATCTCACAGTTTGTGAGTTCGAGCCCCGCGTCGGGCTCTGTGCTGACAGCTCAGAGCCTGGAGTCTGCTTCGGATTCTGTGTCTGCCCTCTCTCTACCCCTCCCCTGCTCACGCTCTGTGTCTCTCTGTCTCTCAGTAATAAATAAACGTTAAAAAGAATTTATTTTTTTTTTTTAATTTTTTTTTTCAACGTTTATTTATTTTTGGGACAGAGAGAGACATAGCATGAACGGGGGAGGGGCAGAGAGAGAGGGAGACACAGAATCGGAAACAGGCTCCAGGCTCTGAGCCATCAGCCCAGAGCCCGACGCGGGGCTCGAACTCACGGACCGCGAGATCGTGACCTGGCTGAAGTCAGACGCTTAACCGACTGCGCCACCCAGGCGCCCCAAAAAGAATTTAAAAATAAATACATAAATGATAAAAATAATAAATCCTATGATTCCTACTTAACCTATCATCCCACAGTACATATTGACATCATATTTATGAGCATAATGTTAGTATGGAAAAATGTCAATGCATAACTTTAATGTGTAAAGATATTACTGCCAAACTGATTTAAACTGTAGAAGAATTCCTATAGGTCAACTGGTAGCTCATTGCTATCTTGATAGAAGAAAAAAAAAACTACTACACATCCCATTACCCTTTACAGAAGTGGTTCTCCAAAGGGTGATTTTGCCCTCAGGGGACATTTGGCAAGGTCTGGAGAGTTTTTTGATTAGCATGGCTGGAGGGGGTTTACTGCTGACATCTAGTGGGTAGAGGTCAGGCATGCTGGGAAACATGCTGAATTACAAACGACAGGCCACCCCTGCCCCCCCCCCCCCCAGCAAAGAATTATCTAGTCAGGATGTAAATAGGAATCCTCCTCTACAAACAAGCAAGCTTTTCTTCCCCCCATAATAAAGGGTTTGCTTTCTATTTTAGGAAGTTTTTTTGATTGATTGATTGTGTGTGTGTGTGTGTGTGTGTGTGTGTGTGTGTGAGTGTGTGTGTGTGTGTCCGTGTGTGTGTGTGTGTGTGTGTGTGTGTGTGTGCCCGTGACTTCCTGGACTGAGAAATGTACAGGCTGAAGATAAAATACATTCTCTGGACTTAAACAAAACATGAGGCAAAACATGTCTTCCTACCATTGCCTAATGTAATAATTAAAATAACTAAGTCGAATTTCGAAATCCTACTTACTGAGAAGAAAAAAAGTTCCTATGTTCTCTGCAGAATATTATATAATGCATTGGGTCACCATTCAGAATTACACGAGATTACAAACAAGACAAAAGCAAAAATTTAAGTATTCTTATATTCTTGCCTTTTACCCATAAAATGGCATTTTTTTCTGTAATGGCTAATATCTGAAGTTGGAAAGAACAATAAGGAATTTGATGTTCCTCTTTACATTTATGATTTAATTTCCAGAGTGACTTATTGTAACTGAAATTCTTTCTTGACTAGAAGTCCATCTGGGACTATTTATAAAATAAACTGTATTTCACAAGTCCTTTGCAAAACTAATCTACAATGACAGAGAGCAGCCTAGAATTGCCTTGGGCTAATGGTGGATAGAAACTGAGTGCAAAGAGACATAAGGGAACCATTTGGAATGATGGAGATATTCTATATCTTGATAGGGGTGGTGATTGCTTAAGTGTATGCATTTGTCAAAACTCATTGGATTCATACTTAAAATGGGTGCACTTTTGTAGAAGTCAATTGATAATAAAGCAGTGTGTGTGTGTGTGTGTGTGTGTGTGTGTGTGTGCTTTAATTGTCTGCTTTGGATAATAAATCGTGTGGCCATTTTACTCCTAAATCTAGTAAAATTAGCATCTCATACTCAGGTTTGGCAATCAAGTAGCACATTATTTTATGTGAGCAACGGTTACTAACAACCAATGCCTCCTCTGTGGGCTCCACCCATACCAAACCATTTCATTCTCACAAGTACTATTATTGTCTTTGCTTTATTTATTTTATTTATTTTTTTTTAATTTTTTTTTAACGTTTATTTATTTTTGAGACAGAGAGACAGAGCATGAACAGGGGAGGGACAGAGAGAGAGGGAGACACAGAATCTGAAACAGGCTCCAGGCTCTGAGCTGTCAGCACAGAGCCTGAGGCGGGGCTTGAACTCACGGACCATGAGATCATGACCTGAGCCGAAGTCGGACGCTTAACCGACCGAGCCACCCAGGCGCCCCTGTCTTTGCTTTAAAGAGGAGGAAACAGGACCCAAAGATTCTGATAGTAAATATATACTTAACTTTGTACAAAAAAAAAAAAAAAAATCCAAGGAGTTCACTGTATTTTTTTTAATTGTTTTTAATGCTTTATTTATTTTTGAGAGAAAGAGAGAGAGCAAGCTGGGGAGGGGCACAGAGACAAAGAGACACAGAATCTGAAGCAGGCTCCAGGTTCTGAGCTGTCAGCACAGAGCCCGATGTGGGGCCCGAACCCACGAACCATGAGATCATGACCTGAGCCGAAGTCAGATGCTTAACTGACTGAGCCACCCAGGTTCCCCAGGAGTTCACTCTATTTTAATTATATTCTTCATAAGTAAATGATGGGCTTTGGGAAGTAGCTCCCTTTCTGAAGGACAGGCAACTATATACAATGAATATGGCCCGAATACAATGCACACTTCACTTAGCTTTTCACCAAGATGCTCAGATTGATCCTATAATACGTTATCTAATCCAGATGGAAAGAGGGTGCTACGAATAATTAAGTTGGACCCCATGTGCTCCAGGACGAAAATGGCACAGTTGTCTGGCATCTGGTCGCTATAGGTGCTATTTTCCCTGTCATTCTTGACATAATGAATTCCATTCTATGGCCTAAAAGAGTTCATTGCTATTTGTTCCACATTGAGATGGTGCAGACATTCGTTCCTTTTAACACAGGTACAAAGTCAAGACGCACCAAGAAAAGACACCTAAAACTCATTTATCTTGAACTCAGTTTGATGAGGAAAAGGAAGAGGAGACAGTGTGTCAGTGAGGGTCCCAACAGGAAACAAATAGCATAAGGAAAATCTGAGAAGGGTCTATCGACAAAAGACCCACTTACAGCATGTGCAAGACGGTGAGGAAAACACAAAGATAAACCACATGAGAGAGCACCAAAGTGGTAATATCACTCCTATGGTCACCAGATAAAATATAAAGTGCCCAGTTAAATTTATATTTCAGGTAGACAACAAATAAATGTTATAAATGTTTGAAGGTAACTATGCTGCCCCCCCCTTTGTTTTGACTCAATCTTGTGACCCTAGGTCTACTCCTCCCCCTCTCCCCCCCCCAAAAAAAAACACTGGAGAGGAACAAAGCCAGCTTCTTGGCAGGCCAGGAGGCAGCGATTTGAACAAAGCAGATAAGATACTGTAAGTGGAGGGTAGAGACAAGTGAGGGACCCTCACAGTGAGGGAACCTGGGGATGAGGCACCTAGCCCCACTTTTCTCCCACCTCCTGACTTCCACAGAGGTTCGGCAGTGTCTGAACCCCCAAAAGAGCAGCTTCTCAAGACACAGAGCGCAGGGAAGAAGGATTTACAGAGAAAATCTGGAGGAACAAAGAGAAGCTATGTGGCCCAGATAGGGATTACATTCCTAGCATAGCAAAGGTGGTGGCCAGGCTTTAGAAAGAGAAATCTAACCTCCAAAAGACACCTGATTCACCAGTGAACTTAAAATGAATTTGAGAAATAAAATCAACGGGAAATTATGAACTAGTGTGCATTGTGGAGTATAGTTTTACTCAAAATATTTATCCTGCATAACATAGTTGTAAACGGGGAACACCGATTGTACAAAGATATACGAAGTGAATCAATGGAATACTCAATAAAACTAGATTCCCACTTCTTCTGAAAAGGAACGGTAAGTCAAAATGGAAACCAGAAGAAAGCATCCACATAAGAAAAAGAATTACAATAATCTGAGCCAATGGCATTTCTCTTACAAAAAGCAGATAAATGAAGGTCTGAACTTCTATAGATTAAACCAAATATTCCCCTGTGGATGTAGTTATTTTAAGATTCAAAGACCTTTAAAAACTATTCCAGATATGTCACTCTACAATTACATTGCTTATGGTTAACTATTGCTTTTGGTTATACATAAATATTTCTCCACCAAAGAAAGCATTTTTGTAAACCTTATCTGCACCCATGACTTTGGATACCTTAGAAATGTTCATTATGAATGAAAACCCAAATATTAATTTATACACTGTGACCACAAATCTATGATACAGTAAACACATAAAAGCACAGATACAAAGAACACATGTGCATACATACCTGTCTGGAAATAAATGCACAGAAATAATGACATTACTTCTAATTCTGGCTGTAGAAACTACAGGTGACATTTTATCATCTTCTTAGTTTACTTTCTAAATTTCCCTTCCTAAATAAGCCCTGCTAATCAGCCAAAATAAAATAAGTAATACTTTAACATTCTTTTATGAGGGTTTTATGTTCTAAAGTAATAATTTTAATTATCCTTTTACATTACTTGTGATTCTGATGGAAAAATCATTCAGAAGAACATACTTACTCCAGGATAACACATTGTATTCACCACTGGAAACACCCCAGAGAAGACTGTAACTTTGTGTGTTCTTTTAGTTTTCATAGTAAAATGGAAATTGTTTGTAGTTGTTGCCAAGAATAAGGCTTTGTAACTCGAGTTTGGCACACACGGTATACTCCATATCGCTATCCAAATGTTGCTGGAAAATCTGAAGACTTTTTTAGACACTTTTACAAGAGTGAGTGAAGTATTATCTTATCACAGTTAACAATTACATGTTCATTCTCTTGAATGAGTACAGGGGAGAACATCAAGGGACATTTCTGGCCTGACACCCTGACTCCCCATATTTGGTATAGGAATGACTTTCACCCTGTAATTGGGCCAGTGTCCAGGAAAAGGAGAAATGGCTCACGGTAGGGGGACATGCACTTGGCAGTGTTTGGGCCATTTCTCAACATTTCAATAACTGGAATGCCTCATTTCTCTGTGTCGACAGTCCTGAGTAACATAGTAGTACCCAGGAGATCATTTAAACTCTACTTTTTTTTTTAAATAGGTAGCTTTTCCAGGCAAGCATAGCATTTTGCATCTTAAGCCCTGTCATCACCCGTAGGAAAAAAAAAAAAAATATATATATATATATATATGATGTATTTCCTTTCATGCATTTAGGCTCAAATTTTTGAGGTCATTCTTTTTTCCAAATAATCGCTGGATGTTGCCCTTCTTTTATTTTTTTCCCCTCCTTTCTAAGTTTCAACAGCTTATCCTTAAAAGACATAAAGAAACGCTAAGATTTGCATTTTTTTCCAAAACGAAGATTAGTGCTCACTGGATGAAGCGGATATTCCTCCATAGGAAGAAAAAAAAATGTAAGAATTTCTAAATTGCTGAATAAGAACGTGGAAAGTTCTTTTAAGTGCATTCTGCAGTCTCAAGATGTAGCTTACAGCAAATAGAAAACAGAACATTGTCAAGTTAACAGAGAAGAGAATGTGGGGTCAAAATTGCTTCTTTCTGTTTGAGCTCCTGCCACAGGTCTATAAAGACCTGTCTGCCATTTACTCATGGGGGGTGCTAAGAGAATAATGTATGGTCCCTATGACTCTAAGTTAACTAAGAAAGAATAGTGTTCTTTCTAGCTCTATGTCTCAATAAACACCAAACTGTATGAGAAGGCCAGGAATCTTTGTCTTGGAGGGAGAGCACCTAATCAGAGTAGCATCAGCTTGGTCGAATCACGTTCTTGACGTCTTTTATTTGTCCTTACCTGAAACATGTGGATACTTGTTGTGGGACATATTTCGGCAATTAACGACTAAATTATAATTTTACAGCAAATTTTTTAAAAACTGGAACACACGCATAGACACACACACTTACATGCGTACTTTCCATAGGATGCATCTATCAGAATAACCCCAGACAAAAATGAGAATGGGCCCCAATATCAGAAGATCCTTAAGGCAAGAAACCAGAAAATACTGCCATATCAAAGCTATACGCAGTATCTCTGTCCTAGGGAATGGAAACATGAGTTAATTGGGGGTGGCTTACTTCTTCATTGTGGAACCATCACCTCAAGAGGATTTTAATTATGGAAGTGAAAGCCCACGACCTGCCATTCGATTTGGGTTGGGGAGCGTGTTCCGACACCTGATGCAGACTTCCTAGTGTTTCAGATTGGTTACACTTAACAGAGTTAAGTCTGCACAACATTCTGCTTGGCTTTTGTTTGATTTTGCATTCTCTTTATCCAATTATAATGTTATTTTTAGGGAAAGTGTGTCAGTAGGAGCTAACGCATTTGGTCATTAGCGATTTGGAGCTGAGACACTGAGATACAATGAAAATGCAATCCTGCCATTCCTATCATAATGGGTGACAGACTTAGACAGGAATGGCCTCCGATGGCTACAATTCCACCTTGTTGCTGTCCTATGTACTGTTCTGTAAAGACTATATAGCCTATTTTCGGGAAATATACCAAGGTACTTTCTCTTGTGTACTAAGTAATGAGTGACTTAAGGGAGGCCAGAGGGCAAGGCTACCTCTCTGCTAAATAGTGGGTTTCTGTAAGGCCCATGGGCACTGCAGGCTTTAAGGCTCCCCAACAGATCCTTCCTGAGGGTATTTGCTCTGACCATGACTGCTCCTGGCCCTAAGGGTTTCTGTATCTAACTACGTCCTCAGTTAATCTTTGCATTTTATTTTCCTTCTATATTTTCTAATGTAAGAAATCTTTAAAAATGCTTCATGTGACATGGAAAAACAGAGAAACTTTCCTGGTCTTATCCTCTTTGGGATAATGTGGGTGCAGGAGAGAGCAGGACAGCATTAGGAAAGGCAAAATCCAACATCTTAAGGAGAAACAGTCAGTTAAATACGGCATGTTCCTTCTCCTCCCTATCCCTCATTAAAACAACAATAAAGTTAACATAAAAAGAAGGGGAAAACCCACTAAGATTTTTTTTTTTTTTTAAATGGAGAGGTCTTGACTGCAATTCAGAAATTTCAATAGACTTTAAGAAAACTACAGATTCAGGAAAGGAACAGACTCAGCATATAGTAAGAATTTGTAACCTGAGAGTCTGATGAGAATTTGATAAGGAAGTGTTCCAGCTGGCCCTAAAAACCTCCTAAGAGTTAGGCTAGAGACTATGGATACTACCCAGGGGTGGGGGTAACGTGGAGTTGTGAGTGTATAGAAAGTAGTTGAGTTTAATACAGTTGGGACTCCCAGAGCCTGCAGAATCCAATGGCTTCCTCTCATCCTCCTCCTCCTTGGAGGTTCTTATTTGAAGAAATTAAATCTGAGAGGTCCTAGAAACACGAATTCAGAAACATTGAACCAATACATAATGAACCATGGTCTGTATGGTAGACAAACCCTGAGGGACACGTGTCAGCCTCAGTGATTCTTATCTTCTAGATAAATACCCCTGTAGCATGAATGGGACCTCTGATTTGCTTCAGCCAATAGAATATGGCAATCAGATGGAATGTCACTTGCATGATTATGTTACATTATATAAGAATCAGTCTTAGCAGACTGGAGCTATAGAGACTATCCCTTACTGGCCTTGAAGAAGCATACTGTCATAAAGTAACTAGCCATATTCCAGAAGCCCATTTGACAAACAACTCTGAGTGGCCTCCCTATGAACAGAAGGAAGCCTCTGAAAGAAATGGGAACCTCAGTTCTGAAACAAGAGAATGAAATCCCCCAACAATGTGAAGTATCATGAAAGAAGATGTATCCTCAGCTGAGCCTCTGAGAAGACCACAGCCTTGGATTTCAGCCTGTGAGCAAAGATCCTGGAGCAGAAGACCCAGACACGCCATGCCAGCACCTGTGACTTACAAAAACTGAGAGATCGTCAATGTGTGTTGTTTTAAGCCCCTGGCTTTGTGCTAATTTATCATGCAGCATCAAAAACTAAGAGAGTCTCTCAAACTCCTTCCCATATCCTCCACCTTGGAATAATAGCAGCTAGACATAGACAGAAAGTTAAAGGATTCTTTTCTTTGAAATCTGAGAGGTGTGATTCACCTCTGGAAATCAGAGGGAGTTCCAGCTAAGAGACCAGCCACAGTTTGACCACCCCACATGCAAACCCATTGACTAACATGAATCATGTACATCTTGTACATTACATGTATGTTACGGAGTTCCAATGTGTTTTTCTAGAGTTCCATTTTTTAAATAACATTTTTAGTGCTTATTTATTTTTGAGAGAGAGAGAGAGCTCAAGCGGGGGAGGAACAGAGAGAGAGGGAGACACAGAATCTGAAGCAGACTCCAGGCTCTGAGCTGTCAGCACAGAGCCCCATGAGGGGCTCGAACTCACAAACTGTGAGATCATGACCTGAGCCGAAGTCGGACACTCAACCAACTGAGCCACCCAGGTGCCCCTTTTCAATGACTATTAACCAAGGTGATCTAATGATCCCCCTGGTTTCACTTGTGCCCATAAAATCCCTTATGATTTTTAAAGTTGAATGGAAATCTGATGTGGAAAATGATTGCAAATAGAATTTTTTGTAGTAATTATGTAGTAATTAAGACTCACGTTGTGTGACAAAAATGCTTCTGGTAACCTTGGAAGGAAAGTGAGCCGTCCGTTCATGAGAAGTGCTACCTGTTTCCTATACCCCACATATTGTAAGTCAGACTCCCCCCACCAAAACAGTCTCCTACTTAGAGATCTGTGTACAAAACATTTCCTAGACAGAGTTCTTGAGACCATCATCTGTAAAGAACAAGGGCAGAAGGACTGAGGGAGGAGCAGGTGCTTCAAGGGCTGCAGTCAATCCCAAGGGAAGCTCTACAGCTGAAATGGTCCTTCCAAGATGCCTCAAGTCAAGGAAAAGCAGCCAGACCTGATGCACACACAAGTCACTGGACATAGGCTGTCCCAGGGAGGAGGCATAAGCTGTCTTCAGCCAAAGACAGTCCTAGGGAGGGACTCATCTGTGGCAGCAGGCAATACTCCCAGCATGTAGAGTGAGTGCCAGGGATGAGAGCCTGGGTCCTGCACTGGCAATTCCAAGGATCCTGTTTAGACAACCTCATGAAACAACGAGCCTCTTATCCTAGCTCTAGTCCTTTTCATTATTAATACTCCATTTCAGGTTTTTTGAAGCCGAATAGATCAGAATTGACTGTTAGTCATTTACATTCTGTGTGAAAAGGGACAGTTTTTCTATATTTAGTTGTTTCTAGAACTTTTCTGATTGAGTATTGTTCCTGAGCATAAGATGTCTAAGCCAATGACTGCAAGCAAATAAGCGAGACAATATTAAAATGGTTACCATGTTAGAGAAAATTTTTCACTGTTTGTGTTTTTACGCAATGAATTTGTTAGAGAATGATTTTTATTACAGTCAATCATGAATGGCAAGAGTAGGATAGAGCCCTATGATGTTTCTTGATTGGTAAATACAAGCCATTTGTATTCTAGTTAACTTCTAGAGTGACAGCAGTGGGGTCATAAATAGTGGGCTGTATTTCACAGGAGCTAACAATAATCTTTTAAAATCAAGATGTCCCAAGGGTATATATCTTGTGGACTAGCTCTGAAGCTTTCATGGTAACAAGACAGGGAATGAGTATTAATTGGATAGGAAGTGACATCCAACATGGACAGAAAGGACTGAGGGAAGAGCAGGTTTTCAAGGTGAAAACTCAGGTTTTCAAGGTGAATGTCTTGAAGACATATGCTAGTTTTTGTGCATCTTTTAACAAGATATAACCAGGGATTTACTTCTTCAGTGTGCCTGTGTTGTAACATATTAAGCGTGTGTGTGTGTGTGTTAGACAATTCTGGCTTCAGTTGTATCACTAAGAAAAGCTAAGTTAATGAACAGAAACCTACAGTTTTCTGTTACATAACAACATGCGATTTTTAAAGTGGGGAAAATAACTAGCTTAATGTGGTTTAGATTTAGCTTAATTTTCGGTCTAGATAATAGCCTCATTTTCTACTTCTCTTTTCGCTTGCACACTCAGTTTTAGCCTCATGGCTTTCTACATGAAGTATTTGAAACACAAGAAAAATTACAGCTCTTGACATATAAAGGCTTAAAATAGTTACTCCTAGTGATATTCTTTCAAAGGTAATTTATCAATATCATCATTGACATCTTGGATCATCATAGATAGGCTAGAAATCTGAATTTTTCCTGAAACAGCATTTGTTCCCAGGTAAATTACTGGCCGTAATAATCCATTATGTTCTTCATATACATCTACATATGCATATATACATAATTTTGATTGATTGGGAGAAATTTTTCATATTTATCCCAAATATTCTGAATGCATCAATAGAAATATTATTGGCATCTGGTGGAAAACTCCCATTAGTAATTAATTGCTTAGTGAAATATCACATTTGGCTGTTTCCAAGAATCCATAACCGTTATCATGCTGATAATAGGCAGTTGGGCCTTCAGGATATTGAGACAGAATAATTTCCTAAGCATTACCCTAGGGAGGAAAACAGATTTCCATTGGGCCCAGAGCTGTTGGAAAGGAAACAAAGAATAAAGTTTCCTATTCTCTTTCTCACTTCTAAAATGTTAAAAACCACAACAATTCTCTGTCACCCACACTGCTGTTTTATTTTGATTCAGAGTACATTATCTACATATCTTCTATATGTTTACTAATTATCTCTCTAGTTGTTTTAGGAATTATTGACTAAGGGCTATTTAAAATTCTTTATAAATGCTGTTGGGACTATTGGATGCTCATAAGGAAAAAAAAAAAAACAACAACTTTGAGCTACAAATATACAAAAATAAACAGAAAGTAGACCATAATGGACCTAAATATAAAATGTAAAATTATAACATTTTTAAAGAATACCTAGGAGAAAAGCTTTGTTAAAATTGGCTGTGTAAAAATTTCTTAGACTCAACACAAAAAGCATGAACCATCACAAAAATTGATAAATTATACTCTATCAAAATCAAAGCATCTCTGATCTTCATAAGACATTGCGACAGGAATAAAGGGATCATAGACTGGCAGAAGATATATGCAAATCATATATCTGATTAAAGACTTTTTTTTAAGTTTGTTCATTTATTTTGAGACAGAGGGAGAGAGAAAACACAATAGGCGAGGGCCAGAGAGAGAGAGAAAGAGAGAGAGAGAGAGAATCCCCAGCAGGCTCTACACTGCCACCACTGAATCAAATGCAGGGCTCAAATTCACAAACCGTGAGATCGTGCCCTGAGCCAAAACCAAGAGTCGGACCCTTAACCCACTAAGCCACCAGGCACCGCAAGGACTTGTATATAAAGAATTTTTGAAACTCAAAAATAAGAGAACAAATGATAGATTTTTTTTAAAAAAGGGGAAAGTATTTAATAAGCACCTTACCAAAGAAGATACACAGATGGCAAATACACACTTGAAAATTTGCTCAACATTATTAGTCGTTCAGAAAATAAATTTTAAAAACACAATGGAATATGACTTCATACTTAATGGAATTGCTAAATTTCAAAGACTGACCATATGCAGTTTTGACAAAGATGTGAAATAATTGGAACTCTCAACCACTGCTGGTGGGAATGTAAACAGATATAACCCATTTGGAAAACTCATTTGGCATTTATCTAAACATTTAAAAATAAATCTACAGTTTAAGCCAGCCATTCTACTCCTTGGTATTTACCCAAGGGAAGGCATGTATCCATATAAAAACATGTATAGGAATGTTCGCAGAAGGTTGATGCACCCTTATGTGTAATGATCCTAAACTGACCAAAACTCATTTGACCATCAACAGCCATATGGATAAAATAATTGTTATATATTCACAATATTCTATTATAATATTTTATTATAAAATAATATATAAATAATTATATAATTATTATATATAATGATCATTATTAAAGAATTATAAGTGTTATAAATATATAATAATTATATATCTGTATTATTATACTATATAGATAACATTATTTATATAATGAACTATTATTCAACACTGTAAAGCAAAGAGCTATTAATATATGTGACAACACGGTTGAATCTCAAAACAAATGGGGCGCCTGGGTGGCGCAGTCGGTTAAGCGTCCGACTTCAGCCAGGTCATGATCTCGCGGTCCGTGAGTTCGAGCCCCGCATCAGGCTCTGGGCTGATGGCTCAGAGCCTGGAGCCTGTTTCCGATTCTGTGTCTCCCTCTCTCTCTGCCCCTCCCCCGTTCATGCTCTGTCTCTCTCTGTCCCAAAAATAAATAAACCTTGAAAAAAAAAAATTAAAAAAAAAAAAAAAACAAAAAAACAAATGGACACAGTAAAAGCAGACATACAAAAAGTACAACTGTATGATTCCATGTATGGAAAACTCTAGAAAATTTAAACTAAAATATAGGGACAGAAAAAAAGATGACTGGATACCTAGGGACTTAGGGATGGGGATGGGATAAAAGATGTTAGAAGAGGAATTATAAAGGGATACAGGAAAGTGTGGAGGGCTAACATATATGTTCATTGTCTTTATTATGACAATTACTTTACAAGCATCTAAATACAGTAAAACGTATCAAGTTGCAGACTTTAAATGTGTATACAGACAATTATACCTCCATAAAGCCAAAAAACATTTGGGAAAGTGCTTGCCTTTAGGAAAGAGGGAGCAATCTATGATAGGAAAGGGCTCCTGAGATGCAAGAACATTCTATTTCTTGACTCAGGTATAAATGACACAGGCATTCTTTTTATTACCCTTCATTCAGCTGAATATAACGTTATTTTATGTTTTTGCACTATTCCTTAAATTTCACAATTTCATAAGCGTAAAAATTAATATATACATTATACTGGGAAACTATAATTTCTAAAAAATAATAATTATCCTTAAGACTCATGAATTTGATTATTATTCTTTAATGACAACCTTAATCATTACCTAGTAATTATTTTATAATGATTTCTCGATAATTTTATAATTCCTTAATAACAGCCCATCTGGGCCTTAACACTAGTATGCATATCCCCCATGTGAGTTTATAAATCATGTGTAGTTTAAGCTTCTTTTGGAAATTGAAATTGGTTTTTATTTCACATTCCAATGCGAACTGCTTTT
Organism: Puma concolor; assembly: GCF_028749965.1. NCBI lineage: Eukaryota > Metazoa > Chordata > Mammalia > Carnivora > Felidae > Puma > Puma concolor. The sequence goes on from NC_141680.1 coordinate 53,903,550, forward strand.
AAAAGATAAACCAGAAAGCTACAATTAAATCCTATCTCTCTGAGCCTCGTTGGTGGGCCATGCATCATGGAAATGTGTGCTCATTTTTCCGGTGGTGCTGCTAAGTTTATGGCAACATTTGAAAAGTGGCAGTTGGGAATAGTGCACTATTTTATTTTATGTTATTTTTATGGCTTTACCATATTCTGTAGCTATTAGGTAGAGTGGCTTTCTCATCCCCTGGGGTACAATATTATATTTATTGTACGCATTTATCTTGTCTCTGGTGGTTCATTTTTCTTTTCCATCCATGGTGAATTTCCTTTTTGCCTTCCACATTACATCTAGGAGCCCTTCCATTCAATTGCTCAAAAGGCATTATCATGGGGTGAAGTCTATATGAAGAGTCTGGGATGAAGTGTTTGTATCTCTAAATGACTCCAAGAAAATATTCTCAGTAGTCAAGGAGAATGATTATAATCTGTATCCCATAGAAAGAGAGGAATGGTACAGAATTTAGAAGGGAAAAAAAATCTTATAAAATAGTAGTGTCCATAGTGCAAAATGAGAAATATACCCTAATGTTAGGAAGGAAAAACATAACAGGTTAAAGAAAGAAACCTTTGAAGCAATGATGGGGGATTGTTTTCTCAGTGACGGTCCTGGTCTGAGGCACTAGAGACTATCATTTTTCTCTTGAATAGGCTCTGGATCTTATGGATACATGATTGTTTCCATTTTAAAGTATGGGAGTTAAGCCAAAGAGTCTTAATGCTAAATCTGAGACAACAGAGAGAATCAGGTTCAAAGTGGAGGTTTGGATTTTTGTCCTGTGTATTTGGTACACACATTAAGAACATCAGCCATAATAAAACACAATGTATTGTGGCCTAAAGAGAGAGAACACACAAATCTGTATACAAGAGGGGGGTCCCATAAGAAACGGTTCCCAACTAGCATGGATACTTCAGATGGTAACATTTCCCATTTGCACTAATCATATATTCGTAAACTCAGAAAAGCGAGTTCCAATAAATTGTTTGCTGTGGTGAACTTACTCTTTTCCTCCATTACCTTTCTTTTATGCATGCTTTTCATTTTTCCATGGTACAATCATCTTTGACTTCTCTTTTTCTGTCCCACATTTTAAAAATAATTAAATAGAATGTCTGTTTCAGGCTTTCAGATGACTTACCATTTAAAAGATCTATGTGAAGCAAAATGATCAGGCAAACCAATTTATATGTCTTTGGCAACATGGGTTTCAAAGAAACTTTTCATTTACCCAATAAAATAATTCACCTCTTTCGTTTATGAGGGAACACATTTCACTTAAAGGATTCCCAGGCGTCCCTCTGCAATTAGCCTGATTCTAATTTTTTCCAGATGTAATATCTTAGTTGGCGGGGGGGGGGGGGGGGGGTAATGGTTAGATAGGCTGTACCAATTTCCATATGGCATGATACTATACATAGAAAACCCTATAGACTCCGTACAAAATTATTAGAAGTAAGAAATGAATTCAGTAAAGGTGCAGGCTGCAAAATGAATACCCAGAGAGCAGTCGTGCTTCTATATACTGAGAGAAATTAAGAAAACAATTCCATTCCCAATTGCACCACAAAGGATAAAAATACCTAGGAATAGACTTAACCAAGGAGGTTAAAGACTTGTACTCTTAAAACCATAAAACACTGATGGAAGAAACCGAAAACAACACAAATGGAAAGATATCCTATGCTCGTGAAATGGAGAATTAATATTGTCAAGATGTCCGTACCATCCAATGCAATCTACAGTTTAGATTAAAATACCAATAGCATTTTTTTCACAGAACTAGAGCAAACAATACTAAAATTTGTATGGAACCACAAAAGACCACCATTAGCCAAAGCAATCTTGAGAAAGAGGAACAAAGCTGGAGTTATCACAATGCCAGGCTTCAAGATACACTATAAAGCCATGGTAACCAAAACAGTATGGTACTGGAGCAAAAATACACATGAATTTATTGCTTTAAATTCAAATGGACAATAGACATGTCGATGAACATTTCCGAGCAACATGAATTATGGAGGCAAGTGTACTTTCATTCTTATTTGAATCATTAAAAAGACAAATCAGTTATGTTTGTTGAGGGTGATGTCTGATACCAACTAACTTCTTATTATCAAATTGGGGAGGGGAGTTGATATTTCTTTGTGATAATCCGAGAGGTATTTATAGTCTCTGGGTAATTTTCACTATTTTCATTTTTTGAAAACCATATAATATAGGCTCTAAAATTCATTAAACTATATTAATTTAGATATACATAGCTCTTCTTACTGAAGTTTGCTCAGTACAATGCAGATTTAGATATAAATGATCCCTTTGCCCCATTTTCTACTTCAAAATTCAAGCACACAACATAATTTTTCATCAGGTTTATGCAAAGGCCCAAACTGTCCATTCAGTTAATGGGTTAAATATTTCTATGCAAAAAATCTTGCTGGAATAACACAGTCCTCTCGTTCCATTTCAAAAATAAAAGTAATTCCACTGTTTGGAAAATGTCTTCTGGAGACTGTTAGGTCCCCCCACCCACAACTATGATTTGTTAACAATGCTACCAATTTGGCAACAGTTTTCATCTTTTCTGGGGAATGAGGGAATGGGGAAAGCATAAATTGTTTCTACATTACACTATTTTTATTATTTTAATAAAATGAGACTAACCTTTCTTCTATCAGCAGTTGAAGGTACCAGTGTGTGTGGAGGGGGGCGAGAAGGTAACACCCATGAATCTCCAGAGGAAATCCACCTGTAAGCAAAGAATTTTGATGACTTCCTATATTAGTCTTCAGGGAGGCCCTAGATAGGGCATAATCATAATGGAATCATATGGGACAGTAGATATATCTAATCGGTTTACTAAAGTCCTAGCTACATTATTTTAAACCCTTAAAACATCACAGGAAAGGTCAGCCTTAATATCTCAATTTCATGGATGAACAAACCAAGGTTCAGAGAGGTGACATAGCTGTTAAAAGACAGAGCTGGGCTATGCTTCCAGGTCTGTCTGACCCCATAGCACATCCTTTGCCCATTATATTATTCTTATTGCTTCTCACTTTGAAAGCAATATAAAGAAGCTATTTTAAGAGTGGGTGAAGAGGTCACTGGACCTGAGCCTTCCTGTATATTAAGGTACAAAAAAGTAAACAGAATAATAGCAACCAAATAATAGACCCCTTAGAGTCAGCATCGCAAGAAAGAAGCATCCTAAGTGGGACCCAGAGGAATGACTTCAGCTTTCTCAGAGTCATTTCATGAATGTTCTTTTTACACTGAGATTCTCTTAACTTTTTAAGGAAAGTAAGTACAATCATGATGGTGAGGATATTGAAACTTTACATTTCTATCCAAAATCCAATGAAAGACTTTGAAGTCAGCACTGTTGCATAAGAAACTGTGTGATGGTTGAAAGAAACATACATCTACAAGTCTTTTCCAGTGATATAGATACTGAAACATGAGGGGTGCCTGGGTGGCTCAGTCGGTTAAGCGTCTGACTTCGGCTCAGGTCATGATCTCTCAATTCGTGAGTTTAAGCCTCTTGTTGGGCTCTGTGCTGATAACTCAAAGCCTGGAGCCTGCTTCAGATTCTGTGTCTCCCTCTCTCTCTCTCTCTCTCTGCTCCTTCTGTCTCTCTCTCTCTCTCTGTCTCTCTCAAAAATAAACATTAATTTTTTTTAAATACTGTAACATGAAATAGGTAAAATTCAAAAGACTTGCATGGTGTCATTTGTGCCAAATAAAGTATCAAAACACGGAATTTCATTTTTTGACTTATTTCTTTAAAAAAAATCATCTCTCGTTGCAAAGCTGACATGGTTTTATGGGATCATGGTATCATGACTTTATTAAGCACAACCCAAGAAAATGATGCACAGTAGGGCAGTCAAATCCACAAAATGTTTATCTATGAGAGAGCGTGTCTTGAACCTTGTCTAGCCTTTGTTTTAATGTTGGCATTTTCTTAAGGATCTTAATTTTTTTTAAGCCATGTTTTATCCCGTGCCAGATAGCAGGACTGCTGTTATCGTATTCAGTTCTCTTTTCATAATTTCAGGAAAAAAAAGGAAAATAAAAAGGTTAACTAATTTCTGATGTCTCTCAAATGATTGACACGGTCCAAGAGACAAAGAAAATATACTTTTTCCAATTTTAAAGACATGATATGGGATTTCAGACTCAGATGTGCCTGTGGAGTGCTTTCCAATGGTGGGCCTTGCTCTTAGATTGTCCTTTTTCCATTCACCATTCCAGGATTTTTTTTTCCCAAAAATTTCCTGTGGGGTCCGAATGGTAGCCAGCATTCTGTCGTTCGGCTGATGAACCTGTACATTTCCAATCCAACACTTCTCTTTAGAAAAGAAATACAGAAAGCATGTTGCAATTAATGGTAATGGGGGTATCCTACAATGTTCCAAATGCTGGAAACTTGCCTGCTCTTCCCTTTCTACTCCTTGGTGGAAAGAAAAACAACCAAAGCCCAAGGAAAAGAGGCCCCGCAAGCAGAAGTTGAAGCTGATGGCAGACTGCTTCCCAAAGTTCATCACTGGGTGTCCCAGGGATCCCATTGTGTTTTGATGCCGTTTAAGTATATTTGTTCGTAGCGACAAAGGCTTTCAAAAGTGCGACAGTTCTGCAAAGCAAATGTCCCTACAGCCCAACGGCCACTTTCTCTTTCTCAGCGAGGCTCTGCACAAGTCTGCCTCTTCCCCCTGTCACTCGTTCAGCGGTGTCTGTGTTTTCAGCTGCCCTCAGTGCCTGCATGTCCCTGCTTCCCCTGCTTCCGCAGGGTTTTCCTGTCCCTCTTCCTCTGTCTTTTCTTAGAATTTCTAAGAGTTTAGGGTCATCGCTGCCCACAGCTTGTGAACTCAAAATAGCAATAGCCCTGGCCCAGCGACTTACTTGTCTGTCCCGAAGCCCGAGCAGGTTCATGCAACCACAGACTGCCTGCAGGCTCCCCTGGTTCTTCCTTTATCAGTGTCGGGGAGGCTCCTTGTGTCCAGTGAGTCTGGGGGAAAAGTGACAGCAGCCTTCACTGAGCCTGAATTTACAACGTGCCTAACATGAGTCGAATGCTGTGTGAGGACATGTCTCTCACTCGTGTGTATGTAGCATGTTATATCACATTGTCCTTACCCTCGAGGTAAGTAGCAATTCACAGCAGATAATTATTAAATAATAATAACGATAAAGGAGGAGGTGAGGGACGAGGAAAAGGGAGAGAGGAATTCTAATAGCTGGATTCTAATCCTAGAGCCCTGTTTACGAAAAAAATATTCCCAACTCTGGGATAATCAAGGAGGTCTTCCTTCACTAGGTGAAACTCCAAGACCTCAAAGAGAGGGTGGGATTTTTCCGAGGCGATGAAGAATAGAAATCATATTGATCCCACAACTCATTTATCCGCTTTTTTCTCTATGATTTTTTAAAACTTATTTATGTATTTTTGACATGTATTCAGTCCGCAAGCATTTACTGAGTACGTCCTACACGCCAGATAGTTTGCTAAGGCCTCACGCAGACACAAAGCCGAGCAAACAAAGTCCCCACCCTAGAGAACAGCAACGACAAAACCAGTTGAGAATGCACCAGAGAAAGGGCCATCAAAGTCATAGATGTTGGATTCAAGGGAGTGCAAGGGTGTCTTGGGTGCCACGGGGAAAAGAAGGAGAGAGATAGCAAAGTACTTGCAGAGAAGGTAGTAGCGAACATTTGAAATGAGAGGGGCAACGTGACCAAAACTATGTTTATTTTAAATAGAAATTAAAGAACCAAAGCCAGAAGGCAGGCCTCAAGAAGAACCGAAGATAAGGAGAAAATCCTCCGAAATGTTATTTTGGAGTCAGCAACAGTATCCTGCTGAATGTGGGAAATGCCTCCTAGCGTCAGATATTCAGAGATTTAATGTTTGAAGGTAATGCAGGGGCACCTAGGTGGCTCAGTCGATTGAGTTCCTGGCTTTTGATGTTGGCTCAGGCCATGATCTCCCAGTTCACGGGTTCGAGCCCCGCATTGGGCTCTGGGCTGACAGTCAGGAGTCTGCTTGGGATTCTCTCTCTCTCTCTCTCTCTCTCTCTCTCCCTCTCTCTCTGCCCCTCCGACTCTCTCTTTCTTTCTCTCTCTCTTTCTCAAAATAAATAAGTAAACTTTTTTTTTTTAAAGAAGGTAATTTAAATAGCATATATTCCTGTCCATTCTAATTAGTAGAAGGGTCCTAAGCCACAGCTCCCTTCAAAGTTGGCCACTTACATTTACCAGCTGATGAAACCATCCCGGCCGTATGACGATTACCATCATCCCCTTCCTACGAAAGAGGAAACCGAGGCAGAGCATCCTTAAGCAGCTTGTCTTAAAGACGCACCGGCTTCCAGGCCAAAATGGGGGATCCCAGGGCAGGTTCCTGAACGCAGAACTGTCCCGCTACCGTTTCTCAGCCTTGAATCCCGAGAAGGGAGGAGAAGAAGACAAGGACACAAAGCGTCGCTTCCCAGACAGGCCGCGTCCAGGGAAGGCCAGGAGAGACAGAAGGCAGGGGCAGGCCACTCCACATGGGCAGGTGGCACTTTGAAGAAGCAAGGGGACTGAACCCACGAGCCTTGTCTCGGCTGCTGCCAACCCAGCAGAACGCCACAGCCATCGCCACAGTCCTCAGCGTTTACACGGAGGCCTTCGAGGCGTTCAGTCCCGTGTTCCGTGTCTCTCAAGCCTGCGTTCTTGAAGGTGGATCCCACCAGGGATGCAGGGGGCGGAACAGACCTTGTGCATTTCAAGAACAGGGAGGGGAGAGGAACCTCTGTCTGTTTGTCCCCGGCCGGCCGGGTCAGCTCCCGGGTCACCCGAAGGTCACGTCCTCTCCATGACCTCCTTCAGCACTCCTGGTGACTGACTGGCTCTGAGAATCGTTTGTGCACCCCTCTGGGGGCGCACCCCTCTTCCACGGTGTGTCCCGGGAAGTCAGCAAGGGCTTTTGTGAACACGGAGGTGGCCGGTCTGGTGGCAGGAGCCACAGCCACATTAGAGGCACAGGCAAAAGAAAACACAGGTAAAGAGAATGACTCCCAAAATAAGGACCAGTTTGGGGGCACCTGGGGGGGTTCAGTCGGTGAAGCGTCTGACTCCTGATTTCGGCTCGGGTCATGATCTCAGGGTTTGTGAGTTTGGGCCCTCTCTCAGGCTCTGTGCTGATGGTGAGGAGCCTGCTTCGGGTTCTGTCTCCCTCTCTCTACCTCTCCCTTGCTTTCTCTCTCTCTCTCTCAAGATAAACAAAAATAATCTTTAAAAATTAAAAAAAAAATGTACCAGTTTTGGTTTGTTTTTTTTTTTCCCCTCCAAGGGCCCCATAATCCAAACTCCTGATTTCTTAAGTCTCCAAGGCTGGGGGTCAGATCCCTCAGGGCATTAACTCGTGACCTCCTGTGATTTAATAAAGGTGATACATTAGCAAACTCACAGGTATGAACAAACAGCACTGCTTGGATGCTGGCGGAGGTGACTCTTTGAGAGGCAGTAATGTCGGATCTATTCTATTTTGGAGGGCAGATTTTCCCATTAGAGATATTTCAGTGTTCGATAAGGACAGGCTTTGTCAGCTATTATTTAAGACTTGCTGGAGGGCACCTGAGCAGCTCAGTCGGTTAAGCATCTGACTTCAGCTCAGGTCATGATCTCAAGGATCATGGGTTTGAGCCCCTGTCAGGCTCTGTGCTGACAGCCCAGAGCCTGGAGCCTGCTTCAGATTCTGTGCCTCCCTTTCTCTCTGTCCCTCCCCTGCTCACACTCTGTCTCTGTCTCTCTCTCTCTCAAAAATAAATAAACATTAAAAAAAATTTTTTTAAAGAAGCTTGTTGGGTGAATTTAGTACAGTGCTATATCATCCACCAGGTCAATGGAGGGAAGGAAGACAGCAGCCAAATGACCTTAGCAGTGGAAAAGAGACTATGCCCACCTGGTCTCGAGGAGAGGGGGGCTGGCAGCTTTAGGACCGTGACCTGGTTGTACACACCACGCATGTTGGCTGGGGGAGACAGCACTGTCAGGCACGAGGAGATGGACCGGGGGCCGGATATGGAGTCCAGGATGCCTCCTTTCTCCCCTCTTTCAATAGTGTATGTTGTAGTCTAGGTATAGAAGAGTAGACTTCAACAGGTCCAGCTTGAGCAGAACAATGGAATCCCAGTGAAGGCTGAGGGGCCCAAAGTAACTCCCCATTCCTTGCGGGAAGTCCCATCGCAAATTCCAAGAGATAATACCTTTCCCAGGTATGATGGGACTTCTCAGGAGCATGGTGTGTCGACCCATGGTGAGGGACAATCGTGGTTTCTTGTGACTTCCATACATTCATGGTATTGAGTGCATTAGCAAGGGTCCCCAGTCTGGTGTGTGGGGCACAGATCTTACCCTGGTGGCAGAGATAGGCAAATAGATGATGTTTAAAAGTTTAGCTGTGCCTGAAGAAGGCGCTCCCTTTTCTTTTGAATTTTCCCTAGAGACTTGAAATTAAGATTTGCCATTGCTTCCAAATATAACCTCTGTTAGACTACTATTTCCTTGAAAGACAAGAAATGCTCCAAACTATGAGTAAGGAGTTCAGTTTCGTATGATTTGCACACGTCTTGGAATCAACTGTTGATAAAATAACTTCTAATCTTCGAGACATAGGGAGCCTCCATGAGTGTACAAATGTCCCCCAAAACTCAAAACTGTGACTTGCATATAGTAAATCCTCATATACAAGGCTGTATCCTACTTATTAATTAATGAGGAGCCCAGTAAGATGTTAAAAGCAGTTCCAGTGAGAATCTGACCCACAGAAATGTATACTCTCTAATAGACAAAACTAATCTGCATTGCAGTGAGCAGGAAACATTTACACTTCTTCCAGTGTCCCACAACATAACTTCTACCCCTTCAAAGTTGTGATATCCCCAAACCAGCGACAAATCAGTGAAAGTTGCTCACCTGCTTCCAAAACCCTGGTAATTTTTCCTGACGTGAAATTCTTAACAATTGAGTTAGAGGAAGAAATCACAGGAAGAAACTAAGGCAAATAACAGAGCCATACAACAGCAAATACATTATTGGGAAGGAAAAATAAATATAATGAAAAAAGCTTTATTTAAAATATCGGTTTTAAACCATCGGGTACCGCAATATTAGGTTGTTACTGTTGTTGCTGTTGTTAAATCTGAGAGTCTCCTCTGCTGCCCGAGTAACCAGTAGCATCCTGTTCTATCTTCTTCTTCTTCTTTTTTTTTAATGTTTATTTATAATTTGTTTTTGAGAGAGAGAAAGAGTGCAAGCTGGTGAAAGGGGCAGAGGGAGAGAGAGAGAGAATGTCAAGCAGGGTCCATTCTGTCAATGCAGAGGCCCATGTGGGGCTCAATCCCATGAGCCTTGAGATCATGAACTGAGAAGAAATCCTGAGGCAGAGGCTTAACTGACTGAGACCCTCCCCAAGCACCCCTGTCCTGATTTATCTTTATCTCCCTTCTCGCTCCACCCAAACTAGACATTCTCAAGAAGTGAAGCTTCTCCCCTGGACCGATCCAAATTAAGAGGTTGGAAACACTGTAAAACTTCTGTTGCAGTTGGTGTAAAGCAAAAAGAAAGCAAATCTAGAAATTCTGAGGAAACGCAGCTGCCTGAGTTCTTTGAGCATAGTGGGAAGCTTCGTTTCTGTCATCAGAGTACAATGAAAATCCGAGTAACTGAGACAATTTCTGAGATTCTCGGCCATTTGAACCCGTGTAAACCTTTGATTTCCTGAAAAGGACTCCAATCATGCATCCAAAGACCTCACTTTATACCTTGTCAGAATGTCAGAATGATTTCCAAAGAAAGATTTCTATTTTCCTCCTGGTATATAGAAAACAAAATTAAAGACTTTTTCCTCCCCTTTTTTCGTTTCAACCCGGTAGGGTTTCAGGCTTGGAAAGCAATTACATTTATACTTTGCCATGTTTGATTGAAAGGTGAAACTTGAAATAGAGTTGACATTGATAGCACTTATAGTCTGCACAATGTAATTGTTATCCAGGTTCTGGAGGCAAGCACGGTCTGAGAATGGCCCTCCTATCATGCTTTTTAAAAGCTTGATTCTATTTCCTCTCGTTCACAAACTCCACACATAAACCCATCTAGAAAGTTTATCAACAACTTTTAATGTATAATTCACAGCATATCTTACTTTTAACTGCTTGGGTGGTTAAAAATAAGGTTGATTTGTTTCTCTCTACATTAGAAATCTATCTTTCAAAAAGGATTTTGTCTCCAAAAAATAAAAAACAAAAATAAAAGGATTTGTCTCATTTGAAATGGTGCTATACAGCTTATTTTGTTTGGAATTAGTGGCTTTTCTCCAGCGGAGTTAGATATTCTTTATCTTGCCATTCAGAAGGGATTATTAAACCAGCCCAACATTGGCTGGCTAAAATTCCACAAAATTATGCAATAAAAGTATATCACCTGAGTCAAAGGAAAATCACCAAGGGATTTAAAAAAGAAAAAAAGATAAAGAATTTTACATGGTGGTTGCATCTATACAGGAGGAGAGACAGAAGCGATGGTTGAGAAGGAGATGGGAGAGAAGGGAGACATCCTTCATTTTATACAAGCCTCACTTGGATACATGTTGCTTCTATACAATACTGATAAAATGAGATGAATAATAACTACATAAAAATATAGATTATGAAAATTAAGAAAATTTTGTAAAAAAAGGAATAAAATAAAATTAAGAAAATTTTGCAGATTTATGTGAATCGTCATGACAGACTTGTCATATTTGAGTGAGAAGTTCAAGGTGCAAATAAAAATATGTATGTTGTAATAATCCAACCATATGAAAACAAAAAGTATACACATTTACATTTCTCTATAAACTTTTATGCGAAACAGGGATCAAATTCTATTCAACGATGTCTCTACCATTTCCTCAGTTCATTGAATCCTTCTTTGTTTTTGTGTTGCTGCATAATTTAAAAAGTGGATACTGCTCCTCTTTATAAATCTAAAACTTGTAAGCTTTATTTTTAGTAGATGAAATTTTCCTTCCAACAAAAATTTTTTCAGCAGTTATAGGGGGTTAATCACTGTCCCGTCAAAATAAATGTTTCCTCAGAACTTTAGAATGTAATCTTATTTGAAAATAGGGTTAGGGCGTTTGGGTGTCTCAGTCAGTTAAATGTCTGACTTTGGCTCAGGTCATGATCTCATAGTTGTTGGGTTCGAGCCCCACTTCAGGCTCTGTGCTGACAGCTCAGAGCCTAGAGTCTGCTTCTGATTCTGTCTCCCTCTCTCTCTGCCCCTCCCCCACTCGTGCTCACTCTCTCTCCAAAATAAATAAACATTAAAAACTTTTTAAAAAAAGAAAAGAAAATAGGGTTTTGCAGATGTAATTAGGTTCACATGAGTCATACTAGATTAGATCTGGTCCTCAACCCAGTGACTAGTGTTCCTAGAAGAAGAAGAAAGGATACAGAGAGAAGATGGCCATGTGGAGACACAGGCAGAGAACAGAGGGATACAGCTACATGCCAAGGAAAGTCAAGAATTACCAAGAGCTACCAGAAGGTAGGAAGAGGCAAGAAGGATTCTTTCCTAGAACCATAGACATGCTGACGTCTTAATTTCAGACCTCTAGACTCTGAGGCTGTGAGTGAATAAATTGCTGTTGTTTTAAGCCTCCATGTTTATGGTACTTTGTTTTGGCAATGTCAGGAAACTAATACAGAAGTGGAATCATCATCATTATCATCATCATCTCTACAAGAGAGGAGTTTCCCCGGACTCCAGATTTGGTCTGGTAGACTGGAGGTAACTCCAAAGGGCCCTCGTGATTTCCCAGGAAACTACTGCCCAGAAATGAGGGGAAACAGGGCCCTTGAGGTATCATTCTTTACTTTCAGCACATCAGATACCACTTCTACAAAACTTTAACCAAATACTTTAAAGGAAAAATAACCCTATTTTTACTTACAAAGGTAGAGTGCTATGTTTCTCAAACCCTGTTTTGCTGAACAGCGGTTCCAGAAGATATTAATGGGAGGAGAATGAAAATAAAAAGGGAAAAATGAACGATTTCAGGATCCAAAAACTTGGAAAACATTTCATGATAAAGACTTCTCTTCGAGATCCTTACGCACATTGAGAATTTGAAAAGTTTTGAGGAAACGCTCGTTTATCTTTGGTGAACATCAATTCTATACTTTTAGAAAAATATGGAATGGAATTTGGGTAAGCCTGAGGAGAATGGAAATTAGGCTGGCCCCAAGAAGATTAGATCCTAGCCCGGTTACATAGGACCATGCAGCCTGATGGTACACGCAATCTCCATTTTCTCCTCTGAAGACAGGAAGTATTACCTGACCTGTCAATGCCACAAGGTTGTCAGAAGGATCAGCCACCATAGTTCCATTGCTTTATTTTATGCTTGTATCCCTTACAATACTTCATATCTGGGATGATGATAAGACCTATATTACGTATCTAAAAAGGCAGATACAAAATAACCAATACATGTAAAAGCATCTTGGAAAATAAAATAAAATATTGTGTAGGTAAGAGGGGCACCTGGGTGGTTCAGTCGGTTGAGTGTCTGACTTCGGCTCAGGTCATGATCTTACCACTCATGATTTTGAGCTCGTGAGTCAGGCTCTGTGCTGACAGTTCGGAGCCTGAAGCCTGCTTCAGATGCTGTGTCTCCCTCTCTCTCTCTCTCTCTCTCTCTCTCTCTCTCTCTCTCTCTGCCCCTCTCCTACTTGCTCTGTCTCTCTCTCAGAAATAAGTAAAAACATTTAAAAAATTAAAAAATATATGGATAGGTAAGGGATGGAATTTACTACTTGATTTACTTGATTTTTCTAATTTATTGATACTCTCTTATGGAGTTAAAAGCTTTTTAATTGATGGCCCATGCAAACTAGAAAAAATAATCAGTCTACACCTCCATTCCAAATCTGTCCAAACTTGATGCCATTTCTGAGGTTAGCACTTTCACCTTGCCAGTAATGTTTATAGAAGTAGAGACAGTGATGGTACACTTTTTTTATTATGTTTTATTTTTTATTGTCAGCCATCCTTCAAAGCATAGAAAAAAGGAAGTATCTTCATGGTGTTGCCATTCACATCTCCATATTACTTTTGCGCTCTGTATTTCATCAAGATGTATAACAGACTATTTATTTCAGATTAGGAATAATGGCAGCATGCTTGTGTGTGAGGCATATTAATTTCACTGGAAAATGAAATATATAATATAATATAATGTAATATAATGTAATATAATATAATATAAATATTATATTCTACCGGAACTATTTGTTTTGCTGTGTCACATTGTCTGGCAAATAGAATCATACCAAAAGCCTCCAATTGGTCTATAAAGAGAGATTCTTCATGACGTTTTCAACTACACATTAAAACCAAACGAAAAAGCTACCTTTTCCAGGAAATATTGGACTCCTAGCAAGTGGTCTGTAATTAAAACAAAGTGAATATTACTAAGGTTTGACCGACCAACCAAGTCTCAAACAGATTACACACACACACACACACACACACACACACACACACGACCAGACATGTGCATTTCTAACTAATTGATTTAAAAGAACTGTTTGTTGCTTAACAATTTTTTTTCCAAGTCAAAGATAAGTCTCTACTAATTCTGAAAATATGAAGATATGAGCTAAACCACACATACACATATACACACTACACACATCTATTTAAAAGACTAAGCCATGTTTTTCAGAAGAAAAGATTTTTACATTTAAAAGGAAGGAGGGGGGCACCAGGTTAGCTCAATGGGTTAAGCGTCGAACTTCAGCTCAGGTCATGATCTCACTCCATGAGTTCGAGACCTGCATCGGACTCTGACCTGTCAGCACTGCTTCGGATTCTGTGTCTCCTTCTCTCTCTGCCCCTCTTCTGCTCTCTCTCTCTCTCAATGTCAAATAAATAAACATAAAAAAATAAATAAAAGGAAGGATCAGTTGCCTACATAATTCTAGTATATGTGCTGCCGAAGCGAGCACGTTGTTGCCTACGTAATTCTAATATTCCATTTAATTTTTAATTCTGTGTCTTACTTTGTTCATTTATAAGTAAACTTTTAACAAAAAATGTACTATTTACCGCAGTCCTATACAGACCAGACTTTCACACACACAAAAACAACACTATCCAGCTTCTAATGCTCTTTTTCATAATATATGCCGAGAATGACTTATTACTTGTCACTTAAAAAAACACACATTTCCTCTAATGTTGGGCATTTCATAAAACCGTCTCTATAACATACTGCATGCCCATATGTGGACAATGTGTAAAATAGACTTTGGATATTTTGCCATAGTTTGTAGTATATGTGTTGGTCCCTGCCAACTTTCCATTCTCTTTACCAAAGAAGTTGCCTAAATTGTTAATGCAGAATATTTTAAACATAGAATGTCATCCAAACCTATTTTTCCCTAATATACTTTTTAAAGGGGAAAAGGTCAGAATATTCCAATCAATTGACGCACTCGATCTAATTTATGCACCGAGGAGCTTAAAACTGCGTCATTTGACCATTTTCCATTTGTTGCTAGTGAAATTAGTGATGGGTTTCTTACTGACTTTATAATCCAAATTATAAGGAAAGAGAGAAAATAGACTATGGAAGACCCATAGCCGTTGCAGTGTTTTGTTTCTGAGGGGCCAGTTGCGGGCACCTGGAAACTGAATTGGAAAGACTTTCAGGGAAAACACAGTCAAATCATTAACCCTTTCCATCTTGTAAGAATAAAGAGTGAGCTGAGACTGGTAACCTAGAACTATTTTAAGGAATAGAGACTGCTTTTTGAGGACATAGCTAATGCCATCTTTCCAGAGTAGAATATTGGCCTTGCGGAAATGATGGGCAAAATGCTAAAAACGGATTTTCACCACTCACTGTTATTCCAAATGAGATGCTACGTTTCCAAAGAGTCTTCCATGGAAAGAAAAAGTAAGTTAGTGAAAATAAGAATTTCCATGGGTTTGTGAAAGAACAACATATTCTTGCCAGTAGGACTAGTAAAACTCCCCCTCCTCAAAAAAATAAATAAATAAAAGAATAACAATAATTTTTAAAAAGATGAAAAAAAATTTTTTTAATTTAATGTTTATTTATTTTTGAGAGAGAGACAGAGAGTGAGCGGGGGAGGGGCAGAGAGAGGGAGACACAGAACCCGAAGCAGGCTCCAGGCTCTGAGCTGTCAGCACAGAGCCCCACGTGGGGCTCGAACTCACAAACCCTGAGATCATGACCTGAGCCGAAGTCGGACGTTTAACCAACTGAGCCACACAGGTGCCACAAAAGATGAAAAATTCTTAAAACAACGTTTAAAAAGGAAAACAACTGACACCAAACCCCCGGAAAACTAGGATACCAGGCTTAGTTCTGTCTGACAAATCTAAACAAATCCAGGCCTTTGTAAAGAGGCGTTTAAGGTTTTGTGTTGGTTTATCTGGTCTTTGCTTGTTTGTTTTGTTCCTGTTTTGTATCTGTTGCTTACCATACAACTAACATTGACAAACTTTGAAAACAGCTCATCCCTTTCACACAAATGGAGTATGCAGTCATTTCAATTTTTTAAATTTTGTTTAATGTTTATTTATTTTTGTGAGAGAGAGAGAGAGAGAAGGAGAGCAAATGGGGGAAGGGCAGAGAGAGAGGGAGACACAGAATCTGAAGCAGGTTCCAGGCTCTGAGCTGTCAGCACAGAGCCCTACGGGGAAGGGGTGGGCAGGGCTTGAACTCATGAACTGTGGATCATGACCTGAGCCGAAGTCAGATGCTTAACCAACTGAGCCACCCAGGTACCCCAGTAATTTTCAAATCAAAGTGTATGGGTGCTGCCTAGTCTAAGAAACCCAAGGAACATGGATTCATACATTTGCACTGCTGCCCTGAATTCCTGTTGGTCATTTATCACTGTGAATGGCAGAAGAGCATTTAATTACAGGTCAGTAGAAAGGCATGAGTTATAATTCCATCTCCTTTTACTCAGTTTTTAATAGGCCAGTGACTTTTATTAGGTACCTGAGTAACATCGGGAGAGACAGCTTTCCTGTGGATTCCTTATCCTGTAGCCTACTGAGTGGGACTGCTGGTCTCAGCCATTCCCTCCCGTTTCAGTTTTTGATCTAAGATGCCCTCTCCGAGATGAGAATAACCTCTATAATGAAGCAGGGATTAAGTTCTTGCTTCTTTACACCACATCTACTCAGTTCTAATTTCCAAATTGTGTGTCTTTCTAAAGACTTCAGGTTCCATCAAGATAGGCACTTGAGAGGTGACATAACTCGGGATTTAAGGATATCAAGTAAGGAATCCTCTTACTAAGGTTTGAGTTCCTGTTTCTGTTATTGATAGATAACAGATATTAATAGATAACTATTGATAGATAGTTCTGAGATTGATAGATAGATAGAGACATAGACAGACAGACAGACAGACATATATTACATATGTCTGTATTTATACATAAAATTCTGCTATGGTTCGTATACTTATTTGCCCTTAGTAAGTTACTCCGTCTTCCACTTCTCTGAATCTTCATGTTCCCATTGTAAACTTGGGAGTGATCATCTCATAAAGTTAGGCTCAGGAATAATGTGTTAACATATGCAAAGTACTCAAGGAAGTGCCTGGGAGAAGATAAGGTGCCACATAAGTGTTTGCTATTATAATCCTTCCCTTTTAATTACAGAGCTCGAGGAAGATGTTGAGGGTAAACATTTATATTTAACACTGTTCCTAAAGTATTAAGCAATTTATTAGAACTTAACATTACCAAAGGTTACAAATAAAATGATGTTAATAAGATTATCATAATTTGCAAACGATAGGGTTGTCTATTTTGAAAACCCAAGAGGCATAAATGTTCCACTATTACAAACACTAACACATTTCAAAAAAAGCCATAGCTTTCCTGCAGAATAATAGTAAATGTTCAGGAAAATAATGGTGAAAAAGTCTCATTCACAATGGAAGCAAGGTATAAAATACCTAGGAATAAGTGTAACAAAAGTTCATTGAACAAATGAAAAAAAAATCTATTGAGAAACAAGGTAGAAAACTTAATAAATAAATGAAAAGGCATACTCTAATCATAGGTGGAAGACATATTATCAAGGTGGCGGTAGTCTATATTTTAATATACATCAGGGTAATACCACTTAATAACCTCACCTACTTAAGATACATGAATTTTATTATATGTAAATTATGCCTTAAAAAAAAATCTCCCCATGTGTTTTCTTTTTTTTCCCCATGTGGTTTCAAACGGACAAAATGATCCTGAAATTCACCTACAAAAATAAATATTTTAAAAAATACAACAGAGAAATAATTTGAGATTGATTGTCCTCTTGAATAATACACTAATGTACATTTGGAACCCAAAGGGATATTCAGTTTAATGGAAAAGAATGGGTAGTTCAGTCATGAACTACCAATATAGATCCAATATGGTGGCAAGCCCCCAAGATAGCCCCCATATACCTCTTGTCTCCTGGTACTCACTCATGCCCTTATTTTTTCTTTCAAACATTGAGCAGTGCTGACCTGTACAAAAATAGGGTATTGTAGAAATGAGTATGTGTGGCTTTTGATGTAAGGCTAGGAAAGACATTGTGGCTTTTGTCTTATTGCCTTTTGCATGTCTTGCTTTGGGAGAAGCTAACTACTATGTTCTGAGGCTATCCAAGAAACCCCAAAGAAGAAGTCCATATGGCAAAGAACTGAGGCCTCCTGAGAACAGTCAGAAGCATCTCGTAAGCAATTTATGTGAGCCATCTAGGAAGTCAATCTTCCAACCTCGGTCAAGCCTTGATATGACTACAGCTCTGGTAACACACTGACTGTAACCTCAAGCCAGAACCACCCAGTTAGCTGCACTCAAATTCTTGAACAACAGACAACTCTAGGATAGCAAAGATTTATTGTTGTTTTAAGCCGCTAAACTTTGAAGTAATATAATAATAATAAGTAATAAGTTTATCATGAAGTAATAGGTATATACCCAGATATATAAGGATAAATGATCATATGGATCGCTCTTTGAGGGGAATAGAGAAGCTATCCAATAATCAGATCTTATGAAAGACTAACATACTGAATACAGATATAAATCTTGAGATGAAATATGAAACCATCACAGTACTTAAAAGTAATACATTAGAATGCACAATCCTGGATTTGAGGACTTTCATAAGCATTACATTCAAAACAGATCTCAAAAAGAAATATATTAATAGATACATAATCATAAAATATAAACTATAATGCATTAAATGGTACATAATCAAAATGAGAAGGGAAACATACATTTATCTGGCAGATAGGTCAGTCATATATACATATAAACGTAAATTCAAACATTCAAAAGATAACATATATAATGTAACATTAAATGAAAAAGCTAACACATCAAGACCAATTGGGGTTTATCCCAAGAATAAGTGGATGATTTGCATCAGGAAACGTGATTTTGAAATTATGATCTCAAACTAAGAATAGAAACTGTCGTCTTAAATTGGCTAAAAAACATAACAAATCAGTAAGTACAGAGCTTACTACTAAAACATTACAAATGTTTCTATTTTAATGCACAACAAAATAAGTATGTATAACATTAGTGTGTGTATGTAGCATTCTAGTCAGAGTTCCAACTTAGACCCCTAAAGAAACCAAAAACAACATAAAAGAGTGTAAACATGAAAGGCAAAAAAATAAATCTGCCACACTAATAGATGCTGTCATTGCCTATAAAGAAAAAAAAACATGCAGGGAAATTATGAAAAGAGACTTAAGTATATTTCATTGTATATACAGTCAAATAGAGAAATCAATTGTCCTTCTATACACCTAAGATAAACAGAGAGGAAACTTACCAAAAGACATAACTCAGCAAAGCCACAGATAGGTTGGCACAGACACTACAGAAGCCCTTTACAGAGAACTTTGTAAAATTTATCAGTCAATTTTAAAATGGACCAAAACAAAAGAAGAACACTTCATGGCTGGAAAGTATCCATATTTTAACGATGTTTGTTCTATAGGCTTGACCTATAAATTCCATAAAATTCCACTCTACATATCAGTGGTATGTTGGTTTTTACAGTATGCTAAGGAGAATAAAATACATATTTGCATGTTGAAGAAAACAAACATGTGAATCATTTATTTGATGTCACACCGTTATTAGAAAAATAGCAAGCTCCCGAGAACATACACAGCATAAGGCTGTCACTTTAAAGAAGTATCAAAGGTCCAGTTTGGAAAACTGCTGTAACATTGCATGAGGTTTAGGAACAGAAATTATATTAGTGTGCTAGGGCTGCTGTAACAAAGTGCCACAGCCTAGATGGCTTAAACAACCGAAATGTAATTCTTCACAGTTCTGGAGGCCAGAAGCACAAGATTAGGGTGCTGGTAAGGATGTTTCCTCTGTGTCCTCACTCCTTGGTTCCTAGATGCTCTTCTTCTCCCTGTGTCTTCACGTGGTCTTGTCTCTGTGTGCACCTAAGTTTTAATTCCTTTCTCTTAGAAGGACACCAGTCCTTCAGGACAGCAGAGACCTAGTAATTGGCATTTGGGAGCCAACGCTTCATATATATTAAGGACTGAACGTTTACATCCCCCCAAAACTCATATGCTGGAATCTTAACCCCCACAGTGATGGTTTTAGGAGGCGGTGCCTTTGGAAAGCTATTAAACATGAGGGCGGAGCTCTCATGAGTGAGACTGGTGCCCTTACAAAAGAGATCCCAGAGAGGTCTTTCTCTTCACCATGTTAGAATCAGGGAGACAAAGGCATGGGGAGATTAAGTAGATAACCAGGGGATACAGGGGAAATCCTAGCAGCAGGCATTGCTTTCAGTAGCTGAATTTTTATTTTATTTATTTATTTATTTTAAGTTTTTACTTATTTATTTTGAGAGAGAGAGCACACACACGTGTGCACGCATGCGAGCGAACAGAAGCCAGAGAGGGGCAGAGAGAGAAGGAGAGGGAGAATCCCAAGCAGCACAGAGCCTGATGCAGGACTCGAACTCAAGAAGTGTGAGATCATGACCTAAACCAAAATCAGGAGTCAGATGTTTAACTGACTGAGCCACCCAGGCACCCCAAATAGCTGAAATTTTAAAAACACAGGACAGTCACATACTCCGTGTGAAAAACAGAATGCTAAGATCACCTCCTGATCCAAAGTTACCTGTTCCTATAAAGCATCAATCTCCTCTTAGCATTCAACATGTAATTTTCCAAAGGATTTAGGAAAATGATTGTCCAAAGGATGGGCTGAAAGGTTTGAGTTCTCATCCGTCTTTACAGTTCTCAGAATGATTGCTCAGTTCAAATGTTGGCCATCTATGTTTTGAGACTACTGTTTACGTATGGCAAACAAACATATGCCCACTTTTCCTAACACCAATTGTTTAAGCCAGCATATCATTTCATTTTATAAGTTGGGTGTTGTTAGCTAGTCCTGCAATGGACTTCCTGAATCACTGTAATAACATGACTCATGCCAGGGAGAGTGTATTTTATGGATGTGTTGGGAAATTTTAAAGTTATAAAAATCAATGATTGTTGAAATGAAGAGACACATTGATAAAAAGGAGGGCATGACTTGTGTTTGTTTTTTTTAAATACTCTGGTTGTAACAGATCACAAATGAAAATACCATTCTATCTTTTAAAATGCTAAATGAAAAAAAAAGCTAAATGAGGGAAGCCTGATGCTATTTTGGAAGTCATTCTGGAAGCGTAAATATATTGTAAAAATAAATTTAAACACATTTTATTTCTTGGGTCTATTTCTAATGTCATCTAATACAGACAGTGAAAATTGGACTCCCCTCAGGCCAAGAAACAGCATAAAATCTTTTAGAATTCTTCCGCATTTGAATGGAATCGATTACAATGAAGCTATCTGGGGAAGACATAAAAGTCAAAATTTGGTTAATGTCTGTTCAGATTGTTTTTCACTTTAATTAGGCTCTCTGTTTCCTGCTTCTAGGACACGCATCAACACTCTAAAATTCCAGGGAGAGACTATTCAGCAGAACGGTTGGCCTCTTCCACAAATGAAAAGACAGGTAATATTGTATAACACTGTTAGGTGAAATTTTCACCATCGATTTCCAGCTCAGAGAAGCTTAGGTGACAGTCCATTGGTCTGCATTTTCGCCCATGTTTTTACATGAGGGTCCGTCAGAAAGGTGTGGCCACTGGGAGTATTCGGGACAGAGATTAGTTACAGGGTCTCCTTTTCCTTTCCTCTTCCCTAGCTGCCAACTATTTCCTTCCCCCGGGATTCTATCAGTATTTTAGCAACAAACATGATGCTAAAGGCATGGTAGTGATTCCCCATTCTGGCTCATACTTTTCATTGCACTTTGCTCACCACTCAGTATTCTTAGGTGTTTATTCATTTGAACACTTACGACAACATGTCTTAAATATTATCATGGGCATTTTTCTTTCCAAGTGATTGAAGAGATGGGTTAACTGGTAAGAACAGAATACCCACTGTTTTCTGGGTATCTAGGCAGCTCTTTGTTTTTTGTTCTAAACAGCCAAGGTAGAAAAAAATCCTTACGTAGAGCCTGCTAATATTGATTTTAAAGGGAAGTGCTGTTTGGGGGCACGATGCCTGTTTACATCAGATGGAGACGGTGTTCATACAGGCACTTTTTTTTTTTTTCTTCTTCAAACTCTAAATACACTCTTGTCTGCGGGACACAAAGGCTTCATCATAAAAGCTTGGTTAGAACCGGACAATGGCACAGCTTTGCTTTTGTCTGACTGCATTCTAATCTGTTGACTTTTAAAATTGAATGAGAGACATTGTTTCCTGAGGGGAGAGGGGAGCCTTGAAAGCCACAGGGCACAATGAGGGACAGCATTACTCACCTTGGAGTCCCTGACTTCCAGGTGCCAGAGGCCTGATTATTCTTGTCACAGGTGAAGAGTTCAACTGGTAGGGACCCTGATTTCTGAAACTAAGAACAGATGAAGGTCAGGGCAGGAAAATCTTAAAGAGGAAGGAATAAATGAATTAGGAGGAAAAAAAAAGAAAATTGAAAGAATAAAATGAACAAGAAAAGCTTCCATTCAAACTGGAGGTGCCCATTAAAAAGGTGATAGCGATATAATCCAAGTAGTGGGTTGAATATTTGGTTCTAGCTTCTAAACCTCAGGCTCAGAGTTATTTTTGATGATAATGCAAACCTCACAGGGCCACTACTCTGGGGGGGGGGGGGGGTGGAGTGCTTTGGCATTTCATTAGACTGAAACTACTGTTGTGAAGAATATTTGGGAAGATAAAATGGAAGCTTCAAGTTGAAAGCCAGGCCCTAGTCGCATGTGAAACAGGTGATGGGTATTTTCAGAACCAAGCTCTCCAATGCTGAAGACTTCCTATTGGGGGATCCTCCCTTGGCTTGCCCCCCTCTTCCCACGAAGCCCCTAGGACAACTTTGAGGCCTTTTAGTTACACTTCCTAGTCTGAGTCTCTTTGCTGCCACCAGTGCTTACGTGAGAGATAGTCGATTCCTGTGACATCCGGTCTGTCCAACACATGTACCTTCAGACTTTACACCCGTCACTCTGTGCGTCCAGGTTATAAACCACCTACAGGCAACACATCTGATGTGTGGGAGATGTGCTGCTTCTTTCAATATTATATTATAGTCCTTGAGGTCTAGCCTTTCAAGGTAGAAATCTCAGACTCAGATAAGGTAAAGGAAATATTTAGGTATTTTGAGACAAAAAGCTCTTTGTTTGGGCACTCACACCAACTATTTAGGCAACTATCTATAGAAAAGAAATAAAGTCAAGTAGTTGACTGCTTTTCCAGAGCTAATGTTCCTGGATTAAAGCTCTGCCCCACAACTCTCTGGATGAGACACTCCAACCACGTTACTTACTTCATCTGCAAAATGGAAATAATTACAACTTCACGGATTATTGTGAGTCTAATAATTGAGATAATACAGATAAAATAGCGGGCAGATTTTTCCGGCCTGTGTTGAACATTCATTCTGGCATGTGGTAAGCTATTATTCTTTTCTGGTTGGGTGGTGTTTACCAAACTGTTGCTAAGAAGAAATGGGACTGAGATGGAGTAAACCATTGATAGGGTCATGGCAATGAGGATGACCAAACCAGGTATATCAGCAGGGCTCTGGCAGGACACTGAAAACACACTCGTTCAATTAACTCAGAAGGTTAATCGGAGAGAGTTCAATGGAGGGAGTATTTGCTGATGTAGGACAAGATTAACAGAATCATAAAGGGATGGTGAAGTGAGGGCCTAGAAGTGCCTACTGAGGCTCGCCAGTCCAGACTAGACCCTCTAAGCCTGGAGAGGAGAAAGAGAAAGTTGTGTTATTAGAACCCAGAGAGAAGTGTAGATGTTAATGAGGGGTCACCTTGTAGAAGCCATAGCTGTAAAGTGACAGCCCAGCAAGAGAATGGCAGACAGCTATATAACCACTCTGTTCATCTGCTGATGACTCTCACTGAGAAAGCACGGCCAGGGGCCAGAGGGGAAGATCCCAGGCTTTGCAGTTCCTGTAAGGAAGCTCCTTGTGTAGAAAGCAAGGCTGAGAATAAATCTGGAAGGGCAAAGAGTAATACCGGTGGACAAGCACACCAGATTTACAATTTATTTTTCATGAACTTCAATTCTTGCCAGTATTATGAAAGTAGGATTTAGCACTTGTTATTTAAAGAACTTCTAAAGTTGCTTTGTGGGGCCCTGGCGCTTTGTGGATTGGAGCGTGGATCTTTGACTTAGAGCTATATCGTAGGACTGATCTCTCAGAATCCCTGGGAACCTAACCTCTAAGTACTTATATTTTGCTTTCAACAGTAACAAACCCGGTGTTCTGTCCATCAGGGCAACACTAATTTATAGTTCCTAACAAGCAGAGTTTCTGTCAATGCATTAATTTAATTAAATTATCAAATTTGGAAGTTTATGTCAACAAAGTTAAAATCAAATAAAATACACAAATCCAATTTACTTCTTGGACATGTGGACATTACTTGAACCATGGTTGCTATAGAAGTCACTACTATGATCTCAAGCTGTACCCCCTTTCAAAGCTCTCAATTTTTCTTCTCAAGTTATTTCAAAACAAATGGGACATTTCCAAATAAATTTGGAAGTTTTGCTATTCACTTGATGATGAGTATTTTACAAGCATTTTTAATTCACTTTGGCTGCTTGGACTCTCAGGTTGGGGTCTGATGGTAGAATTAATTTTGGATAAATGCTGATTGGTGTTTAAAACTGACTTTTAAAAAGTTAAAGCTAGTATATTCATTATACTGAACAACTTGTTGAGAAGATTCCAAGATATTAGAAACATTTTTTCTAGATATTTCAAGATATTAGATATTTTTCCTCCAAAAACTGAACTCAGAATTTCTTGGAATGAGCTACCATGTCTGAATGACAAGCAACCGGAGGTAGGGGTCTTTCTAGCTAACACAGACCTTTGCATAGAGTACATATAAAATAATCATCAGCTCAGTGGACTTTAGGGTAGGTGCAAAATGAAAGTGAAATCCTCATAACTATTAATACCAGTAAATATTTGCTGTCTAATAGAAGTAATATACTCTGCTGTAACATGCAAAAGAAGTAGATGGATAGTTGCTAGATGATAGATAGATAGATAGATAGATAGATGATAAATAGATAGATGAATGGATAGATATTTAGATGGGTAGATAGAGTGGTTAAGTATGTCAAAGTCAAAAGTCAAAATATGCTTAAACTCACATGTAAAATATTCCAAATAATATATATAATGTCAACACCCACAGCTGTCATTCAAACCATGTCCCATTAAAAACAAAAAATAAACAGTTCAGAGAGATTAGGAAGTATTTGACATAATGATTCTACCACAATAAAATATTTATGATTCTCTCTTTCATCCAGGAAACTATTTGATAGTTTCATGGAGTGAATGGAGTTGGAAGCAAGGAAGGAGTATTGACGTCAACACTTATTATATTAGTGAAATAAATATTGAGAGAATGTTTAGAGAATCCCATGGCAATGAACCAAGTGCATAGTCCCTTCCAGCTAACACACCAGGAACATTTGACTGTTTTATTTGACAGTTGGTGCATTTAAAAAACAATGCAGTTGATATCGGGAAATCAGAGGATTAGCTTTATGTTTCTATTGGAAAAGTAATCTTATATGTTCTTGCTTAATTTCAATAAAAAATGATAAGCCGCATATCCTCTAACCACTCCCCACCCACTATTCTACCTCTCTTCTGAAGTATCACTGATATTAATCCAATATTATTAGATATTTTATTTCATTTGTCCACTTACAGGTATGTGATGAAGGCCAACACAAATGTTATTGGAAAGAATAGTGAAGAAGATG
Source organism: Puma concolor (assembly GCF_028749965.1). Taxonomy (NCBI): domain Eukaryota; kingdom Metazoa; phylum Chordata; class Mammalia; order Carnivora; family Felidae; genus Puma; species Puma concolor. Next base: position 53,929,039 of record NC_141680.1, read on the forward strand.
CTAGGGGTCAAGGAAAACTCTGTCCTCTCTATTTTTGAGCTGGCAAAGGCAAAGAAAAAAAAAAGTATTAACCTAATTAATTAAAAACAGAGAAGACAGACCAGGGACTCAGCAATATGTAACTCCAAGGAGATATCATCAATATCAAGATGATCTCATTTAATTCCAATCAGTGTCCCAGTTCTTATGACATGTCCCTTCCTGTGGAAAGGCAGTTATCTTGGCATTGCAGCTGTCAGGAGCATATACTGTTTTTACTCTCTAGTTCCTTGCTTTCAGGAGCTGGCTGAAAAAGTAACTACTCCAAAATTGCTCAGGGCTGGAAAGTCATCTTTCTTGTTAACCTTTCCTATCTAGATGCACCATGTACTTTAAATGATAAAAATTTTATTTGAGAAACTGTGATGGACTCTAAATTCTTTTGAATTTCCCTGGACTGTAATGAAAGGAGAAATATTCTCTAAGCCTGAAGTTTTCTAATTCTTGGCTGCGAGGTACAGAACACATCTTCTAGAAAGCAAGAAAAATGCTTTCGTTTGATGTTTGAATCCCACCATTTGAAATGCATGCCTTTGGATTATTAAGAAAATGCATGGGTTTTCCAACTTCCCCCCCCCCCATCCCCCATCCCCTACCCCCCTCTCTGCCAGTGAATATGCCTTAGGAGTCCAACTCTTGATTTCAGCTCAGGTCATGATCTCATGGTTTCTGGGATTGAGCTCCACATAGGCCTCTGAGCTGACAGTTAGGAGCATGCATAGGATTCTCTCTCTCTCTCCTTCTCTCTCGACCCCCCCCCCCCCAGCAGGCACGCATGCTCTCTCTCTCAAAATAAACAAAATAAACTTAAAAAAAAATTATAAAAGCGTATGCTGTGAGAGAGAATTTTACAACGAAAATTATATGAGCGTAACATCTTTCCATTTGTTGTATTAAAAGCAAACATGAAGTAGGTTTCTGGGAAGAATACTGCAGAAGTGGTACAGGGTTTTAATCTCCCTGAATCCCTTTCTATAAATAAGCAGGGCAACGAGGGTATTGAGAAAACGATATCTGAGCAGAGACATAAAGATCACGGAATAAGCCACATGAGTATCAGAGAAAAGAGTGATCCAGGCAGAGAACAGACACTTCTAGGACGGCTCATGGCTGGAGGGAGCCTTCTGTGTTTAAGGAAGATCATGGGGAACAGGGTGGCTACAGAGGATGTAGGAGGAGTGGAAGGAAATGACGTCACCGTTGCAGTGGGAAGGCCAGCCCATTCCTGGATTTCACCCTCTACTGTGTGTAAAATGGGGATTCATTGGAAGGTGCTAAACACTGGAGTGGTGCACTGTGTTTCACGGCTCCCTCCAGCTGCTGTAATAGGACGTATTTACAGGAACACCTCCAAAAATGCTGAGAAAGGTCATAGAAAAAGATGGGAGGATACACACCAAATTATTTACACTAGGACTTAAGGGGGCAGGAAAAGGGAAATTCATGTTTTGTTCTTTCTACACCTCTGATTTATTTTACTTCTTTCAATGAGAATGCATTACTTTTGTAAAAAGTACAGTTATATACATACACACACACATATATATATATAAATCTCATATATATACACAATTATATACAGTCATATATACATTTTTTTTCATGTGTACTACCCCAAGTCAGTCTTCTTATTGTTGAACAGCTCTTGTTCTCAAGCAAACTAGTCCTCATTCAGTTTAAATTCTTTTCCGGTAACTTCTCTCCAACCTGTCCTACTTTTAATCGTTAGGAGATAGAGAGAATGGGCTTAATAATTCTCCAACAAGACATCTCATCAGCTTGCCACAGAGAGGTGCCGGCAGTTGGAGAAGCCTAAAGAACATTCTACAGATTTCACAACTTAACCCAAGTCTGGCCCCGCAGGGTGGGCAGAAGTCAACAGGACAGTAAGAGGAGGAAATAAGCAACAAAGAAGTGTGGTGGAAACATGCCCTTCTCTGGGCTATAAAAAGAAGCCTGGCATCACACGTTGGGCAATCTTCTAAAATCATAGGTAAATGACCCAGGAAAGCTATTCAGAAATGTGAGGTTCTTGTCTGCTATGAAGGGCAGCACCAAAGAACAATTGAGAAATGCAGTCTGGAGAGGACTTAACACCCTCTTATTGCTTTCAAAGTGGACTGCTTCTGTTACCAGAATTATTTTTAGAAATGTTATCTCATATTTTCCATGCTTGCATTATTTCTTCCCCTTCTAATTTTACACCTGACTGCTCTGAGTGGGGGTGTGTGCACCAGGGGGTGGGGGTCAGAGGAGGAAGTAGTCGTTTCAAAACACTAAGGAATAAAAGTCTCTTAGACTCAAGTGTAAGAAGTCAACATCTCTCTTCCCACTCAATCATTCTGCTGCAATTAAACAAACTTACGTGACTCTTCCCCAATGGGGAAAGCACTTAATAAATCGTAAACTATTATAGAAGGGTTAGTTAATTAAAAATAGGGGAACATAATGTTTATAAATAAATACAGGGTGCATGGACCTATGCTCGCTGAGAAGAACCCAGGAGGCAAGAGATGGAAAAGAAAACATGAGAATACTGTTTCCTTACTTAAAGCCTGTTTCTCTCAAATGTGAGACGGTGCCTCTCACTGAACCAATGGTATCCTATCATCTTAGGGACTGCTTTTTATAATAAAAATTTTCATTAAGAAAGCATTTACTCCCTCGCTTATATAAGGGATGGGACTGAAGGGATATAGAATAGAATGTGCTTTTCTGTTCTCGAGAAGTCTGTCTTGGCAGAACACGTCCAAACACAAAACCTACATTTACCAAATAGACAAGTGCAAACCAGTAAAAGCACAAAATCTGGTGGAAAGGCAGAGTGATCAGAACACCAAGGTCACTGAAATTAAGCATTGTAGGTAGAGACAGACCGTGGAAATTAAAAATACATTCATTTCTCAAGAAAGACAATTCTTTGATTACCAAAAAGCCACTTCTTTCCCTCCCAAGGCAGGCTGACACCCAGAAGAAACACAAGCAAAAGTCTAATATGCTTTTTGGACAAGTATTAGAATAATAACCACAGCGACTGCCTTACTGTTGGGTAAGCTCTTTATAATTGTTAAGTATCTGATATGCTTAAGTGAATTAATTCATTCAACAAACAGATTGGATTTGTCAGACATCACAAAGGTTAGGAGAGAAAGAGCTAGTTCCCAGACAAGGTCTGCTTGCCTCCACCAAGCTTTGTAACCAGCAGTCTCTAAACTGGCTGGGCACATCTCTGTAGGTATATAAAATGACCTTCTGGGGTATAAGAAGAAAGTATGAAAGAGATTCATTTTAATTATTGTGTTTCTTTCTTTAAAAAAATTTTTTATATACAATATACAATACGCATAATATAGTGAGTTTATATAGTATATAAATATAAAAATTTACATATACTGTGGGTTGTGCTTAAAATATGTAATGATAGGAATGTGCAATCTGAAAAGTTTGGAAAAGAATGCTCAAACTATTAAGCCATATGGTCCCCAGATTCAGACCAACCAAAAAATATATATACAAATTTCTTTCAAGATTTATATTTAGCACACTTTTATCGATTGTGTTAAGCCAAATAAAAGTCTCCACATGAAATTCTATGCTATTGCACATTTTAGAAAAATAGTTAGCAATTCTGGTATTGTAGTAACTCAAGATTGTAAATTACCGATTGCAAATTGTAGATGAGAGTTGCAATTTATAAGGGGAAAAGGCCTTCTGGAGGCAAAACGATATTGTCTGAAAGATTGAACTAATATAGATCAAGATATTTTAGAAACCTGTTATAAATAACAAATATCAAGTCTTTAAAATAGTACATTTGGGTCCATTTAATATATGTTTCACTTCATTGCAACATAATATATCAGGAGTTAAGTGAAATGAAGACCTTTCTTCGTGACGAAATGTCCCCCTCTCCTCAATACTTTCTCTTTAAGAAAATCATCTGAATAAGGTAGAGAAGAAAAGCATCTATCACTGTGGCTAAGTGTACACATTAAAAGGCACAATGTTAATATTTATTATGATGTTGTAATACTTTTCCATTACTGCTGTAACAAATCGCCACAAATTTAGTGGCTCAAAACAATGTAAGTTTATTAACCTTATGTTTCTGGAGGTCAGAAGTCCTAAATGGGCTTTGTAGGCTGACATCAAGGTATCTGCAGAGCTACAGTCTTTCTAGGGGCTATAGGGGAGACTATGTTTCCTTAACTCTTCCAACTACAGGAAGTCACCTGTATTCCGTGCTTCATGATCCATATTCAAAGCAAAACACTTCAATCTGCTTCTGTCACCATGTCACTGTAGCTCACTCTGACTCTACAGCCTACCTCTTACATCAGGGCCATCTGGATAATCTGGATAATCTCCTTGTCTCAATATCCTAACTTAATTGCATCCTCAATGTCCCTTTTTCCTTATAAGGTAATATATTCTCCAGTTCCAGGGAACAGGATATGGCATCTTTGGGGAGCCATTATTCGGTCTGTTGTACGGTTTGCCATCTGTCCCCCCAAAACTCATGTCCATCTCACTTACAAAATATATTCATCGCACCCCAAGACCCCACAAGTCTCAACCCATTACAGCATCAACTCAAATCCAAAATCTCATCTAAGTCTTAACAGTTCAAAAGCCCCAAATCTCATCACCTAAATCATCCAAATTAGGTATGGATGAGGCTCTGGGTCTAATCCATCATGGAACAAAATCCCTCTCCATCTGTGGGTCTGTGAAAGTAGAAAATAGGTTATCTACTCCCAAAGTACAATGGTGACACTGACATAAGATAAGAGTTGATAGTGATACATATCCCTCATCCAAAGGGATAAAACGGGAAAGAAAGACACAATCTCGAGTCCCTAGCAACTTCAAAAATCCAGCAGGGCGAAGTGCATTAGAATTCAAGGCTTGTGAATAATCCTCTGTGGCTTGAGTATCCATCCTCTGGACCTCTGACTCTGCCCTCAGATTTGTTCTTGTTTCTTGAAGAACGGTACAGGTTTGTGGCAAACAGGTTCAGCAGTCTATCTCCTGCTTATAGGATTGCTGGGATGCCATAATCTTCCTTTATCTCACCTTGTCTTTGTGCCTTTTGGTCCAAGCTTGTAGTGTGTCCTTGACATGACCTTCTAAAAATCCTTGTGAGTCTCCCATTTGTGTCTGTCAAATTCACTTCTTTAGACAAGAGGCTCCTTCATAAATCTTGCCTGGATAAACACATGTCTATTCCTGGCCTCTACTGAGGAGGATGATGAAATGCATCATTTGTATACCTAGTATGTTCTGAAAGCCTTCTATATGATTGAACATCCTGACCTTTTGGTCCTTGCAAGGCACTAACAGAATGTCGTCCAACCCCTATCCTTGGCTTTCCTTCCAGAGCACACTTTGCTGGCCATGAATCTCCTAATTTTAACATATTATGAAATCCGGATAAGCTGAGAATTTCCCAAGTCATTAAGTTCTGGTTCTTTTGGCTTCATAATTCTTTTTTCTCTTTTTTACTTTTCTCTTTCCTCTCATATTTTACTCTAAGTAGTAAGAAGAAATCAGGTTGCACCTTCCACACTTTGCTTGGAAATTTCCTCAGATAAATACCCAAATTCATTATTTGCAATTTAAAAAATTTTTTTTAGTGTTTATCTATTTTTGAAGGAGAGAGACACAGAGCACGAGTGGGGAAGGAGCAGGGAGAGAGGGAGTAACAGAATCCGAAGCAGGTTCCAGGCTCCCAGCTGTCAGCACAGAGCCCGACCTGGGGCTTGAACCCACAAACTGTGAGATCATGATCTGAGCCCAAGTTGGATGTTTAACTGACTGAGCCACCCAGGCGCCCTTCGTTATTTGCAAGTTTTGCTTTCTACCTAGTCCCAGGACAAAATCCAGCTAAGCCTTCTGTTACTAGATTACAAGGGTCTTCTTTCTTCCAATTTCCTAAAACTCTGTCTTCATTCCCTTCTGAGCTTCAAAAGCAATGACTTAACACTCATGTGTTTTTACTAAAATTATATTCATGATAATGTAGTTATTGTCTAAAATGATATTAGGTTTTCTCTATTGCTCTTATAATTTCCCTGTGTGTTCACCAGCAGTATCTTTAATGCCCCTATTTTTCACCAATAATCCATTTAGCTGATCTTGTATAGAAAACAATAGAAGGTTTTTGTTTTGTTTTGTTTTGTTTTCCCCCCTACCATGCTCTTCCCCATTCTTCCTGCCATTGCCCCTTACCCAATCTGAAAACCAGTTCTGCATTTTTAGGTGTTTCTTACATACAGCAGCACCTTACTTTCATGTACCAAAACTCGTATAACATTTGTTCAATGACTCCCATCTCCCAGGCACTTGAGAAACACCTTAATTAATTGTCTTAGCAACTGTCCAAGGGAAACATTATTATAATTATTTTACAAATGGGGAATTTGTAATATGATTGGAAGATATAGGCTTTGGAGGCCAGCAAACGTAGATTCAAATTCTGGTTTTATTACTCTTTTGCTGCATATTCTTGGGAAAACCACTTAATCTGTCAAAACTTTCTTTGCTTCAGTTTCCTCAGAAGTAAAACAGTGGGTGAGGGCATTAAGGAGAGCACTTGTTATGATGAGCACTGGGTGTTATATGTAAGTGATGAATCACCAAATTCTACTCCTGAAACTGATACTACTTTGTATGTTAACTAACTAGAATTTAAATTAAAATATGAAGAAGAAAAAACAAGTAGAAAAGTGGACCTAAAAATCAATCATGCAAACAGATTTTCTTTCTTCCTTTCTTCCTTTCTTCTTTCCTTCCTTCCTTCCGTCTTCTTCCTTTCTTACCTTTTTTCTTTTCGTAACGCTTGCATAAGATAATGTATGTAATACGTTTGCTTAGTGGTTATGTAATAAGAGTTCCTTTTATTTTTATTTGTGCTACCTATGGTATTGACTTGTCAGGAAAAGGATATCACCAGAGGAGAATAGGTATATGTGATAAGGATGGCTGGCAAAGCAGAATAAAAAAGACACATTTCGAGGAACAAGCTGTGACAGACGAAGTCTTCTGAAAGTCCTGTGGTAGTTGAAAGACCTTGTATCCTCCCTACATTCCCATTGCTCTTCTTGAGGATACTTACTAGATAAGATATCAGATCCCATGAATTGATTAGAGAGAAGAGGATGAATTCTGGAAAGATTTTATCTGATGAAAACTCAGCTATACAGGAGCCCTGTATTTCTATGGAAATGTATTGACATATAAGCGCCAATATCAGCTTGAACAAAGAAGATATCTTTATAATCTTTGGCTAAAATATATTTTACAATTATATTATTTCAGGAAAAAAGTACAGTTGTTGGTTTGTCAGTCTTGGAGATTTAAAACATTAAATAAAAAGATGGTACATTAGGTAAAAAGAAGAAAAGAAAAAGAAGTCCTGGGGACTATATTTATTACTTGCTGTTCTCAGTGAAGGAAGAATTGTTTAGAACAGTGAGTTTTAACATAAACCAGCTCAGGAGTCATCTCAGAACTACCCCTTCGGAACTTATCTGAAAATAGAAGTTTTATCACATGCCTTTTTAAAAGGGTACCCAACTAGGAAGAACACTTGTCTTCAGTTTGGAATCCTTATAACATAATTCCATGTCTAGTTGTTTTTTTTTTTTTTAATAGATTTTTGGGCTGACAGCAACTATGATGGTGTATTTATATGTTTAGGTATAAATATATACTATGCTGGAGATTTCAAGTCATCATTATTTTGGTAGATCTAGGATAAGAATGACTAGAACTCTTCTTTATTTTTTTAAAGACTTTGTTTTTTTAGAGCAGTTTCAGGTTTACAACAAAATTGAGAGAGAGGCACAGAGATTTCCCAAATATCCCTTGCAGGTGCATAGCCTTCCCCATTATGAACACCACTCATCAAAATGGTACATTTTTCACCAAGGATGAATCTATATTGACACATCATAATTACCCAAAGTCTGTAGTTTAACTTCGGGTTCACTCGTGGTGGTGTACATTACATGGGTTTGGACGGAAGTATAATAATATATATCCATCATTATAATACTCTAATATTAGTGTAGTATTCTACTATACTGATACTATACTATATACTATATATACTATACTATTCTATACTAATACTCTGTATACTCTGAATACAGAGTATTTTCACTGCTCTAAAATATCATCATGCTCTGCCTTTTCATCCCCCCTACAACCCCCACTCTGGCAACCATGGATGTTTCATGGTCTCCATTAGTGTTGCCTTTTCCAGAATGTCATTTAGTTGCAATCATATAGTGTGCAGCCTTTTCAGATTGGTTTTCTTCACTTGTAATGTGTGGTTAAGTTTCTTCCCTGTCTTTTCATGGATTCACAGCTCATTTCCTTTTAGGACTGAATAATATTCTGTTCTCTGGTTTCTTTGCTCTCTCACCTATTGCAGGACATCTTTGAGTTTATTTCTTCACTCATTTTTGAAGGACATCTTTGTTGCTTCCAAGTTTTGGCAATTTTATGAGTAAATTACTACAAACATCCGTGTGAAAGTTGTTGTGTGCACTTACGTTTTCAACTCCTTTCGGTAAATACCAAGAAGCTTGATCATTGGATCATATGGCAAGAGCATGATTGTTTTGTAAGATATCTCTGGAGTATTTTCAAATGTCTGAACCATTCTGTATTTTTACCAGCAAAGCGTGAGAGTTCTTATGGATTCACACCATCACAGCATTTGATGTTATCAGTGTTCTGGGTTTTGACCATTCCAATAGGTAGGTAACCGTATGTCATTATTGTTTTAATTAGCAGTTCCCGGGTGGCATACAATGTGGAATAACTTGTCATATGCTTATTTGCCATGTGTATATCTTCTTTGGTGAGGTGTCTGTTAAGATCTTTGGCCCATTTCTTAATGGATCATTAAGAATGTATCCATCATTCTTTGGATCACTATGGGGTGCCTGGGTGGCTCAGTTGGTGGAGCGTCCGACTTCAGCTCAGGTCATGATCTCACGATTTTGTGAGTTTGAGCCCCGTGTCGGGCTCTGTGCTGACGGCTCAGAGCCTGGAGCCTGCTTCAGATTCTGTGTCTCCCTCTCTCTCTGCCCCTCCCCCACTCACACTCTGTCTCTCTCTCCTTCGAAAATAAATAAACATTAAAAAAATTTAAAAAAAAAAAGATCTTTGGCCCATTTCTTAGTCAGGTTTTCGGGTTTTTTTACTGTTGAATTTTAAGAGTTCTTTGTATATTTTGGATAAAAGTCCTTTATCAGAGGTGTCTTTTGCAAATATGTTCTCTGTGGCTTGTCTTGTAATTCTCCTAATGGTGTCTTTCACAGAGCGGAAGTTTTTCATTTTAGTAAAGTCCAGCTTATCAATTATCTGTTTCAAGGATTGTGTCTTTGGTGTTGTATCTCAAAGGGCATCACCATATCCAAAATCAACTAAGTTTTCTCTTCTGTTGTCTTCCAGGAGATTTCTAGTTTTTTGTTTGTTTGTTTGTTTGTTTGTTTTAATTTTTTTTTCAATGTTTATTTATTTTTGGGACAGAGAGAGACAGAGCATGAACGGGGGAGGGGCAGAGAGAGAGGGAGACACAGAATCGGAAACAGGCTCCAGGCTCTGAGCCATCAGCCCAGGGCCTGACGCGGGGCTCGAACTCACGGACTGCGAGATCGTGACCTGGCTGAAGTCGGACGCTTAACCGACTGCGCCACCCAGGCGCCCCTGTTTGTTTGTTTTTTATGTTTTGTTTCATCTTTAGGTCTATGACCCATTTTGAGTTAATTTTTGTGAAGGGTGTAAGGTTTGTGTCTGCATTCATTTATTTGTTTTGCACGTAGGGTCAAAGTTTGCTTTCTTTCCACTTGTACCCATTCCTTGAACCTCTCCCGCCACTTCTCCTTAACAATGACCATGCACTCTGAGTCGATTATTTTCTCCCATTTGGGCGCCATGGCATCTGCAGGAAACACTGCTTTGCTAAACCCCACCTGGTGCCCTAGGTTCTCTATTTTTTTCCATCCTGCATAACTGGATGAAGATCTCATCCCTGGGTAATAATCAGGGTAACTACATCTCCTTGTCAGATTAAGGCAAAAGCTATTTCCTCTAGAGTCTTTTTTTTTTTTTTCTGCAACTTACAATTCCAGACATAGAACAATCATGGCCTCCTATTTTCTCAGGAGGCATGAGGTTTCTCTCAGCCAATCACTTTTGACCTCTGTCTCTTTCCTCAGGGCACCTTCTATTTCTTTCAGCAAAGTTAGATTTCCATGATGCTTTTGGGGTCTACTGTTAAATTGCTCTTATATTAAGGTAATATAAAACATGAGAATACATTAACAGTGGAAAGAAGGGTCTTTTATGCTTATTGTCTTTCAAGATGTCCGAAGTAACGTCAGTCTCATCAGATGAGAGTCATCAGAATAGGATGAGTCTCATCAGAATAGGATCTCATGCCTAGGAGACATCTCAGGGTCCTTTCTACCCAGAGAATGCTTGAAAGGTCATTTCCACTAGACGATTATTTTTTGTGCACCTACTACACAGCCCCATTGCCTTTCTGAGCTATTGTATATAGTTAGGTATAGAATGTTTCATATTCAACTCAAGAAAACATATACTGTGTTTGTGAGCTAAATGACACACATTACTAATTGTTTATTTTCACTTATTTTTATCTGCCTCTTGTGGGTTGAGTGGCTGCCAATGTATTTAGCTCAATAAATGTTCCTGTTCTACTCTTCCTGGCTTCATAATCAACTTGTAGCTTCTAGTCACATCTCAAATAAATATTGGCAAAGCAATCCAAATCCTTAAAATGCCTCAGCAGATTGATACATTCTCAGCTAGAGAAAAAATAAAAACAGAATCCTCAATATGCATCATGTTTGTCAGCCTTTATCACAGGGTTCTTTGACTACATGGGATTCAATGAGTCACACAACCTTTTCCATGTTTCTCTCAGACTCTGAAATCTTGGGCTAAGTAAGAGTGATGTTTAATATCCTGTGAGTATATTTGTATTTGATGGTAGCTTCCTGCGAAATGAAAGAGAATTGGGGAAAAATGAGTTTATGTATTGGCTCTGACAGAACACGCTACGGTAAATTCAAAAGAAGCTGGGTGGCAAACAGGGTTGTTGAACTGGCAAATGGCTATGGTCAAGAATGTATTCTGGGAATTATACTCAAGAAAAAAATATCAAGTTCATAAGCCTCATTTTTCTCTTGTAAGGACTTGACTGCCAATGTCATCCGAGAAGAACCTCTTCTACTTCTGTCTTCATCAGGAACTCCATTTCTTGAACAGTCAAGGCCAGGTAAATCATCTTGTTTTTCTCAACAATTAAGTGAAATCAGAAAGACATGAAGACAGAACCAAAGAGAAGCCAGAATTCTGGTGTTTGGAATAAGTTGGAACATTTATTGCCTCACCATAGTGGTGGCCACTATAGATATATTTAGTTAATATCCTCAAGATTCTTATTAACACACTTTTTGTTGGCCACACGCCTTCCCAAATCCAATTTCTAAGTGGGAATAAAGCGTGTTCCTTTAGAAGCCAAAGACACAGGTGGCCACTCCTGCTTTCTTTCCATGCTTGTATCGCTCTTTCTTTTGCCAGCTCTGCTTTTTGTATCTGTCTCTCAATCCAAAATGCAAATGCCTTCAAATCCATTGAAAATGTCAGTTTTATGCTGTCTGCTTCAATTACCCCAGAGGATCATGTGGAAGCTGCCTTGTGGGGAGTAATACAAAATAATATGCAAAGTTGATATGCATTGCCATTTTAGGAAATTCTACCATGTAACATGGCAGTTTGAGAATATAGCCACCTCTTTTAGGGAGATCATTACACCCCAGGATTTCATGCAAACAATACTTAAAAGCAGGCTACTATTTGTTAATGATTTTTATTTAATTTGCTTATTTAAAGTCAGGTCTTCAGAATCCCTTACACAAAACAAAATCTAGATACTTTTTTTTTTTTTTAAATATGTATTTTTAGTTTCTAAAACAGAAAAACTGCTCTGCTGGTTTAGGTGACAGATCAATGGGAGAAAGTGAAATATCTTGACCTAAAACAGACGATAAAATGCTGAGGGTTTACTGCCTCTATGCGCATAATATTTTTGTTGCTAAATCCCTCCCCATTAAAGACTTTGTTGAAAAATAATTGTCTCTGAAAAGAATCAAAATAATGTCTTTATTTGGAAACTGAATGGTAATATGCTTAGCTATTCTGTATGTGATCCATTTTGCATTTAGAAGCAAACTGCTATAATTTCCTCTTGTACAAGAAATAAGTACATAAGAATGAAACATTGCATTATTTTTTTAATAAAAGTCTCATTAAGCCAGGGAATGGAGAAGGTGGGAGCCACAATCCATGCTGATCTCAATGGCAGGAAGAATGCAATGTGCCAAGTGACCTACTGTCATTTCATGTGCAGCAGACAATCGAAATTTCCTTTGAGAGATTCCTTGACATTTCACTTTTGCATTTCTTAGTGATAAATAATTGGGAAGTCTATCCTCGGAAATTACACATTCCACCGAGGAAAGAACTTGACCACTTTTGGTGAATGGAAGAAGTCAAGAGCCAATAGAGACAAGGATTCAGAGAGGACACAAGCATGACTTCAAAACTGGTAAGTGTTTGGGCTCAGCTCTCCTATCTTGGATTTTAGTGATCAAAACTCTCAACCTAGATTTATCCGTGTATGGGCGTAACATTTCAATTACTTGGTAAAGGAAAAGATGCAACTGCACTTCAAATATAAAGAAGCACGGGCAGCAAAAGAGAGAAAGAGATCTCTATTTGTGTTTTTTCAATGTCTTATTTCTTGGAGCTTCCTGATTTTGGCAAGATGAGCAAGAAGACCAAGAGATTTGAAGTAACTATTCTTATCATTCAACGTGGGAGTTATTCCTGTTTGCTTCCTCTACAAGACCAGTAGCTCCAACCACATTTTGAGTTCTTCTTTACAAAACATGTTTAATCTGACAAACTGCCGGGAAAAGACATAAAAGAATCTGAGCTTGATCTCAGAAACACCGTCAATCTTTTCCTTCACCTCAGAACACTTCCTTGAAAACACTTAGGTCTCCCAAAATAAGAGATGGGGTGTTTGACTTGAGGAATTTGGGTAAGATTACCCTACACAAGGTCATTTGTATAATAAGGGGCACAAAGTTCCATGGGTCAAAAACATTAAGAATCTTCGCATGCATTTAGATGTTTGATAAATTATTTTTCTCCATCTCAGTGCCCAGAACGAGCACAAATGGTTGCATGATTTATGTAGATATATGCAAAGGCTCTGCCAACCAGGTATGTGTGGGAGAATCAAAATCTGCTGTCTCCACACATTTCTTGCACCTCCCCCTCTGCTCCTCTTTAGCAAGTACTCTGCGCTCTGAGTTGGTTATTCTCTCCCATTGGTCTTGCTTTGCTTTTATACCTCTGCTCATGTCATTGCCCCCATTTGGATTGCCTGCCCCCTTCTTCTCATTGTAAACAAAGCATGCCATCTGTAAGTTCCAAAGAAAGACCAAGGTCTTCCAATAGCCTTCCTTGTCTGGATACGTGTTATCTCATCTCTGGAGCATTTAGGATATACCATCCATACGTCTGTGCATGGTGTGTGTGTGTGTGTGTGCGCACGTGCACGCATGTGGGGTGTGTGTGTAGGCATTTCTTCATTCCACTTTTTGTTTTAGTTTCTCCGTTGCAAGTATTTCTAGCTTCTTCAACAAAAAAGACCAAATGTCAATAGTAGTTACCATCCACTGAGTGCTTATTACATGAAAGTAGCAAAATATGTTGGTGTAAACATTGCAAAGCCCGTGATGAAAGAACCCAATGGAATGGTTATATAACCATTTTTGTGTAATGTTCAATAGATATCTGGCCCATTCACATACCTAATACTAAATGTTGCAATTGCAAAAATGCTGGTTTCCACTATTATTGTCTTTCCTTCTTTTATAGCCAGAGAACCACTTTCACAAAGCTAGCTGTGGTGATGTAAGTAGATCTGGCTAATGGAATATGAGCAGAAGTACTCTATGCGATTCCTGTGATGTCTTTTTTTTTTTAATTGTTTTTAATGTTTTATTTATTTTTGACAGAGAGAGAGAGACAGAGCATGAGCGGGGGAGGGTCAGAGAGAGAGGGAGACACAGAATCTGAAGCAGGCTCCAGGCTCTGAGCCATCAGCACAGAGCCCCATGCAGGGCTCGAACTCACAGACTGCGAGATCGTGACCTGAGCCGAAGTCGGACGCTCAACCGACTGAGCCACCCAGGCGCCCCTCCTGTGATGTCTTTAAAGGGAGAAGGCAAGATCCTCTTTATTCTTTCTGACATAAAGCTGATAGATGAAGCACAAGCAACCAGTTTGGACCAGGCTGGAGCCTGGGGGCCTACTATCATGGATCCACATTATCAGCCATGGCCAGGCAACATTTAAGGAACGGGGTGCTAAAAATAAACAAAGAAAAGCGGACAAAATTTTCTTTTTCTTTTTGTTTAACTACGGTGGAGTGGATTTTTAGCATTCTCGGCTGAATCTTATTCTGATACCTTCATTTAAGCCTAAGAGGTCCACGTTTTCACTTTACCTAAGACTATCTTGGATTACAGAGATGTCTCATTGTAATGTTCCTACTACATATCATCAATCTCAAAAGTATCTGGTTTAGATGATGTGTTTTATGGTGATGCGACATAATCCTCTAGATTGCAAATATTTCTAGCTGCAGCAACACTTATGGAAATGACATTTTCCCCAAGAGTTTAAATGTAAAACAGCTAAAAATGAAGTTACGCTGGGTTAAACAGGGTTGGAATGGTTACAGTTTTGCTTAATAACTACACATCACAGACTAGGCCTGACTTAGTATGTATGTTTTTTTTTGGGGGGGGGCAGATATTTATATATTCACTTGCTTTTTTTGCCTACACTGGATGGGAATTTCTAACAACTAAAAATATAATAGTGTTCTTAGAGATAGATGTAATAACAAAAGTAAGAGAGAAATGAGGAAGTTCTGCTGCCGAGTGTTGAAAGGGCCTTTCCTAATTGGGTTCTACTGAGTTCAGCCAATTTACCCAATTTACATGATCGTTACACACTCATGGGATAAGTGCTTGGATTATCCCAGTTTTACCAGAGATGAGATTGAGGCTTACGTTTCAGCGATTTTCCATGGTTGCATAGCATCTAAAGAAGTGGCAAAGCTGAACTCAAGCCTAAGATCTATGGATCAGGAAGTGAGACCTAGAGACTAGTGAAATGAACAAGAAGCAGGGGAGTTTGCCTCATTAGAGTCAGACAAGGGGATGCTGGCCTTCTGGGAATTTTAATTGGAAAACTGTCCCTATGGATGGAAAGGAAAACAACTTTATTTAGTTTCATGTAAATGGTGCTGGACACTTTCAGCTTTCCTAAGGCAATGGAGATAACTATCTTTGAGTGAATCCTTCTTTTAAAGTGTTATCTTCAGAGCTGGAGGCCCCACAGGTTATAGACAAGATGGTCCTTGGTGGTTTGACGTCTCTGTGTAAGCCTACTGATGGTATCCTAGGGTATTTCTAATAATGCATTAGGCTTTTGGGAACAAGGCTACTGACAGTAGTGGGGGGGAAGGCAAGATGTGAGGCCTGAAGCAGGGCCTCCCATGCA
Organism: Puma concolor; assembly: GCF_028749965.1. Lineage (NCBI taxonomy): Eukaryota > Metazoa > Chordata > Mammalia > Carnivora > Felidae > Puma > Puma concolor. Next base: position 53,944,768 of record NC_141680.1, read on the forward strand.
ACATGTGTGGTACATAGGTTGACACTTACTGGTTTTCAGATGTGCTGAGATGCTGAGCAACTTTGCCCTTTGAATGTAGCTTGAGTAGCCCAGGGACCTTTGAAGTCTCCTTTGTGTTTCCCAATGTATAGAGTGCCTGCACTTAGGACCATCAGCTTGGTGCCCTTTGACATCATGGGAAACCCTAGCCTAAAGCACCTGTCACTGTAAGGACCCAGTGAGAGGGAGGCTGGAAGAATTCTCTGAGCTGAAAAGCATGTGATTGTGTGGAATCTTTGAGTATAGTTTCTATAAATACATATAGAGTCTTCCCTGTACGCCTGTGGCATATTCTAAGGTTATAAATGTGGTGATTTGGGAATGAAAGGGGGTGCGGTTAGCAAAGCTGGGAAATGCATACAATATGGCTCATCCTGGGGACACTGGAACACACATTGACACTACATGGGCATTATCTGTCCCCTCAAAACTCCCCTCCCAGGTGGAGTTATCCCATGGACAGAAGCAACAGCAAGTATTTTCTGTGATGAAAATATATTTCCCATGACTACTAACCTTCTGTGCCTGAATCCCTCCCAGAAAACCAAGTAATTCATGGTGTTTCCATCAGCCTTGCCATTACTTGACAATGGAGTCTGCTTCCCCATCCAAGATTCTCAGAGTAGACTGCTAAAATAAAGGATTGCATACAAGACAGGTTAGTCAAGAATGTCAGAGCACAGAAACCAGAACTGATGTCCATAACTGTTATCATTATGATGGTGCTTTTAGGTCACTGAAGTCACTTAAGCTATCTACAGGTACAGGTGATGTGTGTTTATTAGAAGAATAGGCAGGTAGCATTTTCAACACAGGGTCTCCCATGTAAGGTTCAGAGTGGGTTGAGCATACTTAGGTCAGCATTTCTCAAATTGTGATCTGTAGACCACCATCTGCCAGGGTTAGAAAACTAAAGTAACTTGAAGAAATTGAGGCTATATGTTTTAAGTAATAATACATCCAGAACAAAACATTTAAGACAGAAAAAGTGATTGAAGAACACGTGAAAGAACTGGGCTCTTTCCTTTTTTCTATCAAGCATCCTTTATGCGTTAGCTTTTGTCCATATTCCGTCATGGTTACCAGATGACTGCTGTGCCTCCATTACTGCCTCTGCCTTCCAGAAAGGAGAAAAGAAGAAGTAAAAAGAGGTTAAAGGTCATGTTAACCTTTACGAAGAGAACAAAAACATTTCCAAAAGCTGTTCCTTTATGTCTCACTAGGCAGGATTCAGTCACATGGCTACCATCAATTAATCCTTGGCAAAGGGGAATAAGATTAGGGTGACCAGACATGGCCAAGGTGACCAGCTGCCCATCAAAGAGTTTCCCTCTTATAGGGAAAAAGCTTCCCTTTTATAGTTTAGAATGGTGGCTGAGAAGGCACTTCCTAGATAAAAGCAGGCTGCATTTCCAAGCCTTTCTGCAATGTAGGTGGAGCCATGTGGCTAGATCTGCCAATAGATTGTTCACGGTAGTAATCTTGTCTCTTCCCTGTTCTCTATCTATGTCTCTCACTGAGCGTGTGTGTGTGTGTGTGTGTGTGTGTGTGTGTGTCCCTTCTGGATGGAAGCTAAGTATTCTAAGGTCAGGAGAGATGATAGAGCTGCAAGATGTCCATGAATTACCACATAGAACATCACCTGACACACACCCACTTTGACTCCTGTGTGAATGAGAAATGAATTTTCATTTTGTTAATTTATGAAGTTTTCTGGGTCCACTTGCTACAGAGCTAGTCCTACGCTAACTGATACGCTGTTTTAGGACAATCATGACTCATCTAAGTGGAGAGAATCAGTGACTACTTTCTTTGAGTTCTAGGTGTCTCCATGCTCGTGATTCATTAAGTGAGCCTCTGTTAACTGGGAATTATCAGGCATGGGTGTTAAAACAGCAATAGAAGGTGTCTACCATGCCAAATGAGAACAGTTTGGGGATTTCTATTGAAAATACTGAGCCTTGAATACTTTCCCAGGACTCCTGAATTAGGTGCAGGTGCCTACTTCTTAACAGTACTCCAAATGATTCTAATGTACCCCAAATTTTGGAACAACTTCTCTATAAAGTGTCATGAAGCAGCAGCCCATAGAGCCTCAATTTACTACGCTCTTCCAGAGCACTGGGGTGTCAGAAGTAGAAGGCACTAAAGGCAGAAACCACCTTGAAAGGGAATATGAGAGCAAAGTCTTAATGACGGTGACAGGAGATGTAGGGGATGCTGTCTACCACCGCCTGGATGGTATCATGAGCATGTGACAATAAATCAGAAATGTCATGTAGAGGGGGAGTATCCTCAAAACACAGCAGGGAGCCGGGGCACCTGGGTGGCTCGGTGGGTTGAGCTTCTGACTTTAGCTCAGGTCATGATCTCGCTATTCGTGAGTTCAAGCCCCGGGTCAGGCTCTGTGTTGACAGCTTAGAGCCTGGAGCCTGCTTCAGAGCCTACGTCTCCCTCTGTCACTGCCCCTCCCCTGTTCTCACTCCGTCTGTCTGTCTCCCAAAAATAAGCAAACATTAAAAAAATAAAAAACCAAAAAAGACAGCAAGAAGTCTTCAGCTCGCTCCGGCTTGCCATTTGCTTAAACACAGTTGCCGTTGCACATTTACCCAAAGGGTTTCAAATTAGACAGGCCGACAAAAGCACCTTACATGCCACATTCAAGTTTTTAGAGTCCAATGCCTAATAAGAGTGGCATCATGAATTAGATAAGGCACGGATCTCCTAGACACAGATGCTCAAGGCTCTAGCGATGGTAATGTGGAAGTAAAGAAGTGAGTCATTTTTGAGCATTGGGACACCACAGATAAGGATTTCCAAGCTGGTCACACACAACGTGGGCTGGTAAGCCTGAACTAGGTCACTGAGTCCAAAAGGTTAACACGGCAACGGTGAGTCAACGTAAAGTTAAAAACAAACAAACAAAACAAGTGAGGTCACAGGAGGTGAGGAATGTTCATAAAGAAAGGAAACAGGAAAGGGAGACACACAGAGGAATTCACTTGGCTAGTGAGCATGTGCAAAGGTCTTTTCCAATGTTTGTTTCTGCATTTTAGGTAGAAAAACGCCCTGAGGCGTAGGGATACAGCCTAAACCGCCTCTGAATAATTGACTATTTCCTTGAGATCCAGGTGACCCAAGGGACAAGGGAAGGCTTAATCTGATGGAAGTAGAAGGATCAAAATGGTGTGATTTGTTTGCAAGCAGCAGGAATAATACTGCTGATAGAGGCTTGGAGATAAAAGGATCTCTGGTCCATATGGCAGGACCCACGGGGGATATCAAAAGACCACAGTGTGTATCCACCTTGCAAGTTTGCGTAGGAATATGGAGTTAGTGCCTGAAATAGCACACGAAGGGCTTTGAAATGTAATGTCTTCCGCCCTCTGGTGGTTACATATTTTTTTTCAAGTTCAAGTAAGAAAATGGAATTAGGAAACCCCAAAACAGGAATAAATGGGATCACAAGGTTCCCTTGCTGGAGCTACATTCATGGGCGCCCTACTGCTTCGTTCAAGTGCTAGCCCTTGAAGCAGAAAGGAAAATACGCATCAGTTTCCCAAATTGCTGGGAAGTCTACTATCTCTCAGTTTTTTCTCTACCACCCTCCAGGAATGTTTCCATCATGGGAAGACTTCAGAGATTCCCAAAATTCTGACCTCACTTGAGATGTCTCTGAAGTCTTGCGGTTTCTCAGTATTTTGATATAAAAGCCTTTTGCGACTTGAAGGGTCATTTCTAAAAGAAACTTTAAACCAAACAATGACTTTCAAAGGATGATTATACAGTAATATATTGAATGATGCTTGGCCACGATCTCACCAACTTGTGTCTTTCCCTCTGTGCTGTTTCTGGGAGACAGAAAAGGAGGCTGACCATTATTGTGGCAAACTGTCATTAGAGTACGTCAAATGTAAAGGGTTGTAACTAATATCAGCCAACAAAGAATGGGAGTCCAGGAATAAAATGACATTTTAATGAAAATTCGTGTTCTTTCAGCAAGAGATTTTAAGGGCCTAGATTCCAGAGAATCGGAATTTTTTATATAAATACAAATATATAAATAATGCATATAATGTATAATGTAATAACATAGTATTATTTATAGTATTATTTATCTGTATTAATATTTCTACATATTATAAATATATTTCTATTTCTATATTTACATATATTATAGATATAATATATTTATATATATCTCTATTGTATATGTAAAATTTTGTCACTACTCGAATATGTACATATATATACACACACATATATATATAACATATATATGTGTATATATATGTTATATATATATGTATATATATAACATATATATGTGTATATATATGTTATATATATGTATATATATATAACATATATATACATGTATATGTATATGTATATACGTATATATTTATATATATGTAATATATATGTATGTATATATACATATATATGTATATATATATATATATATATATATATAAAACCAAGGAGGATATATTGATCTATTGGTAAGAAGACATTGGCTAATATATTTCTCTTTTGCAAAAAATATTAAAATTCACCCACCATATTACAAGAATATGTCTTACAAAGGTATATTATATGTATAACTATATATTTCCATATAATACAAGAGGTAGAATACGTTTCATAGATATTTATGAATGAATTAAAGAATGAGGAATCTGTATAATTTATGCCTGGATTTTTTTTTCAAAAAGAAACTTCTTGACAAACCATATAATATTGTTGAATTGGAGCACATTTAGAGTCTAAGCAAAATAAAAAGCATTTTAAAATCTTTAATTGAAAAATTTATATACTGCAAGTCCTAGGGATTGCGTGCATGGTAATGACCACTACACAGGTAAATACTTCTTCTGAAATACAAGTAGTGGAACTTTGCCAGAACCACTTCAAGATTCTAAAATTACTGTGAAATGTGACTTGAAAGCCCAGCCATTTTCCCGTTTAAGTTGGGTAACTCTAAAACCAGATTCTAAAGAAAAACGTCCTTCCTCGTGAGTGTAATTTTCTGTGTTGGGAGGAGGCCTTCTGTTTACCGGGCACAATTGACTCTCTTACAGGAAGGGATAAGCACGTGATTTCCCATTCACGAGGAAAAGCTTTGGTGGCAGTCTTTTGGGGTTAGTTACACTTGATTTAAGTTAGACTTCAGTTTAACTTGCCCATTCTATTTGGCTTCCAGGCATGAAAGAATCTCTAGCTTAAAAGGGATAATGGTGGCTTCTGAAGCCACTTCAGCTCCCATGGCTCCCAACGCACTCACAGGGGCCCTTATTTCATCTTCCTCTTGAATTTAAAAAAAGAGGGGGAAAAAAGGAGAGGAGAGAAGAGGGGAAGGGAGGGGAGGGTTGCAGAGGGGAAGGCAGGGGAAGGAAGGGAAGGGAAGGAGGGAAAGAAGGAAGGAGGGAAGGAAGGAAGGAAGGGAAGGAAGGAGTGAAGGAGGGACAGAAGGAGGGAAGGAAGGGAGGGAGGAAGGAAGGATTTAGAAGATCCAGAGGATATTGGTAAAAAACCAACATACACACCTTACTTTCATGCAATTCCCCAGCACAGATCCTGGCATGTAACAGGTTCACATTAAATAATTTTGACTTGAACTCTTATTCCCAGTGCAGAAAATAAACATGCCCAGGAAATAAAAACAAAAGCCTCACTGGGTTCACACACTGGAGTTAGTATTTTGAGCATCAAAATTTAATTGTCAGTACAAGTTTATGGAAACTTAAAAACGTAAATTTCACAATCTTTTTCATTTCCACAACTAGTGATCAATAATCCCCCTTTCCTTCTCTCTCTCTCTCTCTCACACAGACACATATTATATCTATGAGTCATTCTGTGTCAAATCATATATAACTCATTTAGACTTTATTCCATCCATGTAAATTATGGCAAAGAAAGTTTTTTTGATGTGGTGAATAATATTAATCATGGTTGTTTTACTAAGCACCTGAGATATATTTCAGTATCATTTTTATTACACAGAAACACCAAAGAATTTCCAAGTTAATTTATTAATGTTTATCAAATTTCATGGTTAAGTTGTAACCAGAAGTATTAGGATATCCCATTAAGATTAAATAGAATTATATACTCGATTTGTTCCAAATCTAACATGATAATTTCAGGAAACTTCTGAATTTATGTACATGATGAGATACAAGGTTGATTTTTATTTCAAGAACTAAAATAAATAGCTCTGAAAATGAACTATGAAATGAAAAACTACTCAGAAACTCATTAGCAATAGAATGGATAAATTGTGCTCTACACGCACACACACTGGAATAATAGACAGAAACAGAACTGGATGATTTTAAATTACACGCCACAATAAAGATGAATCTCAAAACATAATGTTGAGTGAAAGAAACCAGACCCAAGAGCGTACATGCTGCATGAAACTCATTGAACAAAATACACAATCATGCAAAACTACTCTTTGCCAATTAAACGGGGCAAGGGTGTGACAGAGATCTCGAGAGGTTTTTTTGCTGCTAGTTAAGTTTCTGACTTGATATATTCTTAAAGGTGGCATCTAGAGTGCTCTTTCTAAAACACAAACACAATCATAAAAACATCAAGGTTATTTTTTTATTTTTTTTTTAAGATTTATTTATTTTTGAGAGAGAGAGAGCACAGGCTGGGAAGGGGCAGAGAGAGGTGGGGGACAGAAGATCCGAAGCTGGCTCTGCACAGACCTCAGTGCGCTCCATGCCTGGCTCCAACTCATGAGCTGTGAGATCATGACCTGTGCTGAAGTCCGACCCTCCACCGACTGAGCCACCCAGGTGCCCAACATCAAGTTTAAAAGTCTTGTAGATGGAGGCTTCCCATTTTTGACAAGACGGCATCCCCCCAAATCCTTAATGTCACTAACCCAGCCTTTCGTTGTTGACTCTTCTGACTTCTGACTTCTCTTGCCACCTCTTTCTCTACTCTGAACACCTCCCTTTCTTTCCTTTCTCAACCTTCTCATAGTCATGTATATTCAGCAGACCTTGATTTCCTCAAGACCTCTATGGTTTCCTTTCCTTTTTTTTTTTTTTTTTTTTGAATTCAATTCTCCACTCAGTTTCCTCCTTAGATGTCTGACCTATCCCCATACTGGTTAGGGACCTCTCCTAGTTGCTCTCAAAGCACATGTATTACCTTTAATCTAGCAGTTGGCACACCAGTCTCTAAATGCTTGTCACCTTCTATGTATCTTCCAGGAGAACCCAAATCCTGAGGACAAGGACCTAATTTATATGCGCTGTCAGATCTTGTGCCTGGAATATAACAAGCTCTGGATATGTGTCTGGTGTACAACTCAGTGGATTAATTTATACCATGAATGAGGTTTTTGAAATTCTTAATATTATTTCTTTCTCCTTTGCCTCGCTATTTATAAGGCTTTTCATCATATTTCACTCGAGACATCTATTTGGTGAGGAGATTACAATTTATTACAGAAGGAATACACAGGAAAATACTGACATAATATTTATCTTCTCATGCGATAGGTGTATGTATATCTATTTGTCTATCTATCAATACATGTCGTGAGGGTAGAAGATATTACATTTCAAAATGCTCAAAGTAATATTTTAGTTACTAACTCAATCTACCTAAACAAACTTGCAAGGTAGCCTTTTGATGTCTCCCATGTGCCTTTCCATGTTGTTATTTGTTCACTCACCTGTTCATATTTAGATTATTTCCAACATTTGTTTATTATAAATAAGACTTCTATAAGCATTCTTGTACGAATCTATTTTGAGGACGCACATTTTCATTTCTCTCGATAAACGCCTGAGAAGATAATTATGGGGTCATAGACAACTAAATATTTAAAATAAAATTTTGTCTGTTAAAGCAAAAAGCATCTGAAGAAGAAAAGATCCTTTTTTAACTCCCTAAGATTCGGTCTATTTTTGAGTGCCATCTATTGCATTATTTAGATTTTTTTTTTCTTGGCTGGAGATTCGTCTGACTTATGGGAATTTGGAATCGCCCTTGGCGTTGCGTGTGGCAACACAATTGTATAGAAGCTTCTGTGAAAGTTTTTGTTTCCATGAATGTTGAGAACTGCCAACATTAAGAATTATGTACTCTGAGTGAACTTTCACATAGCTGAAGTTGGTGTCACCAGGTGACAAGCCCAGGGGCTTAAACAAATAAGGTAAGACGAGAGTTCTTTTCTTTTCTTTTTTCTTTTCTTCTCTTTTCTTTTCTTTTCCTCTTCTTTTTTTTTTTTTTTCCAGAATGTGGCTCAAGGACCACCTGAATCAAATCACCTGGGTAGCTGATTAGACACACTTTGTAACAAGCATCGTGGGGCACCTTATGCCTAGAGAAATTTGAGAATCACTGGATCAGTCTAGAGCAGTGACACCCAACTGTGACTGCACATTAGAAACTCATGGAGAGCTTTCAAAATCATCATACCCACAATACCCACAATACCTAAGGCCAATTAAGGCAAAATGTCTGGGCATAGGCACCAAGTATTTATACTCTTTGAAACTCTCCAGATGGTTACAGTGAGCAGGGAGTAGTCAGGGATAAGAACTCCTGATCTACTCCATACCATGCGTAGCCCAGTTGAGAGTCCCTCTACCCGCATCCCTGGCCTGTTGTACATCCACATCATCCTGACAACACTGGAGAGGATTCAGGAAGAAACCTTACGCAGGCATAACTCTTCAGGTGAGTTACTGTATTCGCATGCCCTAATCTTATTTCCTTGTGAAAAATCACATATCTTTAGAAGATCTTCTATACTTTGGATGGCAAAATTAAAAATATTGCATTGGCCTAGTAAAATAATAGTTACGTTATTAAAAACCAGACAACATACCCAGAGCGGAATCACTTATGCAAAGCCCCATGTCCACAAACTGAAGTTAGCTTAACTATCATCTTGGTTCGCTGAGAAACAGAATCTTAGACCATTCAGTCAGGAATCACCTGATCAACGCTACTTAGGTCATCTGCGTGATAGATCCTACCATCCCCAAAGGGAAGGTAACTGCAGTCACCAACCCATTCTCACCTAGTATAACTTCCTTGTTCCCACTCCCTCTGGCTATAAAAATCATTCATTTCATACAGCTCCTTGGAGCTCCTTTCTATCTGCTAAATTGGGTGCTGCCTGATTCACATTGATTTTTGCTCAAATGAACACTTTGGACTTTAAATATTCCTCAGTTTATCCTTCAACAATGTAAAGTCATCCAAGTAGTCCTTGGTAACCTTGTTTTCAAATGTCTTTTTAATGTTTATTTTATTTTATTTTATTTTATTTTGAGAGACAGAGAGAGAGAGAGCACGAGTGGGGCAGGAGCAGAGAGAGAGGGAGACACAGAATCCGAAGCCGACTCCAGGCTCTGAGCTGTCAGCACAGAGCCCGACGCGGGGGCTCCAACTTATGAACCACGAGATCGTGACCTGAGCCAAAGTTGGATGCTTAACTGACTTGAGCCACCCAGGCGCCCCTTTGTTAACCTTTAAATTAAAATTGATGGATATTTTACTGGCAAAAGTAGGCTTATTCAAGAATGGCAGAGAATTGCATTCCAGGACAAGTAAGCTACAGCAGAAAGCAAATTCACAGAACAAAGGAAAGGAACTCTGTTTTATAAATGAAAAGGGGAAGTTGGGAAGGCTGTTAAAAACAAAATGTCCATAGTGTAAAGTGGGAGTTCAAAGTATAGTGACTTTTCGTGGACTGAGGTGTGACTGTCTCTCATTGGCTGGGCTGTTGCCAGGGAAGGAAGAAAGTATTTCTTCCCCCTGCAGGATAGTAAAGTAGTATCTACCTGCTAGGTCCCTCTCTTCCTCTTGGATCTGCAATTGATGTAGAGTGGTAGGATATGAGAGCTCCCCCTGCTGGCCTCCCGACTCCACTTTGGTAAGGTTCCCCTTTATTAATGTTTACATCATCTCACATCCTAATTTTCTCCATGAATTAACATGAATATTGGTGTTAAGCCAAAGAAATAGCATCTGAATTATATGTCACATAAAGATCTCCTTCCCTGTAAGCGGGTTAGAAACATGTGGTTTCTGCTTTCCTGAAAGCATTATAGTATGCCTTTGAATGATGAACTTTCCTAATGCAATACTGTGCAGTGGCTTAATGAATGAAAGTGTATTATGTACTAAGATTTCAGGAATGCATGTATTTCAGGAAGAGAAATTCATTTTAGAAGGGAAAATTGACTGGGACATTCCATTAGAATTTACTTTGATAGAATGTACTTGATAAAGTGTATGTCTGCTATGCATGACTGGATTTCTACTTTCATGCTAACCTTCCAAAATTTGCTAACATTGACCATATAATAATCCATCTAGAAAGCAACTTACAGAATGTTTCTTTTTATATTTCTAAATGCAACATTCTCTACCTGTCATGCCCACACTTTAACCGCCTTCCCCCAAGTAGGTGGATTTTATTCTTCAATGAAATCATTTCATGGAGTGCATCCAGACAAATCCATGAGTCCATTTAAACCACATAATTCCAGCATGCTAACTGAAGGGGAGCAGAATTTGTCACCCCAAAATATGCCTTTTTTTGGCATAACGGTTATTTTAGGCTGATTATTCTTTCAAAACAATAAACACCAGAGAAGCTCTGAAATCAAGTAGAGTTATCCCTTTGTAAGAGCAATTCACATTTATAAGGAAAATCTCCACATGTAAGGATGCCTCCCTCTCTGTACCAGGAAAAGGAGGATGACTCAATCTGTAGAAACTCTTATAAATGGAGAAGGCAAAGACTTAAATCTGAATACAGCCATACCCTTGTTCACTGTGTTTTTTTCTGAAAACCTGGCTCTCCCTGCCACCTCCCCCACCAACATCTTTTTTGTCTTTACCTGGAAATGGTATTTCAGCTTGAGCCACTTCTTGAGTTACTCATATTTTCTGGGTACCTCCCGTGGATACAGGAGGTATACCTGTCATTGAACATCTGTTCATTTTCCCCTTGGGAATGTCTTTTATTATAAAGGGATCTCAGCTAAGAAACTAGAAGAGTAGGGGAGAAAAATATGTTTTCTCCCTAATACAACCAAATAAACTTTTCATTCATTTTAGTGAATATCCAAGTAAGAATCTTTGGGTCTTCACCACTTAAATTTAGTTACTTGACCAAATACAAGGTGCGATTTGAAACAAGAAGTAACTTCATTTCACTCGGGAAAGAGGGCTTCGGTTGCCTCCATTTTGACCTCAAGCTTCCTAGTTGGGTTCTTTCCAGCTTGTTTCCAGGCTCAGGTGGAAGACCCTGAGAGCAAAGCACCCCCTAATGGGAACTGAAACTACCCCCTCAAACATAACTACTGCCCTGAGCCAGCAAGACCCCCCAATGCTTGACTCTTAGACATTGATCCATTTGGCCAACACTGACCACGTACCCACCACATTTGCCCCACATTTTCTTTATATAAAACTGGAAGTATTTTCAGCACTTTGGATACAGTCTTTGAGATGTTAGTCTGCTGGCTCCCTACTGGTGTTGGCCTCCCTGAAATAAATTCCTTTCCTATTTCACCACCACTCATTTCTTTGTCTTTGGATTTTGTCAGTGGAGAATGGCCAAATGTCATCTGTTTGGGACCCTTGGAGCCAGGTACTCCTACACCCCTACACCCCAGCTACACTCTGATCCAGGAAATTGGTCACACTGGAGAAACCCCCCTTCTTTTTTTGCCTTCTCCAAATGGGTTTGGATTGCCTATTAACAAAGCCTAGCCAGTCACCAGTACATGGCGATTCTACTCTCCTAATTAAAATCATGTTAAGACTTTCTATAAATCATTCTCTTTGTCTTGAAATTCTCATCATACATAGCGGCTTTGAACTACATGTGAAAGCATAGTTTGATTGGCACAGAGTATAAGTCATCTTTCAGAGAGCCTGGCCACCCGCCTCCATCTGTCACCATGCCAATCATGTCTTTTTGGAATTCCATGGGCTCTAGCCTTTGCTATGTGCCCTTTAAGCAACCCCTGTCCATCCACCATGCTGTTGGCCTCCTGCCATCTTTTCTAGCACACTTAAAACAAACTATAATTGGCATTTGCTTGGCTGGAAGTCAATTTATTTTCTTGCTACCCTTCCCAGTTGCCTTAACCATCGGATGTCTTGACAGTTGGCAAATGGAGACTGCAGGTCTGATATGTCACAAAAGATCTGTTGGATGAATATTTTCCTCTAGGAAAGAGTGAAAGTGAAATCCCATCCTGACCCACCCTCTTTCCAAAACAATAAACATTTCCTGGCTGCCGTGATTCCCCTAATCATTTAAAGCAGTACAGTTGTTATGGAATGGGCAGCTGAACTTCATACTTGCCTGGACCATCTGTTCTCGTATTTAGTCTTTAAGAAGATTACTTAAGTGACTGTGGTTCACTTAGTGAAAGAGGGTGGGTTCCATCAGGGGAAGTGTGAGGACACGGTGCACAGAAAAACAGAATTCAGAGACTCTGGAGTGGCTATTTTGTTATTATTTTGTTTAGCAATAGTGAATATCATTAGAAAAAAACAAAATGTCTCCCTGAATACATAGGTAATACATGAATAAACTTGTTTCCGAATTTATGGCTCATGTTGAGTTGTTGATAGAAGTGAGATACGGTGGATGAGGAAAGCCAAGTCGTTTGACTCCTTTACTTTCTTGAGACATATTTTCCATTGTGAAGTGGCATCTTAAGTCTAAAAGGTCAGAGAAGGGGAACAATGTACACATCATAAATGTCATCAAGTAGGTAGACCCAAAATATTGAGGGAGTGGAGGTAAAGATATTTTATTAAGTGATGATACTCACGTAGCTTTTAATTGTTATTTTCCACTATATTTCTGGGCCTGAGACATTACAAATAGTGAAGTAACTTTTAACATTGCTTCAAGAAACTTGACCTCAAGAACAAAGATTTCTGATTTTGTTTAAGGCTGGTAGCGGACACGTTAAAACCCTGTGCTGGATATACAATCCTTACGCTATATATAAACCATATAGATATTATAGGCTAGAGCCTTCACGCAGACAAGGTCATTTTTTATGCCATCTCGTATCATGGAAATATGTGAGTTAGTTCATTCAAACACCCAGTATAAGGACAGAAGCAAGGTGAGTGGTTAAAAGTTACGGGGGTGCCTGGGTGGCTCAGTTGATTAAGCATCCTACTCTTGATCTCAGCTCAGGTCATGATCTCAAAGTTCGTGAATTCAAACCCTGCATCAGGCTCTATGCTGACAGTGCGGAGCCTGCTGGGGATTCTGTCTCTCCTTCTCTCTACCTCTCCCCTGCTGTGCTCTCTGTCTCTCTCAAAATAAATAAACTAAAAAAAAAAAAGTTACAGAGCAGCAGTTGGTTATAACATAGGAAGAATTTCCAATTGTGAAACATTCCCCAAATGGAATTTTCTGCCTCTTCAAGCAGCAAGCAAATCAAATCTACTCTGGAAGTATTGAAAAGGAGACTGGGACCCTCAAAATGAGATATTACTTTGGGTGTGGAGTTTGACTGGCAGGCCTTTGTGATTCCAAGATGTTTGAACAAATTGTAACTTGCAGTGATTTAACTACGGACATTTAGGGTATGTGGGCAAAAGCAGAGTTTCCTTTTTCTGTGTGTCACTTAGAAACTATATATCTTAAATGTACTTCCATGCATATTTTTTTTCAACGTTTATTTATTTTTGGGACAGAGAGAGACAGAGCATGAATGGGGGAGGGGCAGAGAGAGAGGGAGACACAGAATCGGAAACAGGCTCCAGGCTCTGAGCCATCAGCCCAGAGCCCGACGCGGGGCTCGAACTCACGGACCGCGAGATCGCGACCTGGCTGAAGTCGGACGCCAACCGACTGCGCCACCCAGGCGCCCCCCATGCATATTTTTTAATCAAAAGCAAATGTGGTTCTATAGAGCTGACAATTTAATGAATAACCAAGGCCAGAAGAAACAAGATTGGAAAAGTTGAATGACACCTTATGGGATAACCTCATAGTACTGTGATGCATGTGTGTGTGTGTGTGTGTGTGTGTGTGTGTGTGTGGTTCAAATGTCTGTGAAATGAGATGTAGTTTAGAGTGTCACTTAAGAGAAGAACTTTGACATTCCTACAAGGCTAGTACTCAGCAGCAGGTTAACCTTATGTCTACACAGAAGGACTAAGTAGGTTGGCGAGCAGATTCCCCGATAGATCTCATGTTCAAGGAAATTACAGTTTCTAGGAAAAATGAAGGGGAAGCTTAACATAAATATAGAACGCAGGTAATGGGTAAGAGACAGATTCTCCCCCCTTTTTTTCTGACATTTTTATTAACATCCCTCCATTTGGGTGGCAGTGATAATAACCTACCTTAAAAACTACATTTCCCAGTGTCACTTGCAGATGTAAGTGACTATATGATTAAGCTTTAGCCATTAGAGTTTAAGTGGAAGTCCCTTAAATGAGGGCTTCCAGGAAGCTCCCTAACGGGGCTGACTCCATGACAAACTCTTTTTGCCTTTTCCTTTCCCTTTTTGGAGTCTGAGATGCAATTTGAAAGGACAAGAAATAGTGCAGCAGAAGCTAGAAGGACCCTGAATTTTTAAGTATTGCAAGCTTGTTGTACAATCTCTGGGTAGCCTATTCTAGACTTCTATGTGAGAGAAAAATAAACTCTTGATGTATGTAAGCCACTGTTTTTCAGCTTCCTGTTTCTATCAGCTGAAAGTGATTTCTGACAGACAGCCTAAGACCTCTTGTCTGGATCTCCATGAAATGTGTTTCATTTCTTTTTCTGCTTGTGGGGATCATCACTTATATTTGCTCTAACTGCACACCATTCTTTATTATAGAGAGAAAACATATCTTAATAATCCAGTTTTCCCAAGAGAATGCATTCAATAATAAATTCACAAAAGAGACAGGAAGAGAAGAATTTTGGAGGCACATAGGGAAATCAAAGAGGAGAATGTCTTGAACACTTTTGCTCTGATTTTAATAGAACCCCTAAATTTCCCCTGTATGTTGAAAAAATGTGGCCACCTCAGTTTCTTGTATGATAAATCTCTGCCCAGGAAAATCTTATCCAGGATTCTGAGAATCTGTTACTCACCTGAAAGACTTCATTGTAGGGAATTCTCTTTACTCTTATGGCTCATTTTTTTCACTGTCCCTTTCTATTCTACCCGACACTTACAGGCTCACAAGAGTGCTTAAGTGCATTGTATAACTTACATTCTAAGTGTTATCATGAAATCCATAAGAAAAAACACACAAAAAATGTCTATTCATTTGGAAGATGTCATGGATCTCTACTGTAAAGCCTATGTAATACCTTATAAAACCAAGATGATAAATAATTTTAAAAATTTGAATTCCTTAGTCAGTATTCATAAGTTAGGAAAAACAAATGAAAAATTCTGTATTTTTGTGTCCAAAGAATTACCTGCTGAAATACAGATTAAGGAGAAGACTGAATGAAAATAGTTCAAGAAGACAAATAATCCTCTCCTCTCAACACCAAACAAAGAAAACAAAAGTATAGGGACGCCTGTGTGGCCCAATTGGTCGAATGTTCCCCTTTTGATTTCAACTCAGGTCATGGTCTCATGGTTTGTGAGATCGAGCCCCAAGTTGGGCTCTGCACTGACAACTCGGAGGCTGCTTGGGATTCTCTTTTTTCCTTTCTCTCTGCCCCTCTTGTATGCTGTCTCTCTCAAAATAAATAAAGAAACATTTCAAAAAATCTTTAAAAGATAACAAAAATATAAGCAAACAAAAATAAAGCTAAAAACTCAGTAGAGGTTTTATTTGATAATATACATTGTGTTTGACAGGTTGATTCAACAGGTAAGCAAAAGCTCTGGGGAACACATAATAATGAAGATGATAATGATGACTATTTATTGACATTTTAGTGAGGACTTGACATATTCTACATTAATTATATGTATTACCCATTTAATAATAGACAGTAATATTGCCACCAAATCTTGTGCTTGTGAATCAATATCCAGAGAATAATATGCCATAGTAGGTGACAGTTTTGAAAGACTGAACAATGTATTTTCCAAGGAAGAATGACTGGGATAGGGAGGGGTCAGAAACCATGGCACGTTAGATCATGTGAGGGGAAAGAGTGTGTCCAGAACGTTCACGATCGGTATCCAGCTCATAACCCGATTCTACTTAATCCAATAAGAGCAGCTGATCTTTAAGTAACCACAGACTCCATCAACTTCAAATATCTTTGAGATGTGCAAATCTTCCTAGTCGTAGTATTTTGGAAAGTGTTACCTTGACACTGGCCCAAGTAACCATAGTTATTTTCTAAAAATGGCTATCATAGTTCTCTCTAAGTAGTTCCAGGCAAAATATATAACCTACACTTTTCAAATATACCATAGAAGATCCCCTTAGACTTTCTGGCTTACAGGCTGGGACTCCAAATAATTGAACAAAAAACTCATGTTAATTTTCTTGATTCTTTGGAAAAAAATTGTCTCCTCGCGGCTAACATAGTTACAAAGGCACAGATTAGGACCATTTGTCTCGGCTCCACCTGTTGACATTGGTCAATAAGCTGTTTTAGCACTCAACTACATAAAAGATTTACACTTTCTTTCCATTGGAAAACATTCTTTGAAATCCACATAGTCATTTTAGGATCTGCTGTAAAGACTCTTTTTGTGCCATTTATAGAAACAAACCCAAGCACTGAATATTTCAGGCATGAAATAACAATAATAGAAAAAAAATTACTCTGATCCAATCATTAACATTTGTAATTGTTTAGACAGTGGGATTAGCATACCATTAGCATAGGCTGTTTTTGGAGTCTCAAAATTAATCTATGAATAACAATAATAATAGCAATGATATCCTAAAGATAAATACATAGAGATTGAATTTCAAGGTTTTGGCAAGAAGAGACTTCAAAATAGTTTAGTCAAGAATATTTCCGAGTCTATGCTTTTAGTTATGGTAGTGTGTAAAAAGTTACATATATTTTGCATATATTTTAGCCAAAAAAAGTGTATAATCAATTTGATAATGGAACAGATATTATCATAAATACTGTGGGAATATGATACTTGCCCCCAAGGAGGTCACAGTACCGCCAAGTTTGA
Organism: Puma concolor; assembly: GCF_028749965.1. Taxonomy (NCBI): domain Eukaryota; kingdom Metazoa; phylum Chordata; class Mammalia; order Carnivora; family Felidae; genus Puma; species Puma concolor. The sequence goes on from NC_141680.1 coordinate 53,961,948, forward strand.
TGACTAAGCAGGGGATAAAGTTAAGTAGTATAATCGTGGCAGGAGAACAAAACAAAACAGCCTATAGATCATACCTATGAAACCAGAAGTGTTTGTTTTCTCAAATGCTTCTAAAGATGAATCCAAAAAAGAAATTCTAAAAATTGTTTGAATGATGAGCGATCCATTGGAAACACGGAAACATTCAGGGGAGCTTGATTTACAATCCCCTTTTGCTAAATATCTAAGAGCAAGTCACTTCAGTTTTCTGAGTCTGACTTTTCCCATTTAAAAAATAAAGATGTAAGAATATATCATCTAATTAATATACCTTTGAGATGTCTACGGATAATTGATTTATAACCATTTGGAGATGTGTTCTGGGTGTTAGAGAAAATAACTCAGTAATAAAGACTGATAAACTATCTTTAAATATAACTAACTTATTTTTTGCGTTGAGATAATCCTCCTGTGTGTGCGCGCGCGCGCGCGCGCGCGTGTGTGTGTGTGTGTGTGTGTGTGTGTGTGTGTGTGTGTGTGTGTTGATGCTAATTTGGGCCCCGTCAAACGATGACAATAATTGGCTTCTTTTGCATCATCTCCATCTTTCCACTGGGGAAAACTCCCATGTTAATGAATCAGAGGAAGAATAATTTAAAAACCATGTACCTTACTGTGGGTAAGATATCTAGTCCATTAAAGTAGAAAACATGTTTAAAGGGCCTGGGCTTGAAATGGTGTGGAAAGACACAGAGAAAAAACATCTGTGATTCAGATCTCATTATTCACCGCTAAGCCATCTTTGTAGTCTATGTTTTAATAAGAAGTCAGGTCAACAAATTGAGAAACTAACAGACCCAGTGAAATTGGCTGATGAAGTCTGACGTGTATTTTGTCCGGGATCTTTCATTATTCCACACTAAGGCACTCTGTCTATTTAAATGGTGTACAGGGGTGAATGGTCAAAAGAGAGAGATTGATACATATTTTTAGTTATACCTTATAGAGGAAACATTTTCCAGAACAACTCAGAGTCAGCAGTAAACATCATAAATCAAAGACACCATAATGCTGTTCAAAAACTGTCCTTATGCCTTGTTGATAGACTGAATATCGTAAGGTGAATTAATTGCTTCCACTGGTGCTACCTTTCAGCCTTCCTCACTCTATGTTCAAATAGACATTCTCACATAGTCCAAACAGGAGTGGGAGAAAATATATTGTAGGCTCAGCCCATAAAAAGATAAACACAGCAGAGTTTTCTTTTCAATGGAAGCATTTTTCTTGGACCTCTATGTGCACCCAGTTAAAAAAAAAAGGCACACTTGATTAATTTTCAAATTTCTGGGAGCTGTCCTTCAATTAAAATAATTTTAAATAACTGGTATTAGAAAGGTAGGGAGTGTATCTAGTCCATGGAAAAATGATGAAACCACCATCAAATTAACAGCATTTTACTGGGCAGCATTATCAAGATAGTTTTATATGAAAGGCAGGAGCTACTCATTTTATTAAGCAAATAGTAATTTTCTCATTCAAAATGGGTGTGTGCTTTCTGATGCATGACTCAGACTAATACCAAGTGTGCCCCCTCTTGGTAAATGATTAACACAGTTAATGCTTCAGGTTTAACTTGAAAGAAGGGAAGGAAAGCAGAATATTTAATATTCCTTTTGAATTCATTTCCTGGGATGAGATGTTTAAGTCCTATTAAATGACATGATTGGGAAAAACAATGTTCTCTGAGATTTTAGTAGCGGATCTTGGTCCTGATAACACATGTGTTCAAAAGTGGCATGCCTTTTTGGAGAAACATGCACGAGTGGCTGAGCCATTACTAAAAATCCAACTTGTTGTCATGCATGTCTAAGAAGGGAATGCTAATTTCCAATTTTTTCATATCTTGAAGAAAAAATTGAAGATCCATCACTCTTCATGCTCTTCCCAATGGCTTAGGAAAAGACATTTTTCTCTTTCCGCACCACTACTGGCCATGCATTAACTCTCCTGAATTTCTTGTTGCTTTTGTTTGATCTTTATTCTTCACAACAACTCTCCGAGACCTTTGAAGAATGGAAAGGATGCTGTTGCTCCTAAAGTTCACTGTATTTATATCTGGCATCTTTTCCAACTACACAGATGTGTATCAGTCCCAAAAAGAGAATGCCAAGAACAATGCCATCTTCCCAATGATTTTTTTGTTCCAAGTTTTTCATTCAATCTAACATGTACTGAAGGTGGCCTTCTGCATGAGAATAATGCATTGTTGTTATGATATCTGAAACAAATATTATAGAATCACTTTGGGAAAAAAAGGTAATTCAGAGATGGTAGTTGGCAAAGATAGAACTCTGAAGAGATGATGTTCCCATGTCTCCTTTTCCTTACACAACACATCTTAGTTTCAGAAGACAAATTCAAAAAGAACCTGGTGGGCAAGAGTTTATGGCAGTGTATAGGAAGGAAGATATTGGACCTCTGTGTCTGGCATCTATTTTAAGTGTGATGGGATACCATTTTTGCTCTAAAACTGCTCTACACTCTCTGAGACTTACTCCATAAAGAAGAAAAACATTTAGCTCAGACCTGCAAAATTTAGCTTTGTAAAACAAGTCTAAGTTTTCCTTCAGTGTGATTTTAGTGGTTTCTTAGATTTGCGGTAAAGAAGGTAATTTATTTGCCTTGGACTTCACAGCACATTCAGACCTCTGTTTGTAAAGACTTGTTGCTCACTAAAAATGATTTCTAATTCAATTTCATCAATACTGAATGAGAATCTAATGAGCAGGTCACTGGTGAGAATATGTCCTCTTACTGAGAACTTATATACGTATGCGTGTGTGTATGTATATATGTATGTATATATATACATATGTATATGTATATATGTACGTATATTTTAAGTATATATGTATGTCTCTTGACTTCTAGGAATACATAATCTACTGGTGACTGGAAGCATATATACAGTCAATCATAATGCAGTATATGTCATATTATAGTTCTAAAAGCAAAATGTCTTAAAAGAAGAACAGTGTGTAGCCAATACTTACCAGGGGTATTAGGGAAAGTCTCAGGAGAGGAGATACATGAATGGAACCATACACAATGAATGAGAATCCAAATTACATTAGCAGACATTTCAAGGGAAGGGAGAACTAGGGATTCTATGGCATGTTTATGGAATAGAAAAGAGTTTGATATGGCTCAAATAAAAGGGAACACACTTGTAACTAGGCAGGGCATGCCAACTGTGGAGTGCACTGAATGACTGTCAAAGATTTGTGTCTGGTCTTGTTGACTGTAGAAGTTGTCTATTTTCTGGTATAATTATTTGTAGTGATACACATGATGTGACACTAACAAAGTTCTTTTTCCCCTATATCAAGTTATGTCACCTTAAGTTATGGTACTTAGTAACAACGCCACAATTCAATGTATTTATCAAATAAATCATTCCGATTTATTAAAAACATAATTCGTTGAATGACATTAGGATAGCATAGGTGAGATGTGATATGTGTACATGTATTTGTGTGTGCTTGTGATTGTTAAGACAATACACTCTCTTTTCATTCATTCTAAGAGAATTCTTAAACTTCAGTGTGCAGAATGAACTAATTAAAGATCATATTCCCGGTCAATTCCAGAGGTTCTTATTCAGTAGGGTCTGGGACAAGTTCTATGGCTCTCCATTTTAATCAGTCGTGCCAGGCAATTCTGAACCAGAGGTTCTATGGGTCACGTTTTGTGAAATAACATTTTTAAGGCTTCAACAATATGTTGCTAGGCACAATAATACAAATAAAATATGTGTATTCATTGAAATAAATCCCATAAAGGCTTCTCTGAGAGTCTTATGCAGTTTTTAGTTATATGCCTGGAAAGTAACAAAATGATAACTCTTAAAAATTTTTGAGCATGAAGAAATACTAATTCCTCTCATTTATGAACTCCTGCTTCCCTACAGCCTTCCCTAAACCACACTAATATACTTAGTGAGCTCTAACTAGTTCCTTCATGGTCATAAACTATTGATCAGCCACTCCCAGAAAGATAATATTGTTGGTTATAGGCTTAGACAAATGATTAAGATTTACTTTCCTTTCAAAATGAAAGCTATCCTATGGCGCCTGGATGGCTCAGTCAAGTTGAGCATTGGACTCTTGATTTTGGCTCAGGTCATGATGCCAAGGTTGTAGGATCAAGTCCCACATCTGGCTCTGTGCTGAGCGTGGAACCTGCTTAAGATTCTCTCGCTCTCTCCCTCTGCCCCTCTCCCATGCTCACGCTTTCTCTCTCTCTCTCTCTCTCTCTCAAAAATAAATAAATAAATAAATAAATAAATAAATAAATAAATATTCTAAACCTGATGCAGTTTGCCTAGACTTTATTTCTGCATGAAACAATGTTGTTTTTTCCCCCTGACAGAAGTTAGATTTGCCATGGTAGTTATAGGCATATTCAAATCTAAGTCTGTCTCGAAAAACCCAGTTCCTATGGTTACTTTGGCTGGAGAGCTATACTTTAATTTGTCTAATATTTAAAAATGGTTAGAGAAGCAATTCTAAAGATTATACTTGCTAAATCTTGGAATCATGCATGTATTTCTTGCATATTGATCTTGCAAGGTGATAGGATATTTTTTCCTATGATCAGCTTAAAAACCTGAGAAAGTAAAATATTATAAAAGTCTAAAAGGATAACGCATGCACATTTGCTTTCCTACAATATTTCTGGCATTTTTAGAGAAGTTAATAACTACCATTATCACCAAAGTACAGACAACTTCAATTATGTGACAATGCATTTATCAAATTAGTGGCTGTCCCTGTAATTCTTGAATTTGTAAAATAACATACTGAGTGTCATGGTCAAGTAGAACTACCCAAAGTGAAAAATGGATGGAAATTAAAAATCGGGTGTTCTTAACAAACAAATAAGTGAGTTATGTGGTTTCATTCCACATATTCTAACAGTCAAAAATCACAGAGAGTTGTTTAATTTGTTTTTAATTTTCTTCCAATTCAATTTGTTTTTAATTTTCTTCCTATTCAAACTAAATGTAATTGTATATGAAAAACACGTCCAAAAAGATGCAATATTTTGAATTGCACATTTCTGTCAGTGACACAATAAGTAAGCTGTACAACATGTATAAAGGCAGTGTAATAGCTTACCCAGAAGAGCCATTGCCATGAGCCATTTATTTATTTGTTCATTCAGTCAATACTAAGCAAGTATTTTCTATGTATAAGACAATGTTCTCAGCAGGGGAACATGCAAGCATGATACTGTGCAGTGGTAGAGATCCCATGCACTTGGGAGTAACTAGGAAAGAAGGCATCGAGTCTAGCCCTGGTGGGAAGGGGCAATCACTTCAGGAAACACATAACCGAGAGGGTCTATCTTGAGTGCATCACTGAATATGCTGGGAGCTGTCCAGCCTCACAGTAAGGGGAGATTGCTCCTGGTTCCCCTGGCAAGCTGGACAGCCCAAGAAATTGCACCCAAATAAGTCAAATGCTTTCAAAGAAATGTAAGAAATTCTGTGTTGCTAAAGCTTAAAATATCAGGAAAGATTGGCAAAGAGACTGGAGCCGTTAGCAATGCCTTACTTGTAAAGGAGCTAGCAAATACAATTCCTTAAAGGGAAATGTAAGGTTACAAGAAGTTGCAAATGTATAGAGAAGAGAGGACAGTGGCAAAGCTTCTGAATTTTAGAGTGGAGATAATAGAATTAAACAGAATGACAGTCGTTCTGACATATTTTAGGTAACCAGTAGGAACTAATTTGTGAGCTTAAGGTACAAATACAGTCACATATTTGGTTGCTCAGTGGGACTCCCCATTTCATAGCCAGTTCAGACTTGCCCTCTTGGAATTCCCCCTATTGTTGAAGGGGGTTAAGAGGTAAAAACCTCCAGTTAGGAAATAAATACGTCACGGGGATGAAAAGTACAGCATGGAGAATATAGTCAATAATATTGTAATAACATCGTATGGTGACAGACGTGACTACACTTATCACGGTGAGCATGGCTTAACGTATAAAATTGTCGAATCACTACACTGCACCCTTGAAACTAATATAACACTGTATGTCAACTACACTTCACTACAAAAATAATAAATACATTTTAAAATCATAGTGTGCATACACCTAGGTAGGTATAAATGTCTCTCTCTCTCTTTCTCTGTTCTTCTCTTAGGGTGTTCTTGTCATCTCAAATTGTCTAAGAATCCCAAGGCTTTCTGTATCTAAAAGGAACAATTCCCGATTCCAAATCCTGAATGAAAGCCAAAGAGAGAGACCTGCAAAGTCAAATCTATTTGTGGTGACTTTGCTTTAGTAATTAACCCAGGCTTGCCCTTGCTGATCTATACCCTTGCAAGAATAGTAATAATGCTCACATAGTGCTCCAAAATGACGGAGTTTTCGGTTCACGTTTTAATGCTCGTCCTTCTGTTTTTCCTTGTGACTCTGCTAGCCAGAATAGAGGAATTTAGAGCAGCTTCTAGTCTCAGCTACAAGCTGCTGAGCCCAATGCTTCCAAACACAGCCATGAGCTGTGCCGAGACTGGCCCCCCCAAACTTCAACTTCGGTGTAAGTCTTGGAGAACAGCTCTGGATCCCTCCATCCCATGAGTTCCACGTTAAACCTTGGCATCTTTTCTCCACCAGAAGCTCTCTCAATCAGGGCCATCCCGTCAGCCTCTCCTACCTAAAAGATTTATGAATTCAGAACTGGAAACTCCGTGACATCACCTCCAGAAGGCCCTACAATACTCACACCCATTTATTTCTCTCCAGATCAATGCGTTCTAGAGGATGTATCAGTCTTCAAAGTGTCTAATTTACTCTTCTCTCAGTATATTGGATGCTTAGATGTGAAATTACACAGAAAGGCCAAAGCTTTCAAAAATGACATTTGGTTTTGGTCCAAATTTTGGGGTCGCTCTATCCACTACTCACAACATAACCATACGTGTGATTTTACTTTTAGCAGTGTGAAAAAGACACAGAATGGATATGAATATCTCAATAGAGAAATAGGGTTACATCTGCAACACCCCTCCACCTTTTCCATATACCATAACCTCATCACAGAGTGACATCCCATTATACCCACACTCAGCAGGAGAGAATTCTGCACTTTGGGGAGGGAATATTCAGGGCCACCTGAGAATTCTGCCCACCATGATGCTAAATATTTATCTATAGCTGTATCTCCATCTATCTGTTTTTGAGTATTACCAATTGATTTCCTTCTAGAAGAAAGTGGGATAGTTTGCTTGTACTGTTACTTTCTCTGACATCTCCTGTTACAGTTGTAATCAATTTTAGTTTATCAAGATTTTTTTTTATGTTACCTTTTATTCCTTAGCCATAATGGTGCAGTTTTTAGTCTAAGTTCTATAGTTAAATGGAAATAAGGTTTATGAGTAGAACTTCACCCAATTTCTCTCTGTTCTAATTTTTTACCTTGATCTCTTGGATGGGTGGATACAAACATCACCTATTTGGAAGGGTGAATATTTCATTTTGCCTTCTTTATTAAATGATACTTTGCCTGGTTGGAATATTCTTGGTCATACCTCATTCTCTTTTGAACTTTGTATTAGACAGTAATCTAATAACCTCTTAGCACTGAACACTGTGTGGGCATCAAAAGCTCAACATACTGATCCTTTGTGGATGGCTTGCTCTATTTGTCTAGAAATCTCAACTATTCTTTCTTAATCATTGATGTTCAAAAACTTAACCAGAATATGTTTTAGTGCCAATTATCTTATATGTATTTTTTTTTCTTTTTCTGAAACATGGAACAAAATGTGTCCTTCCTATCTGAGGGTTCATCTTCTCCTTGGTTTCAGAGACAATTGCTTCTTTTAAATATCCAAAACAGTTTTTTCTGCTGCATTTCTCAAATGCTTTCTATGAAGGATGCCAAGCATTCTTACACTGTACTGCTTTTGTCCATTCTGCACTACATTGACCACATGGAAGTTGGGTTTTGGTTTTTGTTTTTTAACCTTCGTTCTGTTTCCTAAGGACATGGGGGTGGGTGTAGGGGAGATCCTCTGAAATTTCTTGAGGATGAAATTTCTTGATTTCTTCCATTTGCTCACGGACACTTGTCCTGGTCTTCCTTCTGAAATCTGAACATCCTATGCCAGGGCCCATTGTAAACAGTCAAGGTTGAGTTCCATTTTCTTCAGCTGTGGTTCATTCTCCCAGGGCAGGGCAGTTCCATGGTAACATGGTAAGTCCTGGTAACATCATAAGTCCATGGTAACAAGGTAAGTCCTGCTAGTCATTCCAGCCACTGTTGCAGGCTAGTGGTAGAAGGCAGGGTGAATCTACATGGAAAATTTCTCTCGGTTTTCCTCAAGGCTGCCTGTTTGTGCCTTTCTCTCTCTCCCATCTTGTCTCCTTCCTCTGCACTAAAACTCTTAAGTGCAACATGTCAGTGTTTTGTCTCCTCTGTACTGTGCCTGGAATTTAGAAATCTATTGTAAGAAGTATCAGATTCTTCTATTTCTTTCTTTGGCCCCTCATTTTGCAAGATTTGTTTGGTTGGGTGCTTTTTCTTATGGGCTCCTGGTGTGTTGCCATTCTTCTTTCCCATCTATTAGAGACCGCAATTCATTTCACTGGGTCTTGGAACCTGTTATACACAACCTTCTTCAACGGTTGGTGTTCATGACACGCTTTTCATTTTCAAAATTTGTTTCCAAATGTCCTTGCTGAGATAGAGGGGAGCTCGCTGATTTTTTTCCATCACTTTCTTGCTAAACATCCAAGGAAGCGTTGATTGGAGGCCATGTCGCCTGCTGATCGGTGCTTATCGGTGCTGATCGGTTCTAATTCCCTTACCATCTTATCCAAGCCTCACCCACTCACTTCTTCCATACTATATGCTCCATTAAGGCAAAGGATACATATATTTCTGTTCACTTAGCATAGAACCTAGCATAGAATAAGCACCCAATAAATAGTGCTGAAGGAAAAACTAAATAAATGAATCTCTTGTGAATCCTTGTCATCAAAAATAAACATCGTATTTAAAAAAGAAGTTGAAGATCAGTATGGTTTATTGTTAGGCATGTATAAGAAGTTTTATAAATATTGTTGCATTTTCTTGCACTAAAGGAGACGTGAAGTGACAACTAAGTGTATCTTTCTGAAAGTTGACTAATTAGCTGTGATGCTAATTCACATTATCTCCTCAAGACACCTGACAATAATTACCTCAATGATAAATTTGACCAAAAGAAATTGTTCCGTTATCTGGAATTTAAACAACTGATAAGGACTTAAATGTATTTAAATAGAGGATTTATTCTTTAACATCCTGATACTTTGAGCACTGAAGTGCCCGTGGCATGTGACAAATCAGTGCCCCCTTCCCCATGGAAGCAAGTAAGGCTTTGTTAGTGATCCTTTAACCAATACAAAGTTTTTAAACCTATCCCTTTCTACCCATTAAGACTTTTGCTAATATAAGTGATAGATGGCTGAGTTGTTCTACTAACGTTAATAGCATTTATATTATTTTTAATTTGTTTGTTTATGTGTATATTTAATAGGTATAGGTCAAGCACCTATTAATATAAGGGAATGTGCTGAACACAGCTAAGAATTTAAAAAGGTGAGTGACATATAGCCCCTTTCCCAAAAACGTGCCGCTTAAGAATAAGATAATTTTCAAATAGCTTGAAGTACTATAAAATAAACATAAGAGTTCAAGTTTGTATGAGGATTCCCAGGATGAAAAGATCACACTGGGGAGGCACCACGGGCTAGTGAAAAGGGGCACAGACATTGGGGTCAGAGAAACCTGATTCTTCTGCTTACTCTATACACATGGGTGGCCTTGGTAAGTCTGTTCATAGATGGCTTCACAGCCACCATAATTGTGCACTGTATTCTTTTTCCTTCAGGAGTGGTGAGGAGAAAGAGGATATTTCTGGGATGATGTTCATCCATGGTTTCCTCTGAGTGATGGTTCTTAATTCAAAGCTGCAAATGCCATTAGTCTGAATCCTTCTTTAGCTGCCCATGTTCAGATAAAGCCCACACAAGTTCGGTAATGAAGTCTCTTCATCATTCAGTTCCTGACTGTCCCTTCAACCTCATATCCAGCCAGTCTCTATTATGTCCTGTTGATGAAAGATGCACAAGGCTGTCTGAACTTTTCCAAACACATCATGAACCTTCAATCCCTGCATATGCTATGTCCTCTGTTGAAAATCTTCCACAACCTAGCAACCAAGCAAACACTGCACCCTCTGTAGAAAAGTTCAGAAGATTTTCTATTCTGAGCATTCTTCTTCCCTCATCAGGGAATCCACTCCACAGCCCCCTCTCCATCACTCCCATTAGCCCACACATACTTTCATTTCAGCCTGTGTGTTTTCCTTATTTATATTCACTAATTCTGGTATATGTTTTTTCCTGATGTGTGGAATGACCATTTACTAAATATTGGTCGATATGTTTTCTTTCCTATGAGACTAAGATTTTCCAGTAAAGTGTCATTCTTACTTAACTTTGAATTCCCAGAGAGCTTAACTGCTTATTGAAAAATGAAGACACCATCAACCAGTCCATCAATCCACACAGTAAAAGATAACACATTGTTGTGTTTCTGCTCCCTTTGCATACACAGTTCACCGGCAAAACCTTCATGGGTCCAAAGAGGGACAGATGGACAAACGTGTCATAGTGACACCATTAACCATCATCTTGAATTCTAGATGAGAACCCATAGGACGCTTGCCAGCCAGTATATGTAAAGAACCATCAGAAACTCTACTTAGAGACACCCGACAATTTGTAGAAACTTTTTTGGATCTCAAAACTTTATTCTACTTTCCATCTAATACTATCAATATCTCACCAACAACAACCAAATGTGCGCTTGCACATCGATGTCTATTTGGGGAAAGAATAGAGGGAAAAAACAATCTGAGATGAAGTTAGAGGCAATACACAGACCTTGAATCCAGGGTTATAGTTGGTAAATTCTTTAACGTGTCTCTATGCTGGTGATAGTTCCTCTTCCTTCTGTTGTCTCTCATAAAGGAGGTGAAGTCTGGAAGACCAAGGGCAAAGATACCAACATATATAATATTAACTGTGGGTGCCATTATAAGTGCCCACCCAGGTTAATACTTGGGTGTCATACAGAATAGTTACGCAGAAGGAGCTTTCAAATGAAAGCTTTCCATTTGTTTTCATAAATGTGTATTCAATTTAAAATTTGACCAGAGAATAAGTTGGCCATGAATGTCACTGGGGATTTCAATGAAACAATATTACCAAAATTCAAGGAAAAGAGAAGAGTCAATAAGCTTTATCAAATTTAAATGTCCTCTCTCTTTCCTTCTATTCTCTTCCTTGTTTCTGTCTCTCTAATCTCTCTCTCTCTCTCTTTCTCTCTCTCTCTCTCTGTTTCAGCTGCTTATGGTGAGAATTTAGATTGCCATGACGACACTCCAAATAAACACTGGTCTGAGGAATGAATTTGTTGCCTACTGTATGGTGATGAGCACAAGGAACCATTGATGGGTAGATACACTGATGTTAATCTCCAAAGCCAAGTCTCATTCCGAATCCAGCAATCATGAAAGTGTGTGTCTTGAGATAATTGTGCTAAGTGCATAGAACGATTTAACAGGTGCTCACAAAACACTTTTGTTTTCCATTCTAGGAAAAACTAATCAAATAACAGGTTTTGGAAGAATTTCACATTCAGGCTTTCTCTCTGTATAACAAATAACATTAATTTTAAGGACTGAAATATTTCTTAGCTTTCACATACCAATTATTTAATTTCAGATGATTTTAGTAATATTATGTAATATACATTTTAACAACTCAAGGTGTTGAGCTCTCAAACACATTAAAACTTAGAAAGTTTCTCAAAGTGACAAATACTGCTCTTAAATATAAATTTCTTTTTTTTTTCTAAGTGTAATTTCTGGTTTTCAAATATATATCTGAAATACGGGACATACTTTTTGTCTTTTATTTCCATGCTTATTTCAAAATGATCCTAAAATGTCATTTTGAGCTATATAAATGGTTAAAAATGCTCATTTTTGATCATATAAACATTTTTGTTTTCTCACATGTAAATCATTAGTTCCTCTGGATTTTTATGTACTTGTGTATATTATGTGTGTGTGGATAGCATGTATATATGTCTGTGGTTATTATAAGTAGATCTTTTTGTCCTAATTGCATGAAAAACATTCATCCACTGTTTCTAATGCAATTTCTGGTGTTAAATCATTTTTATTTCTATGTATGCATGGTAATTTTTGGATTTTCATTTATATTAGACGTTGTGACATTTAACTGGTCTCTGCCTATCATTGTATGTTTTCTTCCAACGGTCCCTGCCTCCTTGTGTCCCCGTCCTGTGTAATCACCTCACCTCCCTGGACCCAGAAACTCACATCAGGTTAATGGAATACATATAGAATACTGTGGGTTAGTGGAATACATAAGGAATACAGCAGGAGTGATGAGACATCACTTCCAAGATTAGGTTATAAAATGACTGTGACTTCCTTCTGCATTTACCCTCTTTTGTTCTCTCTTTAATTGTTCTCTTTGGGAAAGCCAGCTGAAATGTTGTGGGCAGCCCATGTGGTTGAGCTTGGAATTGGGTCCTTCTCTAATCAGACTTTCAGATGATCTGCAACCCTAGATACACCCTGATTGCAACTTTAAGAGAGATTCTGTGCTAGAGACACCCAGTTAAGCCATAGCTAGATTCTTGACCAACAAAAACTGTGAAATAAGCAGTAACTGTCGTTTCAAGCCACTAAAGTTGGCCACACTTGGTTACACAGCAAATCAGACACACCTTTATATCCAATATTGTTGAAATAATTTCAGAAAGCATTTAGGAAATACGTAAATGAACATATATAAATTAACAAATGCCTTGAATATCAGGATCCCTGAAGTTTTATTGAATTTACTCTTTCTTACTGCTTTTGCTGTATTTCTTTCCATTATTCATGGATTTATTTTGTCCTATAACATCATATATTTAATGGCAGAATTAAGTCATCTCTTGTTTGGATAATCTTTTGCTTTTGGTAAAACATTCAACACAAGGCACTCTTCTTATGCTCTCTGAATCTGAATATAGTTATTTAAAGTAAATAGCAATATAGCAATAAAGTATCTTGTCTCATGCTAAGATCAATTTAAATTAAAAAAAACTGAAAAGCTATTTTCTAATGCCTCCTGTTCATCCAGTTGCTGCTTGAAAAATCCAGATCATCATCATTATAAGTATAATAATAATTTTTTCTTGCTTTATAATCTGGAGGTAGTGTATGTCCCATTCCATTTCAATCAGGTAATAGAAACTTGAACTTGGGTATGGCTATCAAGTCTTCCTGTTTATTATTGTCTGTATTTTGGGATGATGGATTAGCCAAAGAAAGGCGAATTTTGTGATAACAGCCAGGCTTTTCTCTGAGCTATGTTTCTTTCTGATGTCTACCTTCAAATACAGCTCTGTGCTACACTAAATCCAGTGAACAAACTTCTTTTTATAAGGCTTGTAAGGCTAAATGTGCTTCTTAGAACAATAAGCTCGAGCATACATTTTTTTTCCCAAGCATACTATTTTATATACATTTTATCCAAGAAATAAATGTGAAACAACATGTAATGTCAGTAAGGTATTTCTATTGTTTTTCGAAAGTCAAGGGCTATGAGAAAGCCAAGTAAGACTCCCAGACTTCATTTAAAAAAAAAAATCCAGTCCCCTAACATTTTACATCTTAAATTACCTCTACCAGACACCTTTCTAACTTCTGGCAAATTTTCAGGATTACACAGGTCTGTGATTTTTCAAGCAAAAAAAGTCTTCTTAAAGACTCTAAATCTTCTACTCTCCAATTATAGGGGTCAAAAAGAGGTAACTATATACACACACATATATATATATGTAGGTATAATATAAGAAGAAGAACGAAACAATGCCTAAATCATAGAAGCAGCTGATAAATTTATATTCTAAATTCTTGATATTGGAATATATACTAATAGTAAAATACTTATTTTTCAAATGTCTTCGATGTCCATTTGCTCATTGTAGTAAAAGCAAAATAATTTCCACAACATTTTATTTGCTTTTTTTTCCCCCTGGCATTAGATTAAACACAAGGCAGAGAGGAACAGGTAGAGTCCAAACTTTCCCAAAACAGTATTAGGTTTTGATAACAAATATCTAAAGTATTATTTAAAATAAAATTCATCCACCTGGCACTGGCATTGAAACAAGAGCCTACTCTAATCATTTTACACGTGTTTTATGTAATTTTTCCCTTGCTGAAACTTAGTAACAAAATGTGTTGGGAGGATGTCATTTTTAAGGCAGTGTGATACTGTTGGCTCACAAGACAAAGACAGCTACTAAGGTAAACAGGTAAGATTTACCGAGGGACTCTATGTCCAAGGCATGGTAGGCATAGAAAAAATTAGGAAAAGAAAAACAAAAAACTTAGAAGGTACTATTTCTTCCATTCCTCCAAAACTGTATAATTTATTTGTTAGAGTAAGATGTACATATACAAACGAGGAAGAATGCAAGAAAATATATTTAAGATTAAGTGAAGCCAAGGTATATCTCCGCATGATCCTTGACTATAAGAGCCTGTTTTCAGGGTTAGTCACCAGGCGACTACCATGTATGTTCTAGAAGTTACTACTAGTAGCAGAAAACACAAGTCGATCTCTAAGAGCGAAGGGTGGAAAGGAGTTGGGAATCTAAGTGTCAAGTCAGATGTTCGGAGATATAAAAGGAAGGTAGCTGAGGGAGACGATGTGATTCATTTACACAGAGTTCTATTTGCATAACATATGTTGAATATAGAAAGGGGTGCTGTTTTGGTTTCAAACGGCAGACAAAGTATGTGCTACACATTTTGAAAGAAGGAAGGAGAGATTTGTGAGAAATGTTCGGAACGGTAAAATTCTCTAGGGGGAAGAAATTTGGGGAAGGAAAGAAAGCCCCAGAACAGGATGAACTGTAGAGGGCAAGGATGGTGAGGCATGGCAGCAGCCACAGGAGGTCCGGGGTCGAATGACACGGTACCACTAAGAATTCCCCTTGGCCTCTGGCCACGTGGCTCCCTCCCCCAACCGCACTTAGCTCTTCCAGGCCAGGTGGTAGGTGGTAGTGATCTGATTTCTGCACATGGTTATGGTCTGTGATTACAGAAGCTTGGCTAAGAGAAATGGGGTAGCAGGTGAACCTGGAGAAATAGAAAGTTCCCACTAACAAGCGATTATTCTCCCTAGGTCCCCACCCATGGCGTTGTCTGTGTGTTCCTGTGCATTAACTAAAAACTAAGGGGAACTCCAGTGTCTGAGGTCACTTTGAGTCCCTTTCACAGAAAGTGCATATAAGAGAGGGAGGGAGGCTCGGCTACCTGGAAAGGTTAAAGTGCAATTCAAATCCACTGAATATTTGCAGGATGCAAATAGCATAAACACAACAATTGTGGTGGGGGAAATTTTCGAGAGAAGGAATATAATTAGTACAAGGAAAATTATATATATATATACACGTATCTGCACATACATGTGTGTGTGTGTGTGTATGTATATGTACATGTGGGTGTGTGTATGTATAAGGCTTTAAGATATGTATAGTCTTTGGCATAAAGTCTGTTTTGTCTGATACAAAAGAGCTGCTCCTGCTTTTTTTATTTATTTATTTTTTTGATTTTCATTTGCATGGCATTCCTTTCTCCTTTTCTTCCCATGTCATTATACAGGGTGATATCTGAAGTCCATCATAATTTCAAATCCCCAAATTTGCAGATTCCTACCTCTCTCATCTTGGACAAAGTACTTAGGTATGACCCCCACTTCCTTCACCTATAAAATATTCCTTTCTCGTTCAGTTATTGTGAGAAATTAATGTGTTAGATGTAGAATGTTTGGGGAGCCTGGATGGCTCAGTCGGTTAAGTGTCCAACTCTGGATTTGGGTGCAGATCATGATCTCACGGGTTCTGAGATCGAGCCCTGCATTGGGCTCTGCCCTAACAGCAGAGAGCCTGTTTGAGATTCTCTCTCTCCTGCTCTCTCTGCCCCTCTCCCATGTGCATGCTCTCTCTCTCTTTCAAAATAAATAGATAAATAGATAAATAAATAAATAAATAAATAAATAAATAAATAAAATATATGTAGACTGTTTAGAAAGGTCTAAATGCAGCATAAGGGATATATAAATGTGAACTAATATTATTACAACAGCAAGCTGTAAAATCCTCCTTTTCATGCCTCTTCCTGAATTTTCATGAGTTTCTGATGGAACAGAATTCACATAGCACATCTGCAGGACAAGCTGTTGGGTATATTATGAAGAGCAAGAAATAGTTCACCTTAAAAGATATATTTGCCTTTTGAGTCTCACTGGGTTTCCATGGAACCCATAAAATGGTATTTGAAATTCTACAAGGGTGGACGTCATTCCAAAAGATGAGAAATGTCCTTTGTACCTACAGACACATGGAAAACCATTAAATAGGTATTTGTTAGCTAAATTGGGAAAAGGACTTTGTAAGAACAGTAAAAGGTTTGCAACTAATTAAGCTCATTTAAAATCCATTACTTGGCTTTTAATTAGGCAAAAAGAGAAAAGAGAATGAGAGTTCATTGTTTTCTAATTAAGATGAAATTTTGAAATTGGCAGTTCCAGAGAACTTGATCTCCTAGAATGTTCTATTCATCATTTTAAAACCAGTTATTTTTTTTAAGTCAGATGTTAAGAAGTATGGTAAAATCAAATTTGATATTTGTCTTGACTGAGAAAAAAAACATTTTATTATAATAGGGAACTTAAATCACTAAGTGGCATTTTGGAATGAGGGAACTTTCATTATTTAGACTCCCAGTGAATATGGAATAATGGCAAAATTGCACAGCTGTTTGATTTTGTGGGGGAAAAAATAATACAAAGAGTCCTGCTAATGTCATGTACTGCATTAATTTAAGAATACTTAGTCTTCTTGTGCGCAATAAAAAGATTTGTATTGCAGATAATTCAAACTACATATTCATATACTTGTACATGTCTTTGATTAATATTTGTTTCCAAGAAAAATCTGTTGAGCGATGTCTCTTTCTCTCTCTCTCTCTCTCTCTCTCTCTCTCACACACACACACACACACACACACACACACACACAAATACATTCATGTGTTTAAGAAAATTACTCAGTCCTTTTAAGACTTTGCCAAATCCTCTTAACTCTTTCCATTCATTAAACGACTATTAATTTCATGTGTTCAAAAATAAACAGGCTTTTATTTGACATCTTCAGGTGGCATTTATGGGAAAAGGGCACAAAGAAAGTTCATGTAGTTGCTTGATGTTAAGTAACATTTTTATAATCATTCATGTGATTCCTTTTATATGCATTTATTCTTGAGTTGATTTTAGTCAGGTGAATCTGAGTCACTTCTGTTAATGTCAAAATGAGGGCTGAGCCCATGAATTCTGCATTACACATCGAGTCTGTGATATATATAGGTAAAACTCCCTTTTTCTGGCTCATTTTGTAGTAAGCTGCTATTATTGAATTATAATATGCATAAATAAAATGCACAGATTTTAACTTACAGCTTGATGAATTGTACAATGTAAACACACTGTGTAAACACCAAAATCAAAATATCATTATCATTATCATTACCAATACCCCAGAGTACTCCCTCAAGCCCCTCCCTGACCAAGAGAAAGTAATCTTTGTTTTGTCTTTTGTCATCGGATATTGGTTTGTTCTGTTTCTGAATTTTTTTTTATAAATGGAATCACACAGCATATACATTTTTGTGTCTGGTTTCTTTAGCTTAGCATTATGTCCCTGAGATTAGTTCCTGTGGCTGTGTACAGAGTTAGCCCATGATTCTCCATCTCTGTACAGCACTCTATTGTACGAATATATTGCAATGTATCCCTTTTATACCAGATGAACATTTGTGTGTTTCTAGTTTGGGGTTATTATAAACAATGTTGCTACAATTATTTCAAGAATTCTTAGGCATCTTGTTGGTGCACATACATGTGGTATGTATGTATCTGTGTATCTATATGTGTCTGTATCTATATTATATATATACACACACATATATAATATATTATATATAATATATGTAATTTATTATATATAATATATATAATATATATATTATATATATATGGAATTATGGGATCTTTCGAGTAGGGTAATGTTCAAATTAATTAACTACTATCAAATAATTTCCCCACGTGGCCGTACCAGTTTACAATCCTACCAGCGGTACACAAAAATGACAATTGTCCTTCAGTCTTGGCAACATTGTGTATTGCCAATTTTCCTTTTAGTTTAGCAATGATGGTCGAGTTGTTATTTATTTTCTATTTTTTGGATTGTTCTTCTTATAATGAATACTGCGAGCATTCACATACTCATTGGCATTTTTTTTTTTTTTTTTTTTTTTACGTTTATTTATTTTTGGGACAGAGAGAGACAGAGCATGAACGGGGGAGGGGCAGAGAGAGAGGGAGACACAGAATCGGAAACAGGCTCCAGGCTCTGAGCCATCAGCCCAGAGCCCGACGCGGGGCTCGAACTCACGGACCGCGAGATCGTGACCTGGCTGAAGTCGGCCGCTTAACCGACTGCGCCACCCAGGCGCCCCTCATTGGCATTTTTTAATGTGTCCTGTTCCTTTTCTGTGAAGTGCTTTGTCAATACTTTAGCTCTATCTAAAAAGGTTGAGTTGTTATTTTTGAAATGATTTGTAGGAAGCATTTCTATATTAGTAATATATTAAGCATCTCTATATTATTTATATATTTTGATATGTATTGCCTCAATCTAGGGCTTACATTTTACTTTTAATACTATATATATTTTATTAACAGGAGTACTTAATTTCAAAAGAGTTTAATTTCACAATCTCTTCCATTATGGTTAGTGCTTTTCCTGTCCTATTTATGAAATATTTGCACAACCCCAAGATTATAAGGATAATCAATGTTATCTTCTAGAAGTGTCTTTGAAGCTTCTTTTGAACCATGAGGTGGGGAGAGATCAGTGTTCCTTGCTCTATGTGAATATAGAGCATAAATTAATCCAGCACAATTTATTGGAAAGATCATTTCTCCTTCCTTACTTCGTAGGGCACCTTGCTGCATATCAGCTGACCGTTTGTGGTTTGTTTTTGGACCCCCTATTCTGTTCCATTGGTCTACGTTTCCTTTTCCTTGCACTAATACTCCACTGTGTTAACTCTTGATATGTCTTGGTATCTTGTGGAATGAGTTATTCAACTCTGTTCTTCAAAGTTCTTGGCCCATTGAATTTCTTTGTAAGTTTTAGAATCAGCTTGTCAGTTTCTATACAGATATGCAAACAAAACCCTGCCAGAATTTTTACTGGGATTGCATTAAATCTACAGATCACGGTGAGGTAAAGTACATCTTATAAAATATTTAATTTCCCAATATTAGAATAATTCATCCCTCTATTTACTTGTGTCTTTTTAATTTCTCTGAGGTTTATAGTTGGCTGTATAGAGCTCTTTCACATCTCTCTTAAGAGATTTCCAAATTCTTTGATGATTTTTAACCTATTATACATGTTGTTGCTTTTTTGACATTTCATTCTCTTTTTTTATTTTTTTAATGTTTATCTTTGAGAGAGAGAGAAGGAGAGCATGAGTGGGAAAGGCAGAGAGAGGGAGAATCACAAGCAGGTTCTGCACTGACAGCAGAGATCCCAATGCGGGGCTCAAACTCATAAACTGTGAGATCATGACCTGAGCCAAAGTTGGACTCTTAATCAACTGAGCCACCCCGGTGCCCCTTGACATTTCATTTTCTATTAGTACTATACGGGAATACAGTTTGTTTATGTTGAATTTGAAGTTTAAATTCGTGTGTTAATCTGAATGATCTCCTTGCAGATCACTTTGAATTTTCTGTCTCCTGCAAATGAGGACCTATTTCTGCTCTCCAGATCTTATATGTTTAACATATATATGTATGCATTCATACATTGATCTACTGTGCTTTCAAAGTCCTCCAAAATAATATTGAACAGATGTGGTGAAAAAGAACATCCTTGTCTAGCTTTTGATCTCAGGAGGTGAATTTCTAAAAACATGGCGTTAAGCATGACATATGTTCATAGGTTTTTGTAGATACCTTCATCAAACTAAGAAATCCAAACAAAACAAAACAAAACAAATAAACAAACAAAAAACTTGACTTCTGTTTGTTTCTACAATTGTCAGCACTCCTGGTGAATAAAATAAGGACAGCTGGGCAAATGACAAAAACCGTATTTCTAGAAGAATCAGAAGATAAGAGAAACAATGAGGAGGACAGGGACTAAAATTCCAGAGAGAATAAAACTTCCCAGAGGTCAATGAGGACCTGTGGCCGTCTCCAAGCTCCGTGACATTCAGAACTGGTAACAGATGAGAAAACTGACGAGGCCCAGGCAGATTCTGTGTGGGGAAAGAGAAGTCAGCAGAACTGTTAGTGGTTGTGTAAGGCTGGAATGGTAACATAAGACACTAATTGAGACCTAAAACAGAGGTGGTCTTCCCCCCAGGACATTTCTCACATTCTGAACCTGCCTGAGGCAGAAGGCTAATTAACTAAACCAAAACATTCTGAAGAGAATAGTAAAAATTCTTACCACTTCTTAGTTCTAGAGGTATAAAGAAACCTTCCCCAACCTCTGAGCGGAAAAACCCCATGGGGCGCCTGAGTAGCTCAGTCAGTTCATCTCAGTTCAGGTCTGGATCTCAAGGTCATGAGTTCAGGCGTGAAGCCTACTTAAAAACAAAACAAAACCAAACCCCAAAGGCCATGTCTTAGGAATAATGATGAACCCGAGGGAGGTGGAGTCCTAAGTGTGGCAACCAGCCTTGCTAAACTCAGCCTCTGGTTGGATTAAAGTGATGGGCTTCCCAATCTATTGGGCAGATTGGTGGAAGTGACACCATTCAATGCCTCCATTTTTTATAGTCAATGAACAGCATACAGTTAGCAATCATTCAGATTGTGCAGTAAGAGCATATGGGCAGCATCAAAGACCAAGAAAAGGACTTTAAGATCTCTGTGATTAATACACTCAAGAGAATAGACAAAAACAAGAGTAAAAATGGAGAATTTCCACAGAAGATTTGAATCTACAAAGTAAGTTAGGGCAGTGTTCTAAAACAAAAAACAAACAAACAAAAAAATAAGACATAGGAAATGAAGAACCAAAAAGATAGGATAACAATGGGTTGTACAAAGAAACCAGTAGGATTTCTGAACTGGAGGTCAGGTCGTGTAAAATGTCACTGTAACTAGATTCCCAGACTGAGATTAAATAGATAGTATTTGAGGGAAAAGAAAGAGACATTTTGATGATACCCCCCACCCCCAATTCCTAAGTGCATTTTTTATTTTTTTCCAATTCTTCTGTTTTGGGTTGAATATTTTACACAGACCTGTAAATATTATTTTACTATAATTGTATATTATGTAAATATAATTATGTTGTTTCTTAAGGCTCAATGACAACATTGTCTGAAGTATTAAATAATACCATTGTTCAGGTAGCAGTAAAAAGGCTGTTAAATAAAATATTTCTATAGTTATTTGAAATGTGAAGTAAATCTGAGTTCAATGTCTTCAAAATTTATACTCAGAAGAAAATTGAACTAAACAGGATCTCAAGGATGATTTACCTCAAGCTCCTTCACTTTATTTATGAGTCCTGCAGGGATTGAAAGACTTGCCCGGGGTGGTTTTCGAGCAGAAAATGCTAGAATTTTCTATTTCATTCTATCCGTGGACACACTGTCAATGGGTCCACTAACCAATATGACCCAATTGGTTGGGGGGAAGAAGTGAATACTTTCTTTTTCATTCTGCTGAGTGTTCAGTTGCGTGTTAAAATAAGAAAGAGGATACTTTGAAAAATAGGTTTCTGGTTGTTCTGGTTCATCTAAGCTGATTTAAAAATAAATAAAAATCAAATTAAGGAAGGAAATTTTTACAATATTATTAGTGGGCTCTTGGAATCTGCAGCTTTGCTCTTGATCGGTTAGATATCCACTGTCTTATCAACTTCCCTGATCCTATTGAATTTCCCACTCCATTTCTCATCTTATGTGGTAAGTCATGGCCTTAGACATCCAAGTCTCTATCTGATATTACGTTGTGTTCCCTTGTCATTTCTTCCTAAAGTCAGAATGCCCATCTTCTACAAGCCACTCAATGTGAGTAAATTACCTATTCTCTCTGAGCCTCAAATTTTTCATGTGCATACTAAGGATAGTAAACAGCACTTACCTAAGGAAACTTCACTTTATTTTTGTGTCTTTGTGTTTCTCAAATATTTAGTTGCAAAAAAATACAATTTATGAATACGTAAATGGTTCCCACCTAAGGCAGGTGTTAAAGACAGTTAAATCAGACAAAATTATAGAAGTAAACTACTTAGACCAGAGGGCAGCAAATATATATAATCCATGGGCCAAATCTAGTCATCTGCTATCTATTCTTGTACGTAAAGTTTGTGGGCATATCCACGTGTTTACATGTTAAATATGGCTGCTTTCCACGTGTTTATATGTTACATATGAGTGCTTTCCTCCCACAAAGGCAACTACAGTTGCCACTGAGACTGTGTAATCCACAAAATCAAAAATATTTCATATTTGGACCTTTCCAGAAGCAGTTTGCTGACCCTGACAGACAACCTTGCCTAGCATAACAGGAAATGTTAATTATTGCTGTAAATTAGGTCTTTTTCCAAAACAACCCAGAATCCAGAATTTATTATTCCTCTTGAATTCTTATTGGTAAGTTCAGTTGCCATTCAGGAAATTCACTAGATACATGCAAATTTTTATGGATTCTGCATTACAAGAGCATTTTTGCACAATGCCAAATTTGCTGGTACACTTCTTTTTCTGTGGGTGAAAACAAATTTCTTGTATGTGATTTTGTAACTAAAGAGTTGTAATTTTGCACAGCTGGACTAAATAGATTTTGCATTGAAGTGAATGATTGAAGGGTCTATTGAAAGCTATGTAGGCTACTTTGAGATATTGGATGTAATGTGGATTTCTTTTTCACCAATATAAAAAGCATAGGCAATTGCTATCTGTGGCAAAAAAAGAGAGAAGCATGCTTCTTTCCACTTGAAACTAATATTATTTATAAAGGAGGAATTAGTTAGGAGATGATGACTGGACAAAGCTTGTCTAACCAGAGAACTTCATAAATCCGTGGTTTCTTCCTCATGCTATTCCTGGAAACAGCCTCTTAAAATTGTTCCCATGAAAGGCTGGACCATAACCAATATGAAACCATCAGAAGGGTTTATTGTTGTAATAGCTAACACCAATACTAAGCGCCAAAATGAGTCATTAGACATCTGTATTTACATGCTAAGGGAGCATGTCTTAGTTTTTATATCCCAACTCAAGGTTATAATTATTATACATGAGTAACCATTTTACTCAGAAGGACGTTTTGTACGTACTCAATAAATAATTGTTTATTGAACAGCAATTAAGTAATTTATATTGCAAAACAAATGAGAAGGAATTTCAAGAATTATAGAAATCTGTAATGATTCTGACATAATCAAAATGTCAGCATAAAGCAAAGCATAAAGGTCACAACAGATGTTTTACTGTTCTATGACATAAAAACACAGACTAAGAAGTAAGAAATCACACTTAAAAAACAGCAATGACAAATAATATACTATAGGAAAAATCAGAACCTGATGATTAACTCAAAGTGGAGTGATGAGTAAAAGTAAGAAATCAAAGAATCCCTCATTCCCACTGTGTGCAGAAGAAAATATATTTAATATTTTCTTTTTTTTTTTTAACGTTTATTTGTTTTTGAGACAGAGAGAGACAGAGCATGAACGGGGGAGGGGCAGAGAGAGAGAGGGAGACACAGAATCGCAAACAGGCTCCAGGCTCTAATATTTTCAAATAAAGGATTGCTGATGTTTTGATAATTCTGGAACTCTCCGGATAAAGTCAGATTCAATAGAGGGAAAAGGGTGCCAGTCTGAACTTTGGGATTTGGAAGGAGGATATTCGCCACAGCCAAAATACAGAAACAACCTTAGCGTCTGGTGATGGATGAACAGACAAAGAAAACGTGATACATACACTGGAATATTATTCAGCCATGAAAAAGAAGGGAATCCTTCCATTTGTTTTTTTTTTTTTTTCAAACGTTTATTTATTTTTGGGACAGAGAGAGACAGAGCATGAACAGGGGAGGGGCAGAGAGAGAGGGAGACACAGAATCGGAAACAGGCTCCAGGCTCCGAGCCATCAGCCCAGAGCCTGACGCGGGGCTCGAACTCACGGACCGCGAGATCGTGACCTGGCTGAAGTCGGACGCTTAACCGACTGCGCCACCCAGGCGCCCCATGGAATCCTTCCATTTGTGGCAACATGGATAAACCTGGAGGATATTCTAGTATGTGTAATAAGCCGGACACAAAAAGATAAATACTACATGACCTCACTTATGTGTGGAATCTGAAAAAGTCACACTCAGAAGGAGTGAGTAGAACAGTGGTTGCCTGGGTCTGGGGATAGGGCAGGATGGGGCCACGTTGGTCAGACGAGACAGATTTTCAGTCATGATATGACTAAGCTCTGGGAATTTCATTTACGTACTCGAATTTGCTAAGAGAGTACATTTTGGGTGTTCTCACCACATGCACACACACACACACACACACAATAACTATGTGAGGTGACAAATGTGTTAATTAGCATTATTGTGGTAACAGCCTCACAATGTGTATGTATATCAAATTGCTACATTATGCACTTTAAATATATACAATTCGTATTGGTCAATTACACATCCATAGACTTGGGGGTGGGGAGAATTGGGAAATGGAGGGGAGGGGAAGGAGTAAAATGATATATATGGCCGGGTCACAATGATATAAAACAGTGTGCTGTTAGAAGATCTACCCTGAAAAAATAAAAATAAAAAACAAAACAGTTCTAGGAAGAAATTACATATAACTACTGACGTGATCACAGAGATGTGAGAAAATTACTCTGTGTCTGAGGGTTAGGATGCCATTGACAACCTTGTCTGTAGCCATTTTGATAAAATAACAGGAGTGAAAATCTCGGTGTCAAACTAGAGTTCGAACATATGAAAAGGAGATAGAGGTGATTCGAGCAAATACGGTGGAGAAACCGGGCAGTAAAATCAAAAGAATGCTGATTCTAGACAGTCCCAGAACGAGAAGTGGCATTTTCTTTCTCAAGGTAGAGGAGGGCAAGTATGTTCGCCTACATAAGACAGAAATAGCTTAAAGGAAGAGTTTGCACACACAAGTAAGAGAAAGCAAACAGAAAGGGGTTACAAAGAGGGGAGGAGTCTTTGCAATGATCTGGTTGATTACTCGTCTCTCTTTTGACCTAATTCTCACAGTTAAAGCCCCTTATCCATGGGTCAGCCTATATCAGGTTCCAAAACTAATATTCTCTTAAGAGGGGACGCATATAGAACCCAAAGCACCCTTAGGGGTACTAAGAGCTACTCTCCCCTCAATTACACACATACAAACTGTGCGCATGGCTAAGAATGGCAAATTAAAACAGAGGTCAGTTTAGCTTGTTAGATCCCATGGAAGTGCATATGGCATAAAGAGGTCGAATATGTCATGGGAATAGGCTCTTTGTGATGAATCACTGAATTCCGCTCCTGAAACCATTATTACCCTATATGTTAACTAACTCGGATTTAAATAAAATTTTTATAAATAATAAAAAAAATTTAAAAATTTAAAAAAATTGAAAGGACAAAATTCCAGGATAAATTGTGATCCAGTTTTATCTTTTCTTCCCAGTTATGCCTCCTTTAGGTGCCCAATAATATTCCATTTTATAGAACGGAGACGTAGTGGTATCTAAAGCTTCCCATCTTGGAGACTTCATCATTGAAGATTTCATCTGGTGAGCTTATTTTAATTGTTGGTGCCTTTTGATAAGCACCAGCTAAACTGGAGAACAAAATTAAACACAATGAAAAAAAAATTTCTTTTAAAAAAAAGGATGGTTGTGTGTGCTTGCGAAGCCATTGTGTCAAGGCTTTCTGTGTCGAGACATTGTTGTGTCAAAGACATCTGTGTCTGCAAATGCAGAAAGAACAAAATTACAGAGATCCTAACAATCCAGACTTAACTGAGGTTATTAACTGCATGGAAACACACTGTTGTCACAACACTGAAACTGTAAAACAAGAAGAAAGTACACCTGTGGTGTGCGCGGGTGGACTGTGTGTGCGCGGATAGATTTACAAAGTATCTGTGCAGAACCAAGCAAAAGATAGAAGAGGAAGAGGGGTAATATGTTTACTAACTGCAGGGCTATGGTCTCTGTAGCCTAGGTAACTGGTATGGATGTGGTGATCAATCAAAGCGTGCTCTTTGGGGTAATGCTCTCCATTTGTAATGTAAGTATAAGATTGTTATTTTCATGACAACTCACCACATTGCATTCTTTTAACAACTGACTGAAAGCTCACAGATGTCTTTGAACCCTGACGAGAAGAGGCTTTGCAAACCAAGGATATTAACTCCAGCCGGGGTGTTGGCAGTCTAGGGTGATAAGAAACAGTTGCTTAAATTAAGGAATGCCATTGTCAATGGCATCATCCTTTTTTCAAGACCATTTACATTCTTGTTCTCCATTAGCACCTATGGCATTTTCTGGCCAATTGGAAGGCTCATATATTCCTTAAATTCATTCCCCCGCCCCTGCCCCACATCTGAGCCATCTCAGAGCTTCCTATGATGCTCAAAAAGTAAACAGTGGAAGCAACTCTGTGTGTTTTTCTTGCTTCTATCTGGCTAACAAAGTCCCTACTTGCTAGGGAGAGAGTGAAGCTATAGATAAGGCAAAAGTTGTTTATTTACTGTTCATTGCAGGCAAGATTAGGCATAAACACAAAATTTAGAAGTAAAACCAAGTTGTGGGTTCCTGGGTGGCTCAGTTGATTAAGCATCTGAACTTGATTTAGGCTCAGGTCATGATCCTGGGGTCATGGGATCGAGCCCTGTGTCAGGCTCCATGCTGAGAACAGAACCTGCTAAAGTTTCTCTCTCTCTCTCTCTCTCTCTCTCTCTCTCTCTCTCTCTCTCTCCCTCCCTCTGCTCCTCCCCACCTTTTGAAGGAAGGAAGGAAAGAAGGAAGGGAGGAAAGAAGGAAGGAAGGAAGGAAGGGAGGGAGGGAAGAAAGATGGGAGGGAGGGAGGGAGGGAGGGAGGGAGGAAGCGAGGGAAGGAGAGAAGGAAGGAAGGAAGGAAGGAAGGAAGGAAGGAAGGAAGGAAGGGAGGGAGAAAGGAAGGAAGGAAGGGAGGGAGGAAAGAAGGGAGAAAGGAAGGGAGGAAGGGAGGGAGGAAGGAAGGGAGGGAGGGAGGGGGAAGGGAGGGGGGAAGAAAAGGAGGAAGGAAGGGAGGAAAGGAAGGAAGGAAAGGGGCAGTGCTAGGCGGCAGGCGTTTTCATGGGAAAGTATACTTTCCTATTTGGGGTTTCTAAATTGAATTGTTTTATATCTGTTTTCGTGAATTTTTATCCATGTTTCCCAGTTCTGGCATCTGGCCCAACGAAAATTATGTATGGTAGTTTGTCATATGTGCCTCCTCCAAGCCAAACAACTCCATTTTGCACACGCATTTCTCAGATAGCAAGTTACCCAGACTCCTGAGGACACTGGCCCCTTGTGTAATGTATCAAAGGTTGGCTTGAGAGCTAGGAGGTTCCAAATGGCACAAGGATCTCCAGACAAGATTCTTCCAGAAACAATGTTACAGAACGGACACCATGTTTTATACCTTCTCCTTCCTCCTCTTTAAAGCAGACCACACGTGGGCTCATTCTAGCCGCCCTAAACTCCTTGATTTTCATTAATCTGCTCTTCTGTGAAAGTGGGAGAGTTTATCAGCACAACTTTGCTGAAGCCCAACATCACGGATTCAGTTCACTTTTTGTTGATCTATGGTTATTATCTTTAAGTAAAGTTATTTTTAGAAAAACAAGTCTTGCTTATGTTTAAAATTGAAACATTGTGAGTAAGCATATAGCAAAACTTAGGGACACCCTGCCTGACCCCCCACCCCCAAAACTGGTCACCAGACAACCATTTTCAAAGTTTAATTTTCACGTTGTCATCCGCTTCTGTTTCAATTACATAGCAATTACCCACGACTGAGCCTTAAAGATTATAGTTACCTGTCATTTATTGCACATTTTCTTTTTCTCGGAGGCAATAATGTATGTATTTCATTGATTTTCTCATTAAGCCCTGGCGTCTCCTTCAACAATCCTGAAAATCATTTTTACATCCTGGCGGATAACCCATCTCGTTAATTATTCTCCCCCAAAGACCTCTGTCGGGAGCCCTCGTGTCTTTTTCCCACAATTTGGGTTGGTTGTCCTCCAGACCCTCCACTCCATTTTCCTCTGGTCTTCACCCTGGGATCCCTTGGCCTGGCTCCTGACTACGATCCCCTGTTCCCTGGTTTCCATTTTCTTCATTTTCCTTGATTTGTTTCTTTGTTTCAGGGGAACGTATTTTCTAGCAGTTTTCTAAAACTAAACAGTATACCCCAGTGGCGTTTTTGAGAGTTTGCGTGTCTGAGCACGTTATTTTACCCAGACAACTGTTAAGTCTGGTTGCCTATAGAATTCTCGGATGGTCATTATTCTGCCTCACAATGTTCAAGGCATTTATCTGTTGTCTTCCGAAAACGTTGATATTAATGCTGAAAGGCCCAAAGTTATTATTCTTTCAGGTCTTTTGTACGTGATCTACACTTGCCTTTAATCTTTAAGATCTTAAATTTATGTTGGGTATACTGACATTCTATTACTTTCCTCTAATATCTTATTTTTTTCTATCATGTTGCCATTTTTTTTTGCCTATTTTTTTTTAACGTTTATTTATTTTTGAGACAGAGAGAGATAGAGCATGAACGGGGGAGGGTCAGAGAGAGAGCGAGACACAGAATCCGAAACAGGCTCCAGGCTCCGAGCTGTCAGCACAGAGCCCGACACGGGGCTTGAACTCACGGACCGTGAGATCATGACCTGAGCCGAAGTCGGCCGCTCAACCGACTGAGCCACCCAGGCGCCCCTTGCCTGTTTTTTCTTTTCTTTTCTTTTTTCTTTTTTTTTTTTTTTTTTAAGAGTTCGACTTTTCAGGTAATTCATTTCAGGTGATATTTTTATGCCATTTTATTTTTAGAACTTTTTATTAAAGATAGCATATACACAATAAAGTACATGTACCCTAAGATTATAACCTGATGAGTTTTTACAGCTAAACACACATGTCACAAAGACAATATCCAAGGAACAGAATAGTATCAGTTTCCTAAACACTCCTCACCTGCTCTCTTCCAATTCCATATCCCCATCCAACTAAGGTCCTGACTTCTAACAGCACAGATTATTTTTGTGCTTTTTATTATTTAGTTCTTTACTTAAATGGGATTGTACAGCATGCATACTTTTATTTCTGGTTTGTTTGAGTTCACTAAACATTTTGGTTATGAGATTCAACAATCCCATGGGTGCAGTTGTAGACTCCTTGCTGTTTATCCTACTGCATAAACATGTATATGTTTATTCCACTGTGTGTATACACATGTATGAGAGAAAAGCCATAGATTAAGAATAATGGGAGGGGTGCCTGGGTGGCTCAGTCAGTTAAGCCTCCGACTTTGGCTCAGGTCATGATCTCACAGTTTGTGAGTTCGAGCCCCATGTCGGGCTCTGTGCTGACAGCTCAGAGCCTGGAGCCTGCTTTGGATTCTCTGTCTCTCTCTCTCTCACTCTCTGCTTCTCCCCCACTCACTCTCTCTCTCTCTCTCAAAAATAAATAAAGCATAAAAAAAAAGGATAATGGGAAAGAGGTGGGGAAATAGGATCAGGCAGGAGGAAACCCAACGGTGGTAATGTTTTGGTTATTGAATGGGTGGGTTTGCAAGTGCTCATTGTATTATTTTGCTTCACAACATACATATACATTGCATGTAGTATTGTAGGTATCAAATAATACAATATTTAAAGGAAAGCAGAAGTGGGCATGTTGTCTCCTGGTATTCCATCCCTTATTCAAAACTTTAATGCCATGCATTACTGAGATCTTCTGACAATAGCATATCCTCAAGTGAATCAGCAAAATTGGGTCACCTTCAACAATTTTGAAAATTCTTGAGATGTTAGCCTCTTAGTCTTGAACATGCTTGTCCTAATCTATCCTGCACTTTGTTAAAACTTTTCTTTTACTTTTTTTTTTTTTTTGTTAGTAGGAATAGACTTGTCCCCACTGGTTAAATGCCTGAGCCTTCTTTACTGTACCATAAATAATGGAAGGTTGCATGTTTATACTACCTGGAAACGCATGCTAATTAAAAAAAGAAATACACTGCACTTATCTTCCTCCATACGGTTGGATATCCTGTAATGTCTTTGGAATGAAAGCACTCTCTCTTCTGTCAAATGAAACAAGCAAATGTGTAGATGGCTCCATTGCTGTGAACAGTGATCTTGCTAGAGGAAAAACCAAACTTCAAAGGAAGTGCCGCAAAATGGATTTGCAAGCCCTGGTAAACTTTGGATCCAATCAGTCTTGAAAGCTACTCTATCTTTAGGTTTTTGAGGGGAGAGCAGTTTCCCTGGATTTTTAAAGCTAGTTTGGGTGAAGAACACTAACATACGCCATGCAAAAAACTCTAATGCGATATCTAAAAACAATGGTCTCTGACAAGCAAAGGTAGAAAAAAATTTTTCTCAAGAAATTTCACTTCCTTTAGCAAGAGAACTGGCTTCAACTTGCAGGAAGTTAATTGAAAATCCCCACAAGAACTGAATTGAAGTGAATGTCCTTCGGGACATCAAAGCATTTCTCAATTCCTTAGTCTTTTGATCAACTCACAGTCCATTTGGCTCCCTCTGGCATTTTTTATTAATAATTCCTGAAGCTTTATAGTTACTTCTTAAGCTTATCATATATTTTCCATCCCATTTAATTATCCTCACTCGCATTCGTTATGTTGCTCCCATTCTGGATGTGTGTTTACTTTCTAATGAGATGGTTTTATTTCTCAAATATTTTCTTTTTTAACTTTTAACACGAAGATAGCAAGATCTAATATATAATTCCAATGGATTTAAATTGCAATGGGTTAGAAAGTGGAAGTAACTCTAGTCATGACTAAAAGTAATTTTGAAAGCTCTAAATGAATCCTTATTTCCCTTAAAAAAAGGTTGAACTACACTGGTTGGATACACCCCATGAGCTTCCCCCTTACCCTTCCTAAATGTTTGCCTTGGATATAAATATGTTTGTATATCTCAGTTAATTTACATGCAAATTCCATTTCCACCCCAATCCAAGCTTCTGCCTATTTCCTGTCTGCACCCTACGTATGGTAACACAGTTGGCTTCTGATTTTCAAGTTTAATTTTTGTCCCCAAAAGCAGCATAAGCATTTTTGTGCTTGAGCAAATAGAGTCCTAGTTTAAAATTCCTCTCTCTCTCTCCGATTTCTCATTTGCACATTTCCTATATTCCTTTTATCTCATTTTCCCACACACATCTTGAGAAGAAAGTAACTCAACGGATTCAATTTTAAGTACTGTATTTGCCAATAGGACTTTGAAAACAAAATACTCTCAAACTGCAGGATATTTTATAATCATAAATTTGCTCATTCCCATCATCCCCCAGGGAGTAAAGCACATATTATTATTCCATTAAGGAAATGAAGACTTTCCGAGCCAAGCAATTCTCTCCTTAGCTCCCTCCGCCCATTTTCATGTTCTGAAACTTTCTCTGCGTAAATGGTTTTCAAACCTTGTTAGCAGTAACCTTGTGACTTGCAGAAGGTTCTGAAGGCTCTCTCCCTGCAGGGACTGAGAGGTAAGCCATGTAAAGACAACTCTAGTTCCATGGCCCTCCTGGAAACAAAGCAGCTGAGCCCTCGAGTTGCACCGAGTAGTTCTGTCTCCCATTGTACTTGGAAGAAAAGGAGTCGGTGTTAAAAATGGCTGGAAGCAAACCTCCCCTTCAAAGTTTCCCCATGAATACTCTAGGTTTTTCCTAGAAAACTATCCAAATCGACAGAAAACAAAACAAAACAACAACAAATAACAATTGTCAAAGCACAACTTATTCTAACATGCAAGCATTTTTAAGTGAATGAGAGGTAGAAGAGACAACTTTTTGGATGATCTGACTTTGTGTAATTTTATGAGCTCATACATAAAATATGTTTTATGAACATTAGAATACAAATTCAACCCAAGCCATGGAATGGAACTCCCTGCTGCCTTGCACCATGCCTACAATCTCATACTATATATCTAAACTGAGGTTAGGTCTATCCATAAAAAAGCACATGAGGGTATTGGAAAGTCGTCCAAGAAATGCTTTAAAAGCTCTCTGTTTGCAAAAAATCACGCAGTACCCTGCATCCAGCTTCCCCTAATGTTGATAACTTCAGTAGTATAATGATCGGCGCAGGAAGTGAACACTGACACAACACTATTAACTGACTTCTTTTAAGTATGATTGGTTTTTCCATAGATATCCTGCTTCTTTTTCAGGATCCACTCCAGAATCCCACTTCACATTTAGTTATCATGGGCCCTTGATCTTCAGCAATGTGTGGCAGCTGGATCCTGAAGCTCCCTTGTTTTTCATAATCTTGACATGGTTGATGAGTACCAGCCAGTTATCTTATAACAGGTTCTCAATTTGGGGGTTGCCTGGTCCTTTTTTTTTTAATTATATTGAAGCTATGCACTTTTGGCAAGACTACCATAGAAAGGGCATCGTGCCTTTCTCTGTGTATCACAAGGATATATGAAGTCCGTGCCGCATTACTGGGTTTCCTTGGTTAAGGTGGTGCCTGCCATTTTTCTCTACGGTGAAGTTACTACCTTTCTCCTTGTTGTAAAAAAAACTCCTTGGGAGAGAGACCTTGAAACTATACATGTATCTTGCTTTTCTTCAAACTTTCACCTGGCGATCTTAGCTTCCATCATTATTATGTACTTACACAAGTATTTTATAATATAATGACTTTGTATTTTCCTCATTGCTGAAGGTTTTTATGTGAGTCAGTGTTGAATTTTACCAAATGTTTTCTCTGAGTCTATTCCTATGTTTGTATATTTTTTCTTTACATTTTTAATGTGGAAAATTACACTGATTAATTTCTGAGTCCACAGATGGTTCTGATCTAATGAAGCATGACTTTTTTTCTGAGAGAAAGGCCCAGTGCAAATTACTCTTATGATCTGAAGTTACTATTTTGAGGTTAATTTGAATCTATCATTTCCTTGCTGATCACAAGTGGTGTTCTGATTCTTTATAATAAATCCAACGTAGATGTATATTTATGATGTGTTAGATGATTTTTAAATTAGAGGCCCAGGGCAGGGATTTTCCAAAGTGTGTTCTAAAGACCATTAACTCCACAGAATGCTCAAACGTACTTCCACGATCAAAGAAGTTTGGGAAACACCACTTACGGTATCTGATTCTCTATCACAATATATATTAGCAGATTAAGATTCTTGTAAGTGCCCAAAAATACATGTAGTCATCTTTTTAAGTCAAGTATTTCCCAAATTTATTGGATCATGGAAACTCTTCCTCACCAAACATTTATTAATAGCTTAGGCAGCCATTAACACACTTAGGAAAATTCTCGCCTTTTATAAATGAGCATTTTTAAAAAAATGAGATACTAGCATTTTAAATTCTCGCCTTTTATAAATGAGCATTTTATCAAGTTAAGAGTTTATTAATTTGTGACAATGAAGATTTGCTGAACTTAAGCCTTTTTATACTTTAAATGAAAATATTATTTCTTCTCCTAATGAAGAATATAAACATATCCCTGTAAGATAGAAAGATACTATCAGCTGTTCATATCTAAATAACAACTGGGCGCCTGGGTGGCTCAGTTGGTTAAGCATCTGACTCTTGACTTCAGCTCAGGTCATGATCGCAAGGTTTGTGAGTTCAAACCCTGTATCAGGCTCTGCAGTTCAGAGCCTGCTTGGGGTTCTCTCCCTCTGCCTCTCTAACTGTCTCTCCCCATGCTGGCTTTCTCTCTCTCTCTCTCAAAATAAATAGATAAACTTAAAAACAAACAAATAAATAAATAAATAAATAAATAACAATGAAATTTCAAAGTAGACATTTTTGTTTCCTTTAACTGTCATATCTTTTTTGCAGGAACAAATGCTTTATTTCTGACTTTTTCAGCATAAGTTAAACTGAAGTCAGAAACAGCATCTCACTACAGGAGGAAAAAGAGACAGGGCCTGACAGAAAAGTAGAGTTTTAAATTTGCAAGTGGCAATTTTGGTATGTGCAAAAAAAAAAAAAAAAAAAGCTTGATAATGAACCCAATATACCAAAACTTCATTTACTTGAAGTACAAAAATTCTAAATTTTGAATAGTTTAACATGCTAAAGGAATCTGATGAAACTAACTTCTGTAATATCCATGGGGGAAAAAAAAGAATATATAAAGCAAATTAAACTCATGGAAGCGACAGAAATTCAGTGAATGGCATATTTTCTCCGCTCTATTGTGAGCACTTAATATCCTAATGAAAAATCTCTCTTATCTCCTCGCAGAAGCATTTATAAACTCTGCACAACACTGAGTCTGAGTAACCTTCCCCCATGGCAGTCAGTTTATAGGAATTGGAAGATGCTTTACAGATAGATGCTTTTAAAATTGCTTCTTTATTAACTACAATGACACAATATTTCTTTCATTTCTTTAAAATACGTGCTCACTCAAGAGTTCTTTCTTAGCCTTAGATTCTTCTTCACCCCTTTTCTGAGGTCAGGGAAAATGTGCAAGGTGTTTCTGAGGGCTCTAGCAATGAGAAGGGGGTATGACTAAGCAAATCTTTTATTTGTTAAGTTCTTTTTTTGTTTGTTTGTTTCTCTTATATAATAATGGTAGAATAAGATGGATACTAGTATTTATTAAGTAGCAGAAAAGAGTACTTGAAATATTTCTGTTCTTTTACAGAGAAGAAAAATGAGATCCACTGGAATACGAGGTGGTCTCTCCATTTTTTGTAGCT
Source organism: Puma concolor (assembly GCF_028749965.1). Classification (NCBI taxonomy): domain Eukaryota; kingdom Metazoa; phylum Chordata; class Mammalia; order Carnivora; family Felidae; genus Puma; species Puma concolor. The sequence continues at coordinate 53,997,155 of NC_141680.1, forward strand.
CCCACAATATTCCATACAATACCCTTTTTTAGTAGTCAGTTCCTTTGGAGCCTGATTAGTCACTGTAACATGATCTTCCCATCAGCACCTGGAACTCATTTGATTCACACTATGGAAGCCTCATGCTATCTTTTGAAGAAACTCATCATCGCTATTGGAGTCACTGGTACCGTAAGGAAAAGAGGCTGAGAAATTCAGCCTGAGATCTTAGTGTTCATGGTGACTTATAGCTTATGGAAATCAAACCCCATAGACAGCAGGATGCTTGATGTAAAAACAGGGCCAGAGCAATTAAAAATGGCAAATAATAAGACGGTGCAAGGCACTTAAGATGCATTAATTAATGAACCTGATAACCTAACAGGGTCTGCAACAGCAATGTGGGCATATAAAAACAAAAACCAAGCAAAATAAAACAAAAACAAAAACCTTCAGACTTTTTGTTCCCTTAGCTTCTGCAGCCAGCATGTTTATGCATTTTCTTATTATGATCTCATTTTATATTTTAGTTTTCCTGAGCCTGCAAAATATTATCATAAATTTAGATGTTTACTCTTCTTCTGTGAGGATAGCCTGACAAGTATTTCTTGATTTGTTAAAAAGAACAACAAACCAACAACTGAGAACAATACTTTATTGTACTTTGTCTTTTTTGTTAGGAAGGAAATATAAAGCACTCTGTTTTGTAATGAATAGATGAATGATAATCTGGTCCTCAATGGGATACTGTTTTAAAATCTATTTTATCTCTGTGACTGGGATTTCATTTGTGCTTCAATCAGATGGCTGATTAACACTGGGTGCCAGGGCAAGACCCAGGCTTGCCTAAGAACAGAGTTTGAAGCTATTTGATATTACTCAGCGCAGATGAAAAATCTAAAAATTGACCTAAAGCAAATCCTTTTCTACCTCTTTGAAAATATCCAGAGAAATAAAATTTCTCCATTCATTCAAACGTTCAGAGTTTTGAAGTCCAGGTTATGTCGAAAAAGTCTTATATTTATTCTCTTCACAGTACGTGTTTGCAAATGAACGCTTATTTTTTTAGCAAAACCAGGTAATACTTGAATACGTGTTTTATTGGGGGCACTCTTTGAATGCCTTGTACATAGGTCTCACTGAATCCTCGTATCAACCATAGGAGTATTATTGCTATTAAGATCTTTCTGAATGGGAAAATGACACACGGACAGGTTAAGATGATCTACCCAGGATCCCTTGGCTAAGGTAAGGATAGGATGAATGTAGGATTAGAGCCAGTGAGTGTGGTATTGGAACCCACACATTAAGCAATTAAGATGTGTTTGTTATTTCCAACATTGCTACTTGCTCTACTGTGGCCAAATCCAGTTATCTGGAAGACTGCTTTTCTTTTACAAAAGTATTGGGGTAATTAGGCAAGAACCTTTTCTTTCTAAACAGTATTAAGCTAGAAGGAAGAGACTGCAAGACTATGTTTATTGGGGAACTTTGTTCTCCTCCACATCTTGGTGGAGTGTCCCTGTACACACAAGAAGAAACAGGACAACGGGGCAAGATTCTTCTTGCTGGCAGAGAGTTCTCTTTCCTAAAGTCAAGGCCAGCAACATCTTACAATTTAAACATTGTGCTCTCCTAGTAGGTAGTGGTGAACACAACCAGAAAGTATTGTATCACATTTTCCCTATGAGAAGCTCAAATAATTCAAATTACAAATAATTAGAGCTAGAATTATTTTCTAGTACAAAGGAGGTCTGCTGGATATGAAGATGAGTCATTTTCTAAGAGCTGAGACAAAGACACTAAAAATAAATAAAATCTTTGATCAATCAATATATATCTTTATATATCAACAACCAATGATTGTCTATGTATCTTAATAAATCAAAGATTTTATTTATTTTTGGTCTCTTTGTTTTTAGTATCTATTTATTTCATAAGTATATATTTATGTCCTATATGTCTATATCATATATACATCATATAAATATATGGTTATAATTATTAACCGAGACAACGGTGAGGGGGTTTTGATTAAATTTTCTTCTTTTTAAAGAAGTGCATTGTAGGCAAACGCAATGGATGGATATTGTTACTTGTTTGGACTCTTTTTTTTTTTAAGTTTATTTATTTTGAGAGAGACAGAGGTAACACGAGTGCCAGCGCAGAACCTGACTCAGGACTTGAACTCACGAAACCATAAGATCATGACCTGAACCAAAACCAACAGTCAGATGCTTAACCACTGACTGAGCCACCCAGGCGCCCCTACTTGTTTGGACTCTTTTTATTATGTTTTTTTGGTGTCAAAACTCATTGGCTATGGACATTCAAAAACTCTTGAGAAATTTTAAAATAGAGCATCACAGACTCTTTCTTGCCTTCTTTAAATGTTCCTTAAAAACCCAACCTCCATGTAATTAAACTAAAGAGATCTAGAACCTTAGAAAAGAAACATGCATATGATGAACCAGATATTTTATGGGGAAATCCCATTATAACCTCCTTTCTAAGGAGGTTCCAAAGCCCTCACTGAATGGGGGCTACCATTCAGGGTTCTTCTTTCTCCTTTCCCTGTCAGTCCTCAGGCAGCAGTAAGACTTTGGAACTATACTAATTATACTGGAAGAAACAGTTATTGGCTTTTGTATCCAACTACTTAAATCATTCCTGTGTTGAGAGTAAAGACAAATCCTTACTCAACTCTTGGTGGTTTCTAGTTAATTGAATTCTAATGAGATATCTAGTGCCCCAGCTCCACAAGGCTGAGAATGTGTTTTCTTTGATTTAGGTCAATCTTGCGTTGAGTTTGAATACTTTTGCCCAGTTCATTCAATGCATGAAGGTGCACACATACCATAAAAAAAATGCTCTTTAAAATGTATATCAGTGCCAGAAATATCATATCTCATACATCATTTCTTATAAATATACATAAATTATAATTACTAACATATGTGAATACTTAACCACATTCTTATTTTCCGCACCTGCACCGTGGAAATTATTTAGAGACAAATTCTTGTCATTTTTCATGATCATTTCCTTGCCATGGAGAGTTAGGAGCGGGAAAAGACATTTGCAATAAGACCACCCTCCCAGATGTTCCCCCCCACCCCCACTTTCTTCTGCACTTCTCTCCTTTTCTCCTCCTTTCCTTTCATCATTCTCAGGTTAACATTGCCTCCAAAGGGCAAAGGAGTCTGAAACCTCTACTCATTCTTTGTTACCAAATAATTGCTTAGATAATTAAAAGAAAGTGACTGATTTCATTAAACACAGAAAATAAAGTATGCATTCAAGCTCCAGGAACAAACAAACAACACAAAGTAGCAAGATGGTTAAAGTTGGGGCTACAGAGCCAACCGAGCTTTGCCTTGAATATTGGCATCTTCCTTTGTTAATGATATGAACTTGGTTAGCCGGTCTCTCTTACGAAGGCTCAGTCTTCTTTTCTGCATATTGGGATCCATGTCAGTTGTCTGAGAATTTCACAGGCTTAATAGCACCCCTCTTCTCTACCCAACTTCTGAGAAAACTGAGAAAATTTTACAAAGAAGGGACAGATGGAGTTTATTCGGCCGGGTTAATGATAAAACTTAAGTAAGAGGATGTAGCTTAGTGTCCGAGCCAGACAGACCTACTAAGCGAACCTCAGAGTAAAACAAATAACCACCATGTACGTGCCAGACTGTACCTGGGAGGCAAAGACCACCCCCCTCTAGGGTCAGACCTAGGGCTTGGAGGAACTTCCCATCCTGGGGCAAGGGAAGAGAAGAATGAACAAGAAAAAAGGAAAAAGAGGAAGCTAAAGTCAGTATGACAAATTGATTCTCCTCAAAGTTGCTGGTCCGATCAATCATCTCATTTCTTCGGCTGGAACAGTGATTAAAGGTCACAAAAGGTCAGAAATGTTTATATCTGGGGAAACTTCCGAAGCGGGAAAGAGCCATTTCCCCATATTATCCCTCCAGGTTTCCATGGTCTTCGCACATTGTGTGAAGGGGAGAGCCAGTTTTCAGGACAGTCTTACATTCAGCTTCGCGGACCCCTGCAGTACCGGCCACGCTGTCTTGGGATCTCCTGCTAGACCCACAAGTAGAGGGTCCACATTTTGTTCTCAGGACGCTCTGAAATGCGGCAGGACTCTCAGGCTACATTTTTAACCCACGGCTGAAAATTCACACCCTGTTCTATTTCTTTATTTCCATCTTGAACTGTGTCCAGCCATAGAATCTGGCGGAGCATATCAGGACACTGTAAATAGATTAAATGACAGCCTTATGATTCAATAATAAAATTCCTTCAGACGAGCGATTCCAGGAGGGAATGAATCCAAACGGTATCTCCCCATTAAGTCAAAGTTGGTATCTGAGGTATAGTATATTAGGGTCCAAAAGAATTAACCCTCAACCAAATTCTCTTCCTTTTGCAAATCAAAGATGTGTATAGATATATACTTTTAATATTTTATATTATTTTATGTATTTTTATATTATACTTTATGTTTTATATTTTATTTATATTATTTTATTATTTCTTTTTGTTATTTATTTTATATATTAATTTAATATATTTGCACTATAATTAAAATATATGCACTGATATATATGCGGACAACCCTGCTTCTTGTTCTGCTTAGATTTAGCTAAAGAGCACTTCATGCCAACCTAAAGGTCCTTTTCATTCAGCAGCTGTAGCCTGGGCTGTTTCTCTCAAGAACGGGCACAGTTTTTCCCAGGACTTTGGAAGTTAAATTGGTTCAACACCGAGACTCTGATGCCCATGTTCTTTCTTTCAAGATTCCAATAGAAATCACTCCACATAATTATCACCCACAAATTTAGAAAACAAGACCCCCTCAGCTACAGAGATTGATGCTAGAAAATACAGTGGGTCTCAGAACCTAGCACTTGCCAAAAGCTGTGGACGATACCAATGTCATCTGAGGAAAGGAAGAACACCTTGGTTTTATCTTGACTGGAACGGCTCTCAGTTCATGTCAGTTGCCCAGAATCTGCAGTCTGTAAACTCGCTTGGTGGAGAGCAAGCTCCCTACCGCTGGTGACATTTAGCACTGCTCACTTGCTCTATCTGGGAGGAAAAAGGTATGTGTTATTCTGTTAGACATCACTGCTTTATTCCCAAATTAAAATTTTGCAATGGTGCAGTCTGACCTCTCTGCTCTTTGTGTGTGTGTGTGTGTGTGTTTATCTTTTATATCTACGTATTCAAAACCTATTAATTTCCGTGTGTCACTCGAGGTTCACGTTTCCGTCACCCTTGTTTGAAATTGAATCTCCTTCTGCATCCAGACTTCTGAACAGAGGCATTGCGTTATCAATTCTGTATCAAAATGACCCCTCCCACTTCTGTTTTTTTGAGTTGCTTAGGTCTAAGACACCTGCCTCCTAGGGAAAATATATTCCCCAATTTAGACCCAACTTAAAAGCCCATGTGTTAGGAGGTGATTATGGAATCAGTGGACAGGCCACATGATGCAAGACTGGTCCATTCTCTCTCTCTTTTTTTTTTTTGTTTGGCTGATTTAGAACTGACTACTTAGACTTAGTATCTACACTTTAAAGACTGAATCTTACTGGGGCGCCTGGGTGGCTCAGTTGGTTAAGTGTCCAACTTCCAAGCTTCATGAGTTCAAGCCCTGCATTGGGCTCCATGCTGACAGTGCAGAGCCTGCTTGGGATTCTCTCTTTTTATCTGCCTCTCCCTGCTTCTCTCTCTCTCTCTCTCTCTCAAAAATAAATAAGTAAACTTTAAATACTGAATCTTAACTGATGTACACACAACTCAGTCTGGCACCAAAACCGTGGTTCAACACCTTATACCTAAAAAGCTTGTACGCAGAATGATTATCTGTCTGATGGCTGATTTCTGCTAAGGAGAAGCTGTACTTCCCAGGTAAGATACAGGAGGCTTCCTGCACTGTTAAACAAGTTAGTGGCTCAGATGAGGCCCACACACAACCTGCATCTGAGTTGAGGGAGGCCACCTGTGTGGCTGGCACCCATGGAGACCACTTTGCGTGGCTTCCATGGCTTTCCCGAAGCTGTTATGTGACCTGCATGCCTGCCTGAGGTCTGAGTGGCCCGAACATCCTTGGAAACCTTCTTGCTCCATGGCTCACGGCCAGGGCCTGAGACAAAGGTTATGCCCCTTTGGCTGAGACATGTAGAGCCCAAGCTTTCACTTGAAGCTGCCTGTACATGTGCTCCTGATTCTATGGAAACAGTTACTTTGCTGCGGACTAAGCCACCACAAGCAGCACCCAACACTTAGCACAGACCATTAAAAGCAAAATGGCCTTTCCACAACAGCTAAGAGACAAAGACATAAGGGTAAAAATTTGCCTGGGTTAGTATAAGCCTCTACAAGCTACGGAGATAAGAATGTTCTTCTCACACACTGTGTTCACAGCTCCAAAACACATTTCTTAGCCACAACAAAAGCCAATTAGTGGGTATATTCAGCTTCTCTTATTCTTCTATTTTCTCCATTTCTCAATATCTCTCCTTGAGTTTCAGAGTGGGCCTGGGAACCAGCACCCTTGCTCTCCATTCGTTTCCTCTTCTGAAAGGACTGTGAGACAGGGTACCTCAAGAAGTCCCAAATCACTGTGTGCAGATTTTCAACAGGAATGTCCAACCTGTTCTAACACAGTTAATTCTGTTCGCCTACTTTGAGAGTAAGAAAGGGCCAAGAGAGTAAAGAGGGAGAAATGTTATGAAAATGCATTTTTTGGAGAAGAGTGCCTGGGTTTCAACCCCTTCTATCATTCTTCCAACCTTCCAAAGAGCTTCCAAAAGGCTATTTGGAGCATTTGTAATAGGACTCCAGCAGGTCAGAGGCATGGTGGGTTGGGATCTGCCTCGTACCTGAGAAACTCGGAAAATGAGTGATCTTCTGAATGGTCTGTGTGTCAGGAGACACAGAAATGCTGCTCCGTGGGGATTGCTCTACTCTTCCAATTATTCCCAGGAACAATAAAGCATAACTACTTCCCATGGACCCAATGTGGGTACCTAGGAGAGCTAACGAGAACTGTTTAGTCCAGTGGAGCACAGCCAGTGGAGATAAAGGGAGGGAGCAATGGGTGGGACGAAGCTGGAGGTGAACTACTCGGGGCTCCAGAGGAGCACGAGCAGTTAGCTCCCTGTGTGCTGATAAACTGGAATTTTTCCACTTTTTCTTTCTTTTGGGTGTTAGCATCAAGAGTGACCAAAACGGAGGTGCCTGGGTGGCTCAGTTGGTTAAGCCTCTGACTCTTGATTTCGGCTCAGGTCATGATCTCGCGGTTTGTGAGTTCCAGCCTTGCATCAGGTTCTGCGCTGACAGTGTGGAGCCTGCTTGGGATTCTCTCTCTCCCTCTCTCTGTGCCCCTCTCCTGCTCGAGCACTCTCTCTCTCTCAAAATAAATACACTCAAAATAAATAAAATCAAAGTCTTAGCACAGTGTTCCTCCTATCTGTGATCAATACTGGCATCATTAACAGTACCTATAGGTGGGTGCCTTCATGACATTCTTTCCTACTGTTTATTACACACACCCTGCCCCACTGCTCTCCATTCAGCTTGCAAATGTAGTCCTTTCTGCATTTCTGGAGTTCCTCCAGATCACGACTCCATGCGAAGACCACACAATAAAGGGGAGCCTGCATGGCTCGGTAGGTTAAGCGTCTGACTCTTGGTTTCAGCCCAGGTCACAATCTCCCGGTCCCTGAGTTCAAGCCCTGCATAGGGCGCTCTGTGCTGACAGCACAGAGCTTGCGTGGGAGTCTGTCTCCCTCTCTCTCTGCCCCTCCCCTGCTTGCTCGATCTCTCTCTTTTTCTCAAAAATATATAAATTATTTTTTTTTAATCACACAATTAAAACCACAGAGCTTTGGATAAATCGAATTTGGGGGACAACATTCATAAACTTAATCAGTGACACTTAAAAAAATGGTAAGAATCTCATAAAAATGGTAGCACCTGCAAAATGGTGAGGAACTACTTAGCTACCACCGTAAATCTGGCAAGTACAGCTTGCTGGTGGAAGTGGGGAAGGTTGCAGCAGCTGGGAGCTATTGAGGGTGGTGGAAGGAACACCAGGAAGTTATAACACCAGATTTGGGTGGGTGTGGCTCGTGGCCCGGTGAGGTCTGTGTGTGTGTGTGTGCTTTGTGTATTCCTAGACGGCTCTGTTCACATGAGGGCAGTTTTCTGTGTTTACCTGGTGCTCCTCATTCATGAAAAGCACATCAGCAAACACAAGGTCTGTGTTGTCCTCAAACTGGTCCTTAAAGTACCAATCGCATTGGAACAAACTTGCATTTTCAAGACAGGGAGAACTGACAGTGTATATTTACAAACCAGAAGCCACACATCTCCTGGCCTGCTTTGAAACAGTATAATTTATGAGAATATGATCTCCCAAGTGGAATGGGTACAGCCTCTGGATTTCGGCCACGGGTGTTGGCCAAAAGAAATATATAATAGGGGAGAGAATTCTGAAGGCCCTTGTTAGGAGAGCCGTAACATCCTTACAAAGTTACTCAACTCTCTGGCTAAATTATTTGTGAGGATACAGACAATACCTAAAGGACTGTTGTGAGGTTTAAAAGCAGGAAGAGGAAAAGAAAGAGGAGAAAAACAAATGATCCTGACCAATTCTTAGAAATGACAAAGGAGATATGACTCACCCCACAATATCATGTGGTACATTTGAATGGGAACATTTTTTTTTTTTTTTTACCAAAAACTAAGACATGGGATTATAGAAAAAAATCAATATGTTTACAAAATCTATCAGTCAAAACCTTCAAAGCCTAATTCCTCTTATTTCAAGATTGATTTTTTTAAAGTCTACTTATTTATGTTTGGGGTGAGAAATAAGAAATCCAATCTACCAACAAATATAAAGTCTTGATGTTTTAATGATTGAAATATTGATTAAAAAGCACATGCATTGTCTATAAAAGCAAATTTTTGGTCACTGAAAGCACACGTCAAAACAAAATTTCATCGGGGGGCGCCTGAGTGGCTTAGTCAGGTAAGCATCCAACTCTTGGTTTCCACTCAGGTCATGGTCTCATGGTTCGTGAGTTCGAGCCTCGTGTCGGGCTCTACACTGTCAGTGTGGAGCCCGCTTGGGATTCTCTCTCTCTGCCCCTCCCCCGTTTGCTCTCTCGCACAAAAATAAATAAATAAACTTTAAAAAAAATCTCATCAAGTTAATAGAAACACTGTAAAAAGAGTGGAAGTATACTAATAATATAATACCATCACAAGAAATTTGTAATTTCTCACACCATTTAAAGATTTACTCTTGGTGCATTTCTATAATCTTTTGAATTTCCTTTTTTTTTTTTTTTTAAATCAGCGTTTGTGGGTAGGGTCCATTTCTTTGGATGAGAGTTTTGTAAAGAATTAAAACTCCTCTATTATCGTGTTTGTCTACTTCCAATACATCTAGTCTATTCCATCTGTGGTCAGTCACTTCAGTGAAATATATTTTGGACAATGAGTTACTTGGCATAATGTGCAAAGCAACTGGTTGTTTGACATTTTTTTTTGTTTGGTATCATGTGGATAGTCATTTTTAGAACCAACTCTAAATAACTTTTCTTGAGTATTTAGCAAGAATCATGCTATAGTAGGCAGTCCTGAAATATCCAGGGAGAATCAGCAAGCCTTTATTATACAGTCAGCGGTCCTCATATGCTCCTGAGTTGTTTATTACATTACAGTAGGGTTTCAGTGTCTCTTATTTCCTTTCCTAACCTATTGGTTCTAACAAAGAATACTCTGCTTTTAATCCTTCTGGTTTCTCAAGATCCAACACAGTACTGAGTACAAAGTAGGTTCTCTCATCTACCAGTTAAATGGAATGAATACATTATGAGAAGATTAGGATGAACTGTCCCAGTTTGGGTTTTTATGTGTTGAAATAATCAGAGGGTCATTGGAACCTCTACATAGCTCAGCTTTTTTTTTTTTTTTTTTTTTTTTTTTTTTTTTTTTTTTTTTTTAGTTCAGAAGGGGAAACATTGTGGATTTTGTTTCTTCCCCATTTTTAATGGACTGAGTCAAGTTAGGTCACTGTGAATGTGTGGATGAGGCCATGAGCTGCAAGCCAGTTCCTATTTTTACTATCGGGACTATTGCAGCCCCTTGAAGCTGCATTTTTATACTTTCAAAATTAAAAAAAAAAAAAATGAAGCAGACTAGTATGGAAGGAGTCTCTAGAGTTCCCTGTCCCCCTGCTACCTCCAGTCCCCTCAAAGTGAGACTCCATCTTCTTGTTTTCGTGTCAAATCGGAACTGGACCAGTATCACTAGTTTCCTAGGAAACCCTGAAAAAGATGATCTTTACATAACTGGCTTTGCCCACTGTTGGAACGCAGCCACTTCTGGGGAAAGGCAGAGCAGCTGTTCAGCTGCCTCGTAGCAACACTTCACAGCAATGTGCGAGGAAAACAGACAGGAGCAATGTGCTTAAATTAAACTGCCTTGGGAGGGTAAGGTACCGGGGCAGAAGACAACCATTTAGAATTGAGAGTGTCTAATTAGTCAACAGACCTACTCCAAAGGGGAAGGCGGTGAATTTTTAATGAAATCACCAGAACAGGTCTTTGGTTTCAACTTCTTGCTGAAAGGCAACGAGACATTTAAATGGTATCCTTTTAAGGGTCCTTCTGTTTTGAACAGACTACCAAAGGAGCACTATTTTTTTTTTTTTTTTAGTTGATGGCTTTTATTTCAGAACAAAACAACGAAAGAACACCAACAGCAAAGAAGAAAAGTCAACTGGGTTCTGTTTTTGTACAATTCCTGCTATTTTTCCAAAGGTTCATAACGTTTCACTCAACTGCCATGGTTTAGAATTGCCAAAACCCAGATAACAATGCAAGAAGCATCGTTCCAAACTGGTCTCTTCTGCTTTTAGCACAGAAACAAGTTCCATATTAGGAGCAGCCACGCTTTGAACCATGATTCATTAACTAGAGGTTAGAAGAAGAGAAGGCAAACTCAAATTTGCAAGTGGTAAGAGGAAAACACTTGGACAGATAAAATCAAGACTGCCCTGTAATGCTCTGTGGCTTGCTCTGCATAAAGGCACCCAGCCAAGGGGGCGAAGAGAAGCTTACAATTCATCTCAAGCTGCTGTATCCTCACCAAGCACCCAGGATCCAAGCCACTCCTTCTCAGCACAAAGGCGCCATCTGTTGGCCAAACCCATAGACAGGTTACTTTCTTTAGTGGGTTGTGGTCAGCCAGAGGGAGAGCCCATTTTTGTAGCAGAAACTCTGGATAGAATGTTAGAAACCAGTGGTTCTAGGAGATCTTCTTGTGGGAATACTCCTCTTTCTAGACAAGGGAATGAATGCCAGGGATGGCTATATGATTCGTTCATCCCAGTGCAGAATGAAAATGGGAACCCCTGGTTCAGAAAACAGGAAAAAAGTACTATTAAAAGTATTAAAATATAGGGGTGCCTGGACGGTTCCGTCAGTTGAACGGCTGACTCTTGATTTGGGCTCGGGTCATAATCTCAAGATTAAGCCCCGCACTCAGCCCCACACCAAGCTCCTTGCAGACAACACGGAACCTTATTGGGATTCCCTCTCTCCCTCTCTCTGCCTCTCCCCGGCTTGTACATGCACACACACACTCTCTCAAAATAAATAAATACACTTTTAAGTACTAAAATATTTTTTTAGAAAAGTTTCTTTCTTTTGAGATCTCTCTCACCTTGTCATAATACTTTTAATTCCCTTGGTGTTATTTCATTAATGCTGTCCTCAGTAAGAAAATTGTAAGATGTGGTATTATTAGCATAAATTTCCAGGCCATCTTTGCATTCTACAATGACAGTTTTAAATACAAATATAAGAGCACTTTGCTGGTATGCAGCCTCACTTGAATTGTACACTTTGTGTTTCGTAGGTCATACATGCAAATGTGTTTCCTTTGCAGCCGTGGAAATGTTCTAGAAAACTACTTCTACTGTTTTGTCACTTCTTGATACATGCACATTTTATCACCACTCTAGCTGTGGCTTACTGATAAATAAAGACGGAGTGAAAGGAAAGGAACTGTAGGTACGACCACCTTTCCACCTTGGTCATCCTTTTCAGCATAAACGTTTGGCTGATACAGGGAAGTAACAAGCAAGAAAGGACATGATAGGTTCCTCAGTCATTTGGGTTTTCTAGAATGTCACTGCCTTCCTTCCCATTGGAAAACAGCTTCTAATTAGAATGGAAAATGTGGCCTCCCAGGGATGTCAGAGCCCTGGCTTACTCACTTGGAGATGAAACACGCTTACCTTGTACCCTTGAGTCTACCTGTCGTTGATTCACAACCCTCCCAGGAAGCTCCCTGGTAGAATCTGAAATGGCCCTGCACTCGGAGTACAAGGAGAGACAGAAAAAGAGGGAGGGCACTCCAGGTTGGTGGTGGCAGTTTTAAAAAGCAAGGGAGGGGCACCGGGGTGACTCAGTCATTGAACGACCAACTCTTGATTTCAGCTCAGGTCATGATCCCAGGATCATGAGATCCAGCCCCACATTGGGCTCTGTGCCGAGTATGGAGCATGCTTGGGATTCTCTCTCTCTCCTTCTGCCCCACTAACTCTCTCTCTCTCTCTCTCTCTCTCTCTCTCAAATCAATCAATCAATCAATAACTAGCTAGCAAGGGGAACTTGCATAGCAGGCATGTCTTGAATGGCAGCAAGATGGATGGATGCCTACACCTGCACATCAAATCTTAAAAGCTTGCAGAGGCCTTAACTGGTTGCAGTCACATATACCATGCAGGAGTTTTCAGCACATTACTATCTCAAAGCTATGTCCTTGGAGCAGCTTCTGGAAGTGGGAAAGTCAAGTGGAACCCATATTGCAAGGACAGTGGAAGGGGTGAGGGACCTCTGAATGCCCAGGTCCTGCTCACGGGTCAGTTGATGATCATGTCTTTTTGGTGGTGTTCCCCCATACCTGGATTTCCATTAATGGAGAGTCCAGTAGAATTTTGTGCCATGAAGCATTGCAGATGTTGCAGGTAAACAGGGAGTAAGAAACCACAGTGGACATATGTATCGTGTAGATCTTCATTTACACATATGATCTAGTGTCCCATTGGACTTTACTTACAAAACACAAGTTCAAAGATAGCATTGTTTAAAATTCCAAAACAAGTGAAAGCAGAGTATTAAACCAAGCGTAGAGTTCTTCGGAAGGTGAGACCACGTGTGACTGACTGCTCAGGTATCATGCCCATGAATCCAGTCATGACCATAGCCCAAAGTGATGTTAAATGATTTGCCTAATAACCAAAGAATAATATCTTCAGACCTCAGCTGATTTCTAAGCACCGATTTCTATCTACTCTCCCCTTATCTAATAAACTGACTTTTCTAATAATTCCTCAGTGTTGCTCCTATGTCAAAGATGACAGGATACAAATGTTTGGAGAAAGAAAGACTCTAACAGTGGCTGAGTGCCTGCCATTTGCACGGCATTTTGCTAGGTACTTTTACCTACATAATCTCATTTATCACGATTCTAATAAGATAAGGGGTATTTAATTGCTTCCTGAATTTGGATAATAACAAACCAAATTAACCAACCCATCCAAGATATTAACTAACCCATCCAAAGTTACATAACCCATATGTTCAGTAGGCATGATCAACGAGATATAAACACATGGAACTTTATTTTTGTTCCATACTGTTCCTTCAGGATCTATTCAGTGGTGTAGCCTTTCCAGGACTCTGGATGAAAACTTGGGGGTGGCCCTTGAGTTCCTGCCCACTCTTAGATATTGGGAAATCCTTCACTCACCTTAGGTAACAAACTCAGTTTTAACTGGAAAGCTGAAGTATTCAGGCTTATGTAATATTCACATGCCTGAATGGATTTAACCTTCCATTTTCTCCTCCTCCCAGCTGAGCTGTAGGAATTTGGCCACAGCACACTGGGAGAAGGAAGGACATGATACATTTCCTTTCTTGCTCACCTTTTCTCCCAGTTATTAGCTGGAATTGGAGTGGTTATTAGGTAAAAGCTGAGAAGTGGAGGATGAAAAAGTATATAAAAGGTAATGAGCATGAGAAATGTATTTAAATGAGTTCTATGTTGGCTTAGAGTTCTCTTTATCTCAAGGATTTTTTTTTTAGTCATAGTTCCTCAGAACGTTTAACCTGCATAATTTATTAGGGACTATGACCTCGGAGCAGAAGTGATGGGCAGGGATAGTGAAACAAGGCAGGAGAGAGAAGCAAAATAAAGATGTTTTGTTAGGTCAGCCAGGGTCTAACTGGTTGTTGGATCCACTGAGACCTCCTGAGAAGCTGCATGGCATAAGGCTTTGAAACAATCATTCAGTGGAGGGAGGAGAAGCTTTTATTCATTGGCTCCTATCGACTTTTGTTAAGAGGTAATTTTCATTAAGACATTACCTCTCCTAAAGTTCAAAGGCGAACATGCATGAGCTCCAAGAGAGCTTCTGCTACAGTGCCACCAAAAAAAAAAAAAAAAAAAAAAGCCCAGGGACAGGTAAGAGGAATAATGCATGGGCTTGAAGTGAGGCAGTGCCACAATGCACCTGCAGGAAGCTACTTGGAGCCCATGAAGAACTCATCGCTGAAGTGGTGGTCAAAATCAGAGATTGAGGTTGAACGGATCTGTTATGATGCATAAGAGGTGTCCAAGATAGGTACTTTCCCAGGTTCTTTAGGGGAAATTTACCTTGCCCTCTCCATCTCAAACTCTGGATGTGTGCTGTGCTGCCTCCTCATAGCCCCTCCTCCCCCTCTTCAAGACCTTATCTTTGGATAAGCTCTCTCCTCTCAAATGCTGGTTCCCCTCTGCACCCTCCTAATGGACCTTCTGGGTAGAACGTAAGCAGCTCCAGACCAGCTCTCTATCCTACCCAAGCCCACTTCTGGTCCTAGAAAAATAGTCATACATTCTTTGGCCTGCTATGGAATGGAAATGTGGTTCTTTCTTTTTTTTTTTTAAGTTTATTTGTTTATTTTGAGAGAGAGAGAAAGAAAGCAGGGGAGGGGAAGAGAGAGAGAGAGAGAGAGAGAGAGAGAATCCCAAGCAGTCTCCATGTTGTCAGCACAGAGCCTGACTAAAGGCTCGAACTCACAAACCATGAAATCATGACCTGAGCTGAAACCAAGAGTTGAACGCTTAACCAACTGAGTCATCCAGGTGCCCCAGAAGTGCAGTTACTTCTGAAACCAAGAAGCATCTCACCTCTATTCCACCAGCTAAAGCAGCTTCCCAAATTTCCTCATGCCCTTCGCAGTGCCTTGGGTAGAAGTTAGACCCCAGTCCACCATGTCTTCAAATGCCAGGACACATATCAGACCTTCCAAGTAGTCTTGTGGAAGCCCATTCTCTCTAGACTGGGAGCAAATGAGCAATCCCTCACCTTCATGACATCAGCTCTCTGCAAAGAAATCCCACAAACCGCCGCAGTTTATATCTGGGGTATGGAATGGACTCCTACACAATACTTTGACAGTTCCTCCAAAGTGGTCTGTGTCACACTCACATGAACCCATTTTCACTTGGCATTGCAGTTGGACATAACTCCAGAACCATGAACCCCTTAAAGCACTACAATCCATTCCCTCGTGTATGTTGGTTAGTCTTGCTGCTGGTAATTTGTCCTTCTGTCCTCTCAGACTGAGAACTAGTTTTCTCACACTCCCCAGAAATAGTCCAACCCTTGCTGGTTTCAGAAAGCAATTGGGTAACACCAGGAAGTCTCCATATATTCTAAGGCATGTAAAGAATATTCTTTAAATGTAACTAACTCCTAAGTAGGAAACACTTCCCTTAATTTTAGTAGAATAGAATTTAATAGAGTAGAGTAGAGTAGAATTTAATAGAATACAATGTAGAATCGAGGGTCTCTGTTTTTATCCTTCCTGTGGTCTCCAGCAAAATTATATAAAATTATGCAGAATATATTGTATTGATCATCTGAAAAAACAATTTGATACAAGCCCAATAGTTTTCAGGTTTTACTTTGATGAGAAAATGTTGAGGGTTATGTATATTTTTTATGTACCTATTAAGGGGCTCCCGGGTGGCTCCGATGGTTGAGCGGCGACTTCGGCTCAGGTCATGATCTCACAATACCTGGGTTTGAGCCCCACGTCGGGCTCTGTGCTGACCGCTCAGAGCCTGGAGCCTGCTTCAAATTCTGTGTCTCCCTCTCTCTACCCCTCCCCTGCTTGTGCTCTGTCTCTCTCTGCCTCTCACAACTAAATAAACATTAAAAAAATTTTTAAGTAACTATCAAGACTTAACAGAGTTATTGTTCTGGATTAGAGGAAAATAAATTCTAAGAAACCAACAAATTCAAAAAACAAAAGCATACTGATCTCAGTATGGATAAGTCAGAAAGAAATGGCAAGTAGAAAGGAGGAGAAAATCAGGACCAATATTCTAACCTGGCAGCGGTGTTGTTTGTATGGTCGTTCTGTGACTTATTTTCACCATTGGAAGCATGAATTCCTGAGGCTAACAGTTTTAAGCACAAATAGGGATAATGCTAAATGGTAGTATTTTTACTGTAAAAAGACTCAGGTATAGTTTAGAACATGCAGTTCTGAGTAACAGTGGGGCTGGGCAAGCTCATCAAGAAGCTATTGTGTGCGTATGTAATGGAGTTGATTAGAAAACAGGGTTTTGTCCCAAAGTTAACTCCTTCCAGATCATTCTTGAGGCACTGATCTGACAACTAAAAGTCCTCGTGGCCAGTTTTGCCTGAAATATTACTGGGTCAATCGAAGCTGCTCCGTTATTTCACAAGAAAGCTATCAAAACGACTTATTTATTGTAATCACAATGAGGACTTCTGTAAGTGATTCTTTTTTGCCAGTGATCACATTCACCTCTGTGTAAAATGAACTTAGACGTGCTGTTTTCCCAGAAATAATGTTTTCATTACTGTTAATAAGTAGCTACTTTTATTAATCCCAGACAAAAGATTGTCAAACAGACATCATCCGAGGATATTTAGGATTTCGTTTTGCCTTCTTTTATTTATTCTCTCCAATGCTAATGATCTGGGAGAAAACATTGTTCCCTTATTTTCTCCTTCAACAGTGTGATATTATTTAAGCAATCACTGCAGCAGAGTCCCTGTGTTCTGGAAGAAGCCCATTAGGCAGTGGTACTAAACAGAAGTCATTAAAATTAACCAGTGCAGAGGAGTCTTGCTTCTGAAAACGATTAGCACCCTTTTCCTATTTCTACTCTTTAAAAAAAATTAATGCTTATTTATTTTTGAGGGAGAGATAGAGACAGAGTGTGAGCGGTGGAGGGGTAGAGAGAGAATGAGACACAGAATGTGAAGCAGGCTCCAGCTCTGAGCTGTCAGCCCAGAGCCAAACCCAGGGCTCAAGCTCACAAACCGGGAGATCATGACCTGAGCCGAAGTTGGATGCTTAAGCGACTGAGCCACCCAGGCGCCCCTCTACTTTTTTTTTTTTAAGTGATGAATTTAAGTTTGAAAATTTGTGCCACATTTCTTAGGATATCCCATTCCCTGAGTTATCTCAAGTTACTCTGTGTCAACCAGAAACTTCTGATACTGGAGGGTGCTCTGTGAACTTGTGGCTTCCGCATAGACAACTTCAACTCCTTTGAACCGTTCTCCCTTGAGGTTCCTGCTAATGTGTCTCCTCCTAACCAGGGAGCGATGCAGCTTAGTCAGCCTGTATGCTGGTTGCACAGCTGTCAAGAAAGTGAGAAATTTACACTACTAGAAACATATGTTCTGTGTCATCAGTTTTTGAAGAAGTGATGGAGTGTGGCGGTCGGCCCTTGCACCTGTCCCATCTCCACAACACACCTTGAATGACTCTGGCCCAATGTTGGACAGCTGGAGGTTCAACTTCATCCATCAGACTGTCATTCAACGTGCAACAGATAATTCCATATTGTAGAAAGTTAGCTCCTTTTGAAACTACCTGTCTTCTTCCCTCCTTATGGACAGAAGAATATAGCTACATTTCCTACTCACAAAATTTATCATATTATTGCAGTGTTCGGGGAACTTGAGGGTCAGTTAAACTATTTTTTAAGATTAAATTTTTATCTAATATTACTATTTTCCTGAAAAAAAATTCCTATAACGTCTAGAATATTCAACATCTTACCTTATGAATATCTTGGTCACCTCACTTATTATTAGATCCACAACTCACATATTTAAATTAAAGAAATGTTATTAAATACCCATTAAAATTTTTAAATATTTTTTTTAATGTTTGTTTATTTTTGAGAGGGCCGGGGGGTGGGACAGAGAGAGAGGGAGATAGGGTCCAAAGCGGGCTCCTTACTGACAGCAGAGAGCCTGATGTGAGGCTCGGACTCATGAACTGTTAGATCATGACCTGAGTTGAAGTCGGGTACTTAACAAACTGAGTCATCCGGGTGCCCTGATACCCATTAACATTTTAAAGTGCAAGTTTCTAATAATCAGTAAATAAATTTCTCAGCGAGTAGACATTTCTCTCCCCTACTGATGAAATGACATTATACATAATTGTTATTACTCGGTAATACATTGCTGCAAATACTAATTCTCTAATCTACCCTGGATTTACTTTGTGTGCCTGAGTGGATTAGGACACCCTGACAATTGCTTTCACCAGCAACAGGGAGATGAGTAAACTTGGGCTTTCAATGAAGATAGACCTCATCTGTCTGTGTCAATATATGTGACTTATCCTTTGTAACAATGGCTGAAGACTGCTTCCTTAAAGGTGGTGTAGC